>NW_028258324.1:73632575-73951672 GCF_053883595.1 Heterocephalus glaber
ACAAATTTGTGATCTTCCTGCCTTTTACTGTACCACTGTTTATTGTTTGTTTTTCAAGACAGGGTCTCACTTTGTAGTTCAGGCTGGCCTTGAACTCATTGTGTAGCCAGGCTGCCCTGGAACATGCAGTGATCTGCCTGCCTCAGCTTCCAGAGTGCTGGGATCACAGGTGTGTGCCACCGCACCTGGCCATTTTTTAAAATTTAAACCTTCACTGAATTTTTCTCACATATGGATGGGCTGTTTGGCCCTACCCTCCGATTCTTCCCTCCGTCCTTGTGACCCTCAGTGGCTTCCATGACTCCTGCTCTGAGGCATGACAGAGTGGATCTTCTCAGCATCTCATGGAGCTCGGATGTGTTTTACACATGGCTGTGAACTCCTCGAGGTGGTCCACATTCATTAGCGCCTGTGGCTTCCCCTGCCATTCCATGTTCCCACCCTGCTATATGCAGCTTGCTCACTGGATGGTCCTCTGAAATGTCTCCCCGCTTCACTCTGGACTTTCTCGCTGTAGTCCTCTCCCTGGGTTGGCAAGGAGCCGTCCCCAGCACAGTCTCAGGGACGTGTGGTCACAGATGTGTCCGTGTCCTGCAGGCCATGGTGCAGCCAACCCACAGCCTGGGCCTGCCATGTGTGTCCCTAATCTGGCGTGTACCTCTGACCACGGAAAGGGAGCTGCTTCAAAGGGATCAGAGGTTCCCCGCTGTCCCCTCGCATCTGTGGGAAGCGACCAAAGTGTAGCCCGGACCGCTGATCCCAAGCATTGCCCCTGGGAGATGCTCCTGTTGCTTCAGAGGAAGTAATGTGCAGGTCAGCGTGTAGGTGTGAGGAGTGGACTGCTGAGCACCTGCCCGCTTGGTTAACTGTGTCAAGCGATGGCTTGTCTAGGAGCACAAGAGTCTTCAATGCTGCATGAGCTTTATTCTCCCGCCTGCTCGATGGCACCAAGAGTTACGGAAGTGAAAGGCTATTTACCAGGGAGCCGTGGCTCTGTCACCAGAGGAGGGAGCTGGATGCCCCCTGATGTGACTCTGGAAGTCCAGGCTCAGCCAAAATCGCCGTGAGGGACGTGGCCAGAAGCAGCCTCTGTCATCTCTGCTCCAGGCTGTCCTGGGCCTCCTGCTGGTGCAGTCCTGGGTCCCAGCCCCTTGGCTGGGGACAGGCTTTGTGTGGTCACTCCCCAGCCCCCACGCCTGTCACCTGGTCCCTGTCCAGTGCTTCCTGGGCTGTCGTGGACCACTGCAGTGTCCCCCCTTTCCCCTGGGGATCGGTGAGGAGCCATGGTGACAGGGCAGCAAGTTCTTATAGCCCTGCAGCACATGGCTTTGGGGCCGGGGCCAAGGAATGGGGTCCCCCCTGCCCGCTGCTCTTCCTCCACCGGAGCCGCAGGGTCCCCTCCACCTCGCTCAAGTGCAGCCTCGGCCCGCTTCTTCTGCAGCTCCTGGTAGGCAGGCACCGGCCCACACCCCTGCCCTTAGGATGCGCCCGGCTGGCCCAATTGCTGCCTTCCCCTGGGTCTGCCCCAGGAATTGGGGGGTTGGCAGGGCTTATGGGGCCTCCCCAACCTCCACCCACGGAACAAGAGGCTCACAGCTCAGCGCCAGAAGGCTCTCTTGCTGAGAGGAGGCAGGGCACTTCCGGCCCCCAGTGGCCATGGGTGATCTTCCTCGCCTTTGTGCGTGCGCTGGAGAACTGGCTTCCCGCACCAGGGCCCCTGGCCGGCCACACCGAGTCGTGCTGCGCTTCGTGGCTCCCGCCTATGCCCTCAGAGTCCTGGGGCTCCTCCAGGGCACCCACCGTGCCTCAACAAACATCTCACCATTAATCCCCTCAAAATCCTCCCCTGGCTTTAACTCGCTCATCCCATCACCCTCGCCACTTCCTGCAGCACCTCAGGAGTCCCCTTTCCTGAGTGTCTTTACAACACATGATCAAAAAATAGGCTGAATGCTGCTGCCAAGCACCGGGCAACAGAAAGGCAGGATGGGTGAAAACACGATGCTGTGTCCTCTTCCACCTCATTCACCGGATCTGGCACCGCGTGACTCTGGCTCTTCCCAAAGTCAAAATGACCATGGAAGGGAAGCATTTTGAATCCATTCAGAACATGGAAGCAGCCAGGACAGCACAGCTAAAAACACTGAGGAAAGAGGGCTCCAGAGCTGCTGCAGGAAGTGGCGAGGCTGATGGGATGAGTGTATTAAAGCCAAGAGAGGATTTCGAGGGGGACTCATGGCTGTGTGTCTTTCACTGTAATAATTCTTCTAATTTATACATTGTTTCTCTCAAACATTGGGGAGGAGAAGCCCTGGTCGGTCACACGGAAGTAAGAGCAGAGAACCGTGGAAGGCAGGAGTCCTGCCAAAGAGCCAGTTAGCCCTTCCGGCGGTTCCTCCTGTCCTTGTTTGCAAAAAGAGTTGGCTTGAAAATCTAGGTTATTAGACCCAAAATAACAGTGAATCCCAGTCTCCCCCCAGAGAACGTAAGAAGGGTTCCTGTACCACTCACCAGGACCCGAGGGGGGCTGGCTGGGTCTCGGAACTGTAGCATTATTCCAATGGAATAATAATAATCAGGAGTTAGACTCCTGATTTCCCAAGGCCGGGGACTCTGGCTGCTTGTCTTTAATCATTTGCACCAAATACACTCCCTGCAATCTATTATGAACTCAGGAAAAGTTTGTTGAGTGGATACACGACTTCAGAGATTGTTTTAAGATGAATTTCTGTAGACGTGTATATGTTTTTCTGTGCTATTATTAATAATAGAATGGGCTGAATGGGACAGAGAACCAAATGGAGAGATCCTGATCAGCTCTCTTCAGTCTTCTCTGAATCTAGTTTTGTTTTGTTTTGTTTTTTGGTACCGGGGATCGAACTCGGGTCCTTGCACTTGCAAGGCAGGCGACAGAACCACTGAGCTAAATCCCCGGCCCCTCTCAATCTAGTTTTAAAAGATTTGAAAATATTACACATCCTGTGAGCAAAGCCAGGCCCACCCCCAAATATTATTAAACCGTATTTTAACTGTTTGTGATTATTCTGTTATGCATTTATTAAGTGTCTATTTCAGAAATAAATGCTTTTCTTGAAATTATTTTCAATGTTTAAATAATTTATGTAAATCATTAAGGTAAATTTAAAATAATGCATAACGTAAACCTCTCCTATGCCAAGTGAGCAGTGGCCGGGTGAGGGCAGGGGTCCTGTATGCAACACGGGTCCCAGAGTCGGGACCAGAGCGGCCCCCTTATCCTGCACAGTGCCCCACATTTGTCCCCGTTTTGTGAATAATGTGTTAAAGGCTGGGTGTGAAGGAGCACGGCACTGGGTGTGTAGTCCCAGCACTCGGAGGCTGAGGCAGGAGAATTGCCAGGAGTTCAAGGCCAGCCTGGGCATCAGAGCAAGACCTTGTGTCACAAAAACAACCCTAACCCTAAACAGAAAACTGTTAGGGTATACATGGGTCTGGCTTCGTCTCTAGTCTGCCATCCCGGGACCCTCTGCCTGCAGCTGTCTCGGAAGGCTGAGCAGCCAGCCTGTGTTGAAGATGAGTCCTCACTGGAGTCGCTGCCCTCCCTCGGCTTTAATTAAACACTCAGAGCCCCAGCTCCTGCCAGAATGTGCTGAGCAGAAGCAGCCCGACTCCAAAGAGCGTGGGTGTGGACTCCATTCCCGGGCGCTGGTGTGGGGCACAGCAGGGCGACCATGAAGGAGTGGGAGAGCTTGTGGGCCCCGCTGTGCATCATGATTGCAGTGGCAGTGGACAAACACACGTGTAGACAGGAGCATCACACATGCACCACCCGCCTCTTCGTGCCAAACACACGGTGACGCGGGCAGCACCCGGCTCCCAGGGCCAAGACCCCCAACAGACTCCCCGGCCCTCATCTCCCTGACCATGGGCAGTGCCGGCCCCCGTGGTCAGGGTGGAGCCGGAGGAAGGGCCCCACTCTGTCGCCTTGGTGGAGTCTGCTCTGGGCTTCTGCTGAACCCTGTTTAACGCAGTCACACTGTTCTGCTCTAACTTTCCAGATTCATCAGCTCCAGTGTTTATTTCTAACTTCCAGCCCCTGCTGCTGTCCACACGTGTGTGTTGGGGGTGCGTGAAGCACCCAGGCCAGGGAACAGCGCTGCCAGCCGATGACCAAACATCTCTCTGCAGCTGGGTGGTTCTGTGTCCAGACTTTTCTTTTTTGGGCGGGGGGGGGAGTGGTACCGGGGATTGAACTCGGGTCCTTGAGCTTGTGAGGCAGGCGGCAGAACCACTGAGCTAAATCCCCGGCCCCTTTTCTTTTTTTTTAAACAAGGTCTTGCTGCGTAGTTCAGCCTGGCCTCAAATCATGGTGATCCTCCTGCCTCAGCCTCCTGAGTGCTGGGATTAGAGGCACCACCACGCCCACTGGGCTTTCTCCTACAGCCGTGTCTGGTTATTATTTACTTCTGCACAAAGCAGGTGTCTGCTCAAGACAACTAGGATGGGGTGTTGTGCTTTAATCTTTAGAAGAATTAGTAATGAAAGTGAGAGTCGGGGCTGGTCCAGCCAAGGCCCTCAGCCCACAGCTCCACCCTGCTCCCTCCCCAGGGGCTGTGGAGATCACTGTGCCCCGGGACAGTGACATCACCATCCTCGTAAAGCAGGGGGCCCCATCCCTGAGACCCTGCCACCTCTTCACCGCCAAGCGGCATGTGACCATGCTGACTGTCAAGCCTGGGGAGAGGACAAGCTTCAGCTTCACCTGCCAGGACCCAGAGAAGCACTTCGTCCTGGAGATCCAGAAGAACATCGGTGAGTTCACACTCACATGAGTTCACGCTGTGCTAGGCAGGGGAGGGGCTCTGGCTCTACACCCTGTAACTTAGCTCTTATGGGGCTTGTTTCATCCTCAAGAGCTCTGTGAGCCAGGTATGGAGATGCACACCTGTGATCCCAGCACTCGGGAGGCTGAGGCAGGAGGGTTGCTGTGAGTTCGAGGCCAGCCTGAATTAGTGAGACCTGTCTCAAAAGTCTAAAAATACAATAAAAAGCAGATCTTGGTGCTGTGCCCTAAACATTGTGAAACTAACTCTCCCCATAGGGGAAGTAGGAAATCCCAGGGTACAGAAGCCACAGGAGGCTCCCTGATTGCCAGGCCCAGGCAGAGGCACCAGCTGGACCAGAAGTTGCCCTAGAAACACAGCAGTTGGGGGTGGCATGGGTCTGACACCCTGGAAGCAGAGCCTGGGGTGGGGGCAGGGCTCGGGTCACTTGGGGCGGAGACTGCAGTGAGAGGACCGCATGGCCTCGTAGGCTCCTGACCCCCAGAGGGGACCCGACAGCCATGGCCGCCCAGCTCAGGCAGCTGGGGACAGACAGGGACACCTGGCTTCTTGCAGACTGCACGGCCAGCCCATGTCCGCTGGGTGAGGTCCCGCTGCAGCCGCCCGCCGCCGCGCTGCCCGCCCTCAACAGGACCTTCGTGTGGGACGTGCGCACCCGCAAGAGCACCGGCCTGGAGCTGCGCTTCTCCGGGCCCCGCCTCAGGCAGGTCGGCCCGGGGGACAGCTGTCCAGACGGCGTCACCTACACCATCAGCAGCCGCGTGGATGCCGCCGTGGTCAAGATTGGCACCTTCTGTGGCAAGGGCACGGTGTCGCGCATCAAGCTGCAGGAGGGGCTGAAGGTGGCCCTGCACCTCCCCTGGTTCCAGGCCAGAAACGAGTCCGGCTTCGGCATCACCAACCACACGGCCATAAAACGTGAGCGCCCCTCCCTGCAAGGGCAGCGCCCCTGGGCTCAGGCCCACTGGCTCAGGGCCTCGGTTGTTTTGTTTTGGTTTTGTTTGTTGAGACGGGGTCTTGATACGCAGCCCAGGATGGCCTGGAACTCCTGGTGACCCTCCTGCCTCAGCCTCCGGAGTGCTGGACGACAAGCATGCCCCACCAGATCTGGGGAGTTGGTAGTTAAGTGTTCTGGGACTTTGTAAGCTGATGATAAAACAGAGCCATTATAAAGAATAAAATTATATAAACCACAATGAAGCAAATCATTTTAGAAACAGAATTAACAGTGCTGGGTGTGGTGCTGCTTATCTGTAATCCTAGCACTCAGAGGCTGAGGCAGGAGGATTGCCACAAGGTGAAGGCCAGCCTGGGCTACATGAGAGACCCTGTCTCAAAAAATACACATAGCTTTTGTCCCTGTGGGCCAAAGCGTTTACTCACTCGCCCTGGAGGTCCCCTCACCCCAGTCTCTCTGAGTGCGAGTGGCCTGACCCCAGCACGTGGTCTGACAGCCCCTTCCCTCCCTGCTCTGTCCACAGGCCTGTGCATCGTGGAGTCTGTGTTTGAGGATGAGGGCTCGGCGACCCTGCTGTCGGCCAACTACCCGGCTGGCTTCCCCGAGGATGAGCTCATGACGTGGCAGTTCATGGTGCCCGCACACCTGCGGGCCAGCGTGTCCTTCCTGGACTTCAGCACGTCCAACTGTGAGCGCAAGGAGGAGCGTGTGGAGTACCACATCCCCGGCTCGGCCACCAACCCCGAGGTGTTCCGGCTGGACGACCCGCAGCCGGGCAACATGGCCGGGAACTTCAACCTGTCCCTGCAGGGCTGCGACCAGGATCCCCAGAGCCCAGGCGCCCTGCGGCTGCGCTTCCAGGTGCTGGTGCAGCACCCCCAGACCGAGAGCAGTGAGTGAGGTGCCGCGTGGCCCTGGGGGCTGGCCGAGGGCCCTCGAGTCTCCGGAAGTGGTTGTGGGGCGGTGTGAGTGGTCTGTGGGTGCCGACCTGCAGCTTCCTCTCCATGCAGAGAGAAGCAGACGTGATCTTGCATTTGGATGCCACTTTGGCTTTTTGGGGTTTTTTTTTTCTTTCTTGTTTTGGTTTTTACTTTGTTGTTTTTTGAGACAGGATCTCACTAGTTCAGGCTGGGCTCGAACTCACAGTGATCTTTCTACCTCAGCCTCTTGAGTACTGGGACTAAAGGCATGCGCTACCACGCCCAGCTTCCCTTTGTATAATTTCTAAAAGGTATGGTGGCCCTGCTGACCATGATTCTGTCAGTTTCTGGTGTTCCTCTTATCTGTGTTATCCCTTCAGGGAGCCTCCTATGTGTGCATCCTCCTCTAGCTTCTAGAAAATATCCCAGGCACGGCGACGCATGCCTATAATCCCAGCACTCAAGAGGCTGAGGCAGGAGGGCCAGCCTGGGCTACATACTGAGACCCTGTCTCAAAACAATAAGAAAAGGAAGAGAAATTCACTTTCTCCGACAACACCAGGCACAGCAGTTCTGTCTCCCAAACCGGGGTTCTCTCTGGGTGATGGGAGTCACTCGGGTGGGTAGGCATCTGTTTGCAGCGTATTACATGGCGGTGCCCTTCTCTGCTCCGAGAGACACTGGCCGGTCATGCTTCTTTGTCCGCTTTTATAGCCTTGCAGAGCCCTTAGCCAATCACTGCTTGTGGTTTTGGTTCTCAGTTGCTGTTGCCGTGTGGCCCTGTGCTGTGAGTCTAGGGTTTGGCCTGCCAGAGCTTCTCTGTACTGTGGCCTCGACTTCTCCCCTGGGCCCTGTTTTCATTTTAAAGGAAAAAAATGTCCCCCTTTAAGTGCCACAAAAATGATTAGGGGCCAGACATGGTGCACAGCTACTTAGAAGGCTGAGGCAGGAGGGTCACAAGTTCACGGCAGCCCTGGCAATTTAGTGAGACCGTCTCAAAACAAAAAATAACCAGGCATGGGAGTGCACACCTGTGATCCCAGCACCCAGGAGGCTGAAGCAGGAGGATCACCAAGAGTTCCAGGCCAGCCTGGACTACATAGTGAGACCCTGTCTCAAAAAGACAGGCAGGCAGGCAGGCTGGGGGTACAGCTGCATGTGAAGGCCCTGTATCAGATACGTGTCACTACCCAGTAACCCTGCCAAAAAAAAGGAAAAGAAAACCAGGAAGAAAGAAGAGAAAACAGGAAATTATTAAAATGGCAATGATGACCTTTGGGAACAGGAAGGCCCTTGCAGTAAGGAAAGTAGCTGCAGTCTGCACACCGCCTGACTGAATGAACGGTGTTCAGTTGTGGCTGTGCACACACAGCATGGGGACTTTGCTAAACTGTGGCATAACTGTTGGGAAGGTGGAGACTGAGAAGTGGAAGTGTGCATACCTCTCTGGACTCTTGCCATTTGCTCGGTGATATATGCAGGAGGTTTCAGATCAGTGCATTTAGAACTCCTTCGTTCTTTTTATCTGCTGCATGATATTCCATTCACCAGTGCCCTGTGGTTTATTGAATGATCCCAGTATTGAGTGGTCTCTAGTTCACATCACACTGCCAGGTTTCCCGGGTGCAGGGGTCTCAGAGGGCTGTAACAGGCTGTCCCCATTGCCCCTGGCTGTGTGAGAGGGCACTGCTGGCCACTCCAAAGTCTCACGTTCCCCCCTCTGACAGGGCAGACAGAACACTTGGTTTTAATTTGCTTCTCTCCGATTGGAAGTGACACTAAGAACTCTCTGTATTGTGGGTATTTTCAGGCTTCTGTCTTCTTTTCCGAGAACGGCCCGACCATCGCCATAAAGGTGTCCCCCGCCTGTCCCTTGTCCCCGAGTGTGCTATTTAGGGCGCTGTCAGACAGGCGTGTTAAGGGGCTTTTGCTTTTCTCCTCTTGTCTCCTCCACGCTGACAGCGGCGTCCTCTTCCTTCACAGGGTGGAGCCCTCCGCCGACCCTCGTTCCCAGAACCCCTGTGTGGGTCCCTGCTGGGACAGCTCTCCTCAGACTTTGAGTCACACCACCTCTCTGGTTTCAGATAAAACCTACGTGGTCGACTTGAGCCAGGAGCGAACCCTGTCGCTGAGCATCGAGCCGCGGCCCAAGCCGAGCCCCAGGTTCAAGGCCGGCTGCTTCGTGTGTCTGGAGTCCCGGACCTGCAGCCCCAAGGTCACACTGGCGCCTGGCTCCAAATACAAGGTCTCCTTCCTCTGCGACGACCTCACGCGCCTGTGGGCCATTGCTGAGAAGACCCTAAGTACGCGCCCAGCCCGGCGTCCCTCCTACCCTCCATCCCCATGTGGCAGTGCACACCCTCATCCCAGCGCTCTGGGAGGCTGAGGCTGGAGGATCGAAGGTTGGAGCCCAGCCTGGGTGACGCCGTAACTTAGTGAGAGCCTGTCTCAAAATAAAATATAAAGAGGGCTGGGGATGTCGCTCCATGCAAAGCCCTGGGTTCGATCCCCAGTGCTGCAAAAAAACTCATAAAGTGCTCACCGGAGTGCTGGGAGCGAGGGTGACGGAGCCCTGGGGGTGCCACCCCAGAGGACAGAGCGCCCCCAGCCCACATCCGGGTCTGCTGGCCTGCAGGGATCCTGGGCCTCCGCAGTGCAGCATGAACCCCCCTGCGGCACACGGGGCGGGGGCCCAGCGCCCTTTGGGTGCCTGCGTGCGGGAGCCAGGCGGGGCTCCTACGCAGCTGCCACGATCCTGTCTTGCAGGCTGCAGCGACCACCGCTACTGCCAAAGGAAGGCCTTCCCGCTGCAGGTGCCCGACGACGTGCTGCAGCTGCCCGTGCAGCTGCGCGACTTCTCCTGGAAGCTGCTGGTGCCCAGGGACAGGCTCAGCCTGGTGCTGACGCCGGCGCGGAAGCTGCAGCAGCACACGCACGAGCGGCCCTGCAACGCCAGCTTCAGCTACGTGGTGGCCAGCGCTGCCCCAGACCTGTACTTCGGCTCCTTCTGCACCGGCGGCTCCATCAAGCAGGTGCTGTTGCGGCAGAACAGTTCTGTGACACTCCGCACCTACGCGCCCGGCTTCCACAGCGAGGTCCCGGGCCAGGGCCTCACCGTGTCCTTCGTGCCCTACTTCAAAGGTAGGAGCCGGTGCTCTGCCCTTCTCCACCTCCATTTCCTGTTTGGGCTTTCATGTTCCCATTTCCTCGACTTTGCAAGGCTCATCCTGATGCTGACTTCCCATCCCGGAGGTTAGGAATATGTAGCCGAGTGTGGCGGCTCACGTCTATAATCCCTGCACTCAAGAGGCTGAGGCAGGAAGATCTCTGGGGGTTCAAGGCCAGCCTGGACTACATAGCAAGATCCTATCTCAAAAAAAGGAAAAAGAAATACAGAAAGGGTTTCTGACTGGGGGGTGTGGGGTTTGGTGGACAGCAGAACCAATCATCAGATTCTAGTCTTTTATGGAAGCAGGGGGCCGTAAATGAGAAGTAACTAAATATCCCTAGTCCTGGATTGTAGAAGTGACAAAAGCCCTCACGCGGACAGTTTTATGGCTCTGCCTTTACACTCAGAACCCAGCAAGCACAGAGCAGGAATGGCGGGAGGGGACGCTCACTGTGAGGCGGCCACAGGGTCCAAGCGGCTCCCCGTGGCCCCTGCCGTGTGGCTGCCTGAGTCCCGCTCACTGTGACAAGCTGCGCAGAGAACACTCGTTACCTCAAGGCAGTGTGGAAATGGACCGGGCCGGCCTGAGTGGCCAGAGGCCACTTTTTGTCCCCAGATGAGGTCAGTCCAGGCTGCCCGGGATCGGGGTTGCTGAGGATCAGACACAGTGTCCCCAGCATGGGGCCCGGGTCATCTCTCTCCCACAGGTGGGAGTGGGTCATGGGCACGTCAGAAACTTTCCGCTTCGCAGTTCCTCAGTTCTTCCCTGAGTTCTGTGGTTCTGTGAAACGGAAGTCGGGGTCCAGCAGTCCCACACGGGACAGGTACAGCGCTGTGTAGACATTTCCGAAAGGGGCTGAGGCAACACTCACGTGGAAAATGGGCCTGCTTCTCATTTCTTTTTTTTATTTTTTTATTTTTTTGGTACCAGGGATCGAACTCAGGTCCTTGTGCTTGCACAGCAGGCGGCGAAACCACTGAGCTAAATCCCTGGCCCTCATTTATTTTGTTTTTATCAAAAGACCAGAGTCCCTGTCTGACTGAGGCCCATCCTATACCCACCAGGACATAACAGCCCCACGTGACCAATTATGTAATTAAACACAAAAAATGCCGTCCTCGGGGTGTTGGTCAGCTTCCCGTCGCTGTGACAAAACACCTGGGGGAAGGAACTCACGAGAAGGAAAGGTTTCTTTGACTCAGTTTCAAAGGTTCCAGCCCACAGTAGGTTCACCCTGCTGTGTTGCGGCCTGAAGTGGCCAGAGCCATGCCAGTGGCCATGACTGAAGAAGCTGCTACCTCCTGGCTTTCAGGAAGCAGAGACAGGAAGAGGCAGATGCCCCACATCTCCCGAGGCCACGGCCCCAGTGACCTCACGTCCTCCTACTGGGCCCATCTGTTAAGGCTTTACTGCTGCCCAGGCTGGGGGCCGTGTCTTTACTGTGGCCTCTGGGGGACCCTTCAGGCCCTGACTCCATCACACGGGGCACATTCCCCGTGGCTGGCATCCGCTCCGGGGCAGTGCAGATCTAGAGCATTCCTGTCACTGAAGTGGGTTCTGGTGGACACGCTGTTCTAGAAGGTTCCAGTGGACACACACACTGTTCTAGAAGGTTCTGCAGCACCTTCTCTGCTTCTCCCTTTTCTCTGCCTCTTTTTTGTTTTTTGGTTTTTGTTTTTTCTCTCTGCCTTGTGATGAGTGAAACAGTACCTGTCTGGATCCCCTTCCCTTTCCCGCAGAGGAAGCCATCTTCACGGTGACCCCAGACACGAAGAGCAAGCTCTACCTGAGGACCCCGAACTGGGACCGCGGCCTGCCGGCCCTCTCCTCCGTGTCCTGGAACATCACCGTGCCCAGCGGCCAGGAGGCCTGCTTGACCTTCTCCAAGGAGCGCACTGGAGTGGTCTGCCAGTCCGGGCGCGCGTTCATGATCATCCAGGAGCAGCGCACACAGATGGAGGAGATCTTCAGCCTGGAGGACGACACGCTCCCCAAGCCCAGCTTCCACCGCCACAGCTTCTGGGTCAACATCTCCAACTGCAGCCCCACCAGTGGCAAGCAGCTGGACCTGCTCTTCTGGGTGACTCTGACCCCAAGGACCTTGGGTAAGGCCTTTGGGGTCTTTCAGAGGTTGTGGTAGACAGAAAATTGGCACTGAGGGGCAAGGAAGAAGACTGGAGTCACGTCCGAAGACAGATTGGGTCCTGGCTCTCCATGTATCAGTCAGCTATTACCTGAGTAATGCCATGTAACAAAGCACCCTAGGAGTTAATGGGTTAAAACAGCCACTTACTCTGCACACACATTGGCCAGGCAGTTCTGGTCTAAGTGGAGTCTGTGAGTCCCTCCACAGTGCCGCTGCAGGTTGTCTGGAGGACTTTGCTGATCTGCTAGGGGCTCTCACACACAGGCCCTGGCTAGTTCATCTGAGACAGCTGGGGTTGCTCAGCTCCCCTCCTCCTGTCCTCTCCCTAGGCCCGTTCTCCTGACAGAGGAGCAGAGATCTGTGAGATGAGCAGATGTGCAAGGTGCTGGATGTGGGTTTCGGAATGTGCACGCCTTTCTTTCTGCCACTCTCTCGGCGCACCTAGACTTTTTCAGTCGGTCTCCCGCCATTCCTTACTGTCAGTCTCTCTCAGACGCAGACAAATCTCGGTTCCCGTAGAGGAGATGGTGATAACCATGTCCCAGAAGCACCCTGGGATTCTATAGCGGTGATTAAGGCTGGGAGACTGGAGAGTGTGGCAGGGAAACGGGGCGTTGGTGTCTTTGTTGGGTCCCGGGGAAGCCGTGGAACCCACGAATGTGCTCAGTGGCAGCCTCAGGCCAGGAAGGGGAGGAGTTTGCTTTCAACCCACTGAGTTGGAACAGGACCCAGTGAAAGGCAGGGAAACCTGCAGCCGGGTCTTGCGTGGGGACCGTGTCTGCCCCACAGACTGTCACGTGGGGTAGGCGGGACCGGGAGCCGCGTCTCTGCCCCTGCCTGTGTGGAGGTCACCGTGGCCGAGCGCTGGCCTGGACACAGGCTGTGAGCACAGGTGCCTGGCAGGAACCGGGCCGAGCACGGCTCCCATGCCCTCCCTCCGGCCGCCTGGCTTTTCCTCCTCCCTGTCCCCTGTGCCTGCTCCTGTCGTCTCTGACGCCCGCCTCTCGTCTTCTCCAGGAACAGGAAGAACTCCCGGTCCCTGTGGTGCAGGGCCCCTCCAGATCTGTTTTCTTTTCCTTCCTGCAGCTACAGGGGAAGGACCTCAGTGACTCAGCCCCTCCCTCTGTGTCTGGCTCCTGCTCTGTCCTCTGCTTCTGCTCCCCCTCCCCGCCTCGTGCAGGTGACGGGCATGGTGTAGGCTGAGAGTAGCGGAGCCGGTAGGTCTCCCAGTCTGCTCCTCCGTCAGCGCCACATCCAGATGACAGTTTGGCCAGGGAGGGCGTGGCGGGTTAGTCCTCTGTGCTCAGGGACCTGGGGCCTGGCCCCCCGATGCCTTGAAGGTTGTAGGATGGCTGGGATGGTTCAGCTGGAGCCACACGGTGTGAGACACAGAGAAGGATGCCGCTGCACACCTGTAATCCCAGTGCTCGGGAGGCTGAGGCAGGAGGATTGCCTTGAGTTTGAGGCAAGCATGAACTACATATTGAGACCCTGTCTCCAAAGACTTAACCAGGCCATGGTGCTCTCCCTTGCACGGTGCCCGCCCTCGTGCTGTAGGCTGCACTTCTTTTCCTATCTTTAATAAAACTCTGCTACCATTAAAACAAAACAAAACAAATAAGATATAGTGACCATCTAAAGACACATTGCTATGAATTCTCCTCAAAATCCTCCTCCTTGCTTCCAACACATTCATCACATCTCCCTCACCACTTTCTGCAGCAGCTCTGGAGTCCTCTTTCCTGAGAGTCTTTAGCTGCGCTGTCCTGGCTGCTCAATGTCCTGAGTGTATTCAAAATGTTGACTGTTCGAGGTCATTTTGACTTTGAGGAAGAGCCAGGAGTTGCACAGTGCCAGATACGGTAAATAAGGTGGACGAGGGCACAGCCTTGTGTTTTTACAAGCTGCCTTTCTGTTGGACGGCGCCCGCCAGCAGTCAGCGTATTTTCAATCACACCTGGTACAGACACTCAGGAAAGAGGACTCCAGAGCCACTGCAAAAAGTGTCGAGGATGATGGGATGAGTGTTTGACATGAGGAAGAGTCCTGGGAGGGAAGATTCGCGCCAATGTGTTTTTCACTGTAATAATTTCCTTTTTCTTGACAGCCACTGTATTTGGGTGGCACCCTTGCCTGGCACCTTGCTCCTCAACTCTGGGCCAGGCTGGTTTCCCCCAGTGTCTCCACAGACTGCCTCGGGCTTCCTCACAGCATGGTGGCCTCAACATCAGCGTGTCACACAGCAGCCGGCTTCCTCTTGTGGAGAGAGCCAGGCTGACGGTGCTCTTAAAAATCAGGCCCAGAGCAGTCCCCACTGCCTCCTGTTGGCCCTGGCAGGCTTAGGAGAAAGGAGGCCAACTCAGGATGAGCCGCATGCGTGGAGACGACTCCAGCTGGGCCCTGTCTCCTCATCTCTCTCCTGTGTCTCTGCCCACAGATGTGACCGTCATCACTGCTGTGGTGGGAGGCGGAGTCTCACTGCTCTTCGCCCTCGGCCTCATCATTTGCTGTGTGAAGAAGTAGGTGGAAGCGCTCCGGCCAATATGGCACCGCCTGGGCTCGCGTAGCCCGGCTGTTTTGTTCATTATTGACTTTACGTCTTCGTTCCGTGTCCCCCTAAAGATGTTGAATAACATCGCCAGATGTGAACTAAAGGCTTGGGGGGGGTCCCAGGCTCAGAGAGGGAGCCAAGGCGAGGCTGGAGGATACCTGACACCCTCCAGGTACCAGAGGGCATCGCCACCAGCCCTGAGTGGTACCGCCGCCAGAATTTGGTCGCTGCTGTAGCTCTGTGCTCTGTGGCGGTGGCTGCCTTGGAGCCTGCATCCCTCAGCTGGAACAGGCTACGCTGTCCCAGTGCGAGCAAGTCGGCCACACCCTTCCCTCCCCAGCCTCCCGTGCCATGGCATCCACCAGGTGGTCAGAGCTCTGACCCATGGGGGGTGGGGGCAGTAGCCAAAGGACAGAAAGGACAGCACTGAGAGCTGTGTGCTGGGATGCCACCACTCCTAGTAAGAAAGAGGGGAAGGGATCGCTCATCGGGGGTCCCACCATCAGATGCTGTGTGATCTATCAAAGATGATTTGAAGGTCCGGGGATTTAGCTCAGTGGTTCCGCCACCTGCCTCACAAGCGCAAGGACCCGAGTTCGATTCCCAGTACCAAAAAAAAAAAAATGATTTGAGGAGCCAGGTATAATGGCGCACACCTGCCTTCCCAGCACTCGGGAGGCTAAGTGGGAAAATCGCCTTGAGTTCGAGGCCAGCCTGGGGTACACCGTGAGTTCAAGGCCAGCCTGAATTACGAGTGAGACCTTGTCTCAAAAAAAAAAAAGAAAGAAAGAAAGATAATTTGAGGGATTGGGGCATAGCTGCATGTAGAGCGTGTGCTTAGCATGCACAAGGCCCTGGGTTCACTCCCCAGCCCAAAAAATAAAGGACAACTGGGGCACGGATGGCGTTCAAAGTCTACACCTCTCTTTACACCTGCCCCTCACTTCCCATCTTGAAAACTGGTGATGAAAGCTGGTCACCCCCAATGTTCCCTGGGGACAGTTCCAGTTCTCTTGCAACTCCAGGGACTTGGGGGGAGGTCGGCACCCACAGAGCCCGCGTCCAGGATGGCGCTGTCTCTGACCCGGCTCTCGCTCCCTTTCCACGGCAGGAAGAAGAAGGTGAACAAGGGCCCCGCCGTGGGCATCTACAATGGCAATATCAACACCCAGATGCCACTGCAGCCCAAGAAGTTCCAGAAAGGACGAAAGGACAACGACTCCCACGTGTATGCGGTCATCGAAGACACCATGGTGTACGGGCACCTGCTGCAGGGCTCCGGTGGGTCCTTCCTGCAGCCGGAGGTGGATGCCTACCGGCCCTTCCAGGGTGCCATGGGCGACCGCCCGCCCAGCCCACCGCCCACCTGCTCCAGGGTGCCCACTGCCAAGCTGGCCGAGGAGAAGCCGCCCCCTCGCACCTCGCTGGAGCCTGAGACCGAGCCCTACACCTTCTCCCACCCCAGCCAGGCGGCTGGGAGCAACCGGGCCACACACGTGCCCCTGCTGGACCCACAGGAGCCGGGGCTGCCGGCAGAGTAGCAGGACCCCTGCCAAGAGGCTTTGTGCACTCGGCAAGAGGCACCCTGGGGCTCCCTCCCAGGGTCCTCCAGAAGAGGGAACAGGGGACAGTGGGCTCCTGGACTCCACCCCGGAGCCTACCCCTCACAAGTTGATTCTGACCCGATCCAGGTCACCATCTCCATGACAGGAGAGGGACGAGGGGTGCAGCACCGGGATCCCTGGCTTTGGAGAGACACACAGACCCACTTCTGGAGACACTGGCGGTCCAGGAGCCCCAGTGAGGTCCTCGCTCCCATCGGGACGGCAATGACAGTGTGCCTGTTTATTATTATTTATTGGGTGGTCCTGCATCCTGAAGAGGTGGACTGCCCAACTACGAAGCTCTTCGACCCAACGGAGCAGCCACTCACTCATGGCTCAGATGGCTGGGCTTTGACTTCCACTGGTCACAGGCCCCTGTGAGGTGGGCCTAATTCACCACCTGTCCAGCTGGAGGAGCATGTACACGTGCGGGGCCCCACCACAGATTTTATCCTGGTCCCCTGCCCTTTGCTCCCAGAAATGAGAGACATTTCCGGAATTGCCATGCAGGCTTCCCCAGCTGAGCTAAACTTGGACCCTGCATGGAAACTCAGAGGACACCTGCGTCCTCTGGAAATGTTCCAGCGTAGGCTGGGCTCGCCCCGGGGCTGGCTGCTACTACACGCTGTTCGGTGGCTTGAAATCAACAGGGATTACTTTCTCACCGTTCTGGGGATCAGTCTGCTGCTCCCTTGGCTTCTCCCCAGCTTGGCGCCAGCCCTGGCCCAGGGGCTACTGAGTCTCTCCCTGGGGTGGCTGTCACTCTGTCACTGACACCTCCTCCCTCCTCCCCTCCAGTCCTGTCTCCCATCTTGGCGCTGAACTCCAGCACACCGGGAAAGCCCCTTCCTCCATGCAGGGCCCCGCACCCCAGGACGGGACATGGCGCAGTCATCCTTGGGGCGCCCTCTGCCTACCCCCTCTTTCCGCCACAGACACCCTCAGAGCCACTGAGAACCGTCCAGCCTGTGGGGTGTCTGGTTACCCTGGAATCTTTTTTTTTTAAGTTACCACCATTCAGAATCCACAAAATAATATAGAAAAATCCCAGTGAGAATTGCTGGCCAGGCTGGGCTCACGCACCCTCCAGGGCAACCAGCCAGGGCAGATCACCCAGTCCTGCTGCTGCCGTCGCCGCCCGCCATGAGGCCGCATGTCAGTGCTTTGGATCAGTGTCCTGCCAACTGCTTTTCCTGGGAAGATAAGGAAAGACGGGCTCTTCCTGAGATGGATGTATGTGTGCCCTGCAGACGGTTCTCTTCCAGCCCAGCTTGCACTGGTGTGGCTGCTGTCTGGAGGAGGGAGGGCCACATGCAGCTCAGCAGCACTGCAGTGGAGACGCCCTCCCCTCCTCCTCCTCCTGCCCCCCCCCCCGCCCGCATGTTCAGGGTCCACCTGGAAAAGCACCGCCTCGCGTGTCCCTGTGGGGGGAAAGGGAGGAGTGTGACAGCCCAGCCGCGTATCCTCCAAGGCCTCCAGAGGGAGAGGATCTGTTTGTGATGACCCCCGACGTGGGTCCTGGCCCCTGCCCTGCTGAAGGGCGGCTCCTGTCCAGGTACCGAGGCCCCGTGACCCGCGGTGGCACCCTGGGCGGAGGAGCCCAGTGGCGGTTGCCATGTGGCTTCCTGCTGTCTCCCTGGCTGAGACACATCGCCAGCTCTTGCAGGGACCTGGTGGCTCTTCTAACTGGTGACTCTGCACTCTGGGCCAAGCACTGGCACCCTGAGCACCAGAGCAGTCCCAGCTCCTCTCTGTGGGTAACTCGGGTCTTCAGGGGCCATGCGTGGATCCTGTCCACCTCCCCTGGTCCGGAGGGGAAGCTGCCCAGGAAGGGCCTCGGACACAGGCAGGGCCATGCTGCAATGCCACTGGAAATTATTTATTTATGTAGAGACTTAAGTAGCATTTTATTTGTTTCCTATGCTTTTTTAAAATAAATACACAACAGAGCTGCGTGTGTGGTGGTGGGAGGGAGCAGGCCTTTGTCCCCAGCGTCCTGGGCCGCTCCTGAGGCTGTGACCCTGCCGTGCTCTGGCCAACCACATGGCCTGGGCAGCAGCGGTTCTGTGCCAGGTGAAAGTGCCCGTGCCCGAATCACGTGAGAAACTCGCCAGCGGTGGCTCAGTGGCCGCAGCCTGTTCTGTTGGCTTCCTGTCGAGGCCTCGTGGCCCCAGTGTGACCTCACCTGGTAGAAGGCCCCACGCGCGTCACTCCCAGCCACCAGGATGGAGGTGAAGGGCGGGACCCGGAGCGCAGATGCACCCACTGGGCACTGGGCACGCGGACAGGGGCCCAGGAACGTGGTGTCGGATGCAAGGAGGACTGCACAGGTGGCCACCTAGCCAGCCACCCCAAACTCTGTCATAACCCAGCGTGATGCCCACGCCCTCAATCCCAGCACTTGGGAGGCTGAGGAAGGAGGATCTCAAGTTCACACCCAGGCTGAACAATTTAACAAGCAATTTAAGACCCTGTCTAAAAAAGAATTCAAGTGCTAGGTAGTGTAGCTCAGGGTCCAGGTGGGCCCTTCGGTCCTCCAGACCTTCAAAAACAACAAACACCAAAACACTTTCTTGGGGGTTCCACTTGAGCGTCTGTGGTCCCCACTCCTGCTAGTTCTGACTGGCAGCGTGGCCCGTTCGTTCTGGGTAGGCTGATCCCGCGTCAGTCCTCCACACCTCAGCCTCTGTCCAGCATCCCGCAGCCGCTGCCGTGATCAGATGGGGCAGAGCTCTTTGGTCCAACATGCCACCACCTGACTCCTCGCCGGCCCCGGCAGCTTCCGTGTGTGGACGCTGTCCTGTCCCACCACTCCGCTGAGCCGAGGAGAGAGCGCTCCAGCCGTCACTGCGTGTAGAGTTTGGCCCCGACTGCATCGTGGTGAAATGTCTCCGTTTAAAAATACTAAGCGAGCTGGACATGCAAGCACATGCTTGCCATGCGAACTACCTCGGAGGCTGAGGCAGAAGAGTTCAACCCCAGCGGCGTGACTGAGTGAGACACTGTCTCAAAAACAGTTTTTTAAAGGGCCGGGGATGTACGTCAGTGGTGAGCATGGGGATCTGGACGGGACGCTCTGGTACTGGAAAAGGTAAATATACATAGTGTTGTTTGGTATTTAAATTTTTTCAGACTTGAATCTGCTTCTGGCAGGCTTCAGATGAGGGCCACCGTGTTGTATAAACAGGGTGCTTTACCCGCCATAAAAAGACCCCGTGTCCAGGGTGATGCTGACGTTTGGGTCTTTTGTCACATTGTGAGGGTTAACCCCAAGGTACAACGTGTCCACAAGAGTCTGTGGGTCACAAAGGCTGTGGTCACCAGAGGCCCAGGTGGGCCCACCAGAGCCGCCCACCCGTCTGGCTGAGTTTTCCCTTTTTCCCCACCCGCTGAGCAGGGCTTGGGGTTCTGGGTCTCTTCAAGCTCTCCTGAGACAATGCTTGTCCTTCAGGCCTCGACAGCTAAGAACAAAGCCCGGTGTGGTGCCGCACACCTGTAATCCCAGCACTGGGCAGGCTGAGGCAGGAGGATCACCTCACGTTCACGGTCAGCCCGGACTTCATGAGGAGACCCTGTCTTGAAAGCCCCCTTTTTCTGTGACAGAAGTCTGTGAACCTACAGCCTGCCCTGAGGGTGGGGTGAGCTGAGGTCCCCGTCTCCTCTCAGGGATCCCCCACCCCCACCAGGGCCACCCACAGAGGAAACAGCCTGTCTCGGGCACCCAGTGGTCGTTGGCTGTCATCGGAGCTCATTTTAGTAGAAATGGAAATTATAACCAAAGCAGCTCTTCCAAGAGAAAAGCTTTCACTGGAAGGTGGAAAGAGGACAGGGAGGGACCCAGCTTAGCGGGCCGGCGGGGCACACTCTGAGCCCACTCCAGCCTGGCCACCCGCCAAGGCCAAAGCCAGCTTCGAGGACTGGCTGGTGGCTGGGATGGCGCGGTCGTCCTCAGAGGCCTGGGGTCCCATCTCGGAACCCCATGGCCCAGGGAGGGTCCGATCCCAGGACAGGGCTCTCTGTCTCAGGGAGAGAACGCAGCCAGCAGGGCCCCGACGTCCTGGAATCCGGGGCTCGTGGCCAGGTGTGTCAGGGGCTCTGAGCATGGCTGATGCCCCCAGAGGGAGTGGGAGAAAACCCTGTACACAGGGACAGGCTGCCTGGCTGACCCCACGGAGCGGAGCCGGGATTCGACTCAGGGTCTCCGGCAGCAAAGGTACAAACCGAGGGTCCAGCTGGGTTCTGCTTTCAGTTACCCCCCCGGGCCCAAGGCGAGATCGCGGCTCACATGGAGCCGGCTCTTAAGTCCCTGGCTGCCCCGGAAGAGCATGCTGACCTGCTTCACAGGCAGCAGGTCAGCCCAGGAGTCTCCCTGCTCCCCGGCCCCGTGATGTCCCCGACTGTCAGGACCGCAGCCCATCATAGAGGAATGGGAAAGCCCTGGCCAACGTTGCCAAGTTCCAACCCTGAGGCCTTGGGTCCCCGGGGGTCCAGTGTGGTAATCTCACCTTCCTTGTGGAGGTCCTTAATACTGTGACATTGAGCGGGCATGGTGGCGCACACCTGTCATCCCAGCACTTGAGAGGCTGAGGCAGGAGGATTGTGGTGGGTTCAAGGCCAGTCTGGGCCACATAGTGAGGCCCTGTCTCAAAAAATCCAGACCAAACACCAATTCAGACCTGGCATAATCTATGGTTTCATTGTGCTAAAGGCAAAACACATCTGTGTTCAACCTGAAAAGGAGACTTTCAGGTCCCTCTCATCATGGAGGACCCTGCCTCAATCCCCGGCTGCAGACCCCAGGCCCCGAGAGGCTCATGGTGGCTGAGTCCCACTCACAGGACGCGGGTGGAGGCCAGGGACCCAGCTCCATTGGCAGCCCCGGTGGGGCAGGGGCCGGGTAACCGTCCCCACGGAAACTGGAGTGGGTGGGGCAGGGGTATCACCGTGGGGGACCAATAGCCTCCCCATCACTGAGGAGCACAGGAGAGCGGGGGCACCAGGTGGACTCGAGGGGCCAGGGTGAGGGTCGTGGCCTCTCCTCCAGGAGCATTCCAGGAGGGATGCAGGAAGTGCAGTGGTGACCTCACCCTCACGGTGTCCAGGACACTGAGGGCAGAGAGATTGTGCACATGGTGTGAATATGGCTGGGTCCCCTCTGGGATACATGTCGAGTGTGTATGTGTGAGTGTGTGTACGCGTGTGGGTGGGTGTGTTGCTGGGGATGGCGTTCTGGGGCTAAGCTACATCCCTGGCCCTTTTTATTTCTCATTTAGAGACAAGCCCTCATTAAGTGCTGGGCTCAGGAGCCACTGCCAGATAATCTGCACTGAGGAAACGGCTCTCCTGTGAGCTGAATTTGTGCCTGCGAGGCACATGCTCTACCCATGAGCCCCATTTATTTACTTAGTTTATTTATAGACAGGATCTCACTAAGTTGACCAGGTTGGCCCGGAACATGGGATCCTCCTGCCTCAGCCTCCCCAGTAGCTGGGTATGACTAGTTTTTAAATAAAACGAAAGTTAAAACTTCTTTTTAAAAGCTCACTAGAAGGTACTGTGGCTACTAAATGTCCCTAAAAATAAGTGCCTCCAGCTTGCTGGCCTCTAATAATCCGTTGTCCCCAAGCTGCCCCTCCTGGAGAGTGAGACCTGCTGGGCCAGATTTTTCTTCCCTCTGGCTGAGCCGAGAGGCCAACTGCTGGACAGACTGGAAGGTGCGGCCCAGAAATCGGCTCCAACCTGCTGAGGCCGCTTCCACACTCCCGCAGGTGATCCTGCGGTACTGGGGCACCTGAGAGATGACCGCAGGCCTCTCGGGCTTCCTGCGCTGCCCAGGTGGGGATGGAAGCCCGGCCTGGGAGAGCTGCTGCTTGGAAGACCCCCTTGGGCTTGCTGTGTCATCTGCGGGGAAAATGTTTCAGCCAAGCCCCAGCCTGCAGCTCAGAGACTGGATTCAGCCCACACTAGCCCTGGGCTGCCGAGGGGGTCCCGGGGCTGCCAACTTCCTGCCTCCTGTGTGCCCCAAGCCAGCTTGCAGGGTGGGACAGCAGGACCACCTGACGCCCCCATCCCCCGTCCAGGCTGCACCTCACCCCTCCCTGAGACCCGGAGCCCACCCCGCGGGCTGCCCCAGGGTCCCCTCTCCCTGAGAGGCTCAAAGGAGGCTGACACCCACAGTGGATTCACAGAGGGATTTCCAAACATTCTTGATTCTAGGAACACAGGTTGGTGCCTAGGGCGACACAGCAGGAAAGTGGCTGCTGCTGCCCCCTGTGGGTGGGGCGGGGTGAGGCCCTTCCTCTACCTGCTCCACACTCCAAAGTGGGTGCTGGGTCGTTCCAGTGGCCAGGCACGGGCGCACACCTGTAATCCCAGTTACTCAGGAGGCCGAGGCAGGAGGATCACAATTTCAAGCCCACTCAGGGCAACTTGTCAAACTCTGGCAGGGCTAGCTGGGGATGTAGCTCAGCGGTAGACCACTCGCCTAGCAAGTGCAAGGCCCCGAGTTCAATCCCCAGCACTGGGGGAAGAAAAATACTTTTTCAGTGGCTGCTGATCTCTCACCTAAGATCAAAATGTATGAAGAATATTTAAATTAAGAATCCTCAGGGATTACAGGCATGTGCCACCGCAGCTGGTTTTAAATTCTCCAATTTGAAAGGGGCCCTGTTACAATTTGCAAACAATAGATCAGTCCTGGGTAGATGGAGGGGCTGAAGAACCCAGGAGGATTGAGGGAAAAAAAAAATCCCCCCCCCATGGTTACATAATCACTTTTTCCTTCAGCACTGGGAATTAAACCCGGAGAGCACTGAGCTATGCCCCTGGCCCTTTTTATTTTTTATTTTGAGATAGGGTCTCACTCAGGTGCCCTAGCTAGCCTGGAATTTGTAATCTTCCTGCCTCAGCCTCCTGAGTAGCCGGGATGACAGGTGTGCACCCCAGGGATAACAACAAAAACTACGGTAGACTGTGCTTTCAGTTGATCTTTGTTTCATCCAGCACGAAAGCAAAGAATTGTGAGAGATTTGTATTAGGAAGAATGTTAAAGATTATTTAATAACCAAACCATTTGTTTTTCTTTTTCTTGTTTGTTTGTTTTTCGAGATGGGCTCACTGTGTAGCCCAGGCTGGCCTCGAACTCAAGGCGATCCTCCTGCCTCAGCTAACTGGTTGCTTGCTTTCCTGTGTGTGAATTTGTCATCAGGAGCAGTGCCCGTCCTCCCTTTAATGCCCCCCCCCGCCGCACCCCTGGGAACCGAACCAGCCCTTACAGAAACGCAGCCTCAGAGGCCGGAGCGAGGATGCCTCGGGTTCTTCCCACCCAGGCGCAGGGTGCGGGAACTTCTCACTCTCTCCCGGGGACATTTCTGAGGAGGAGTCTCTGACCCCACTAGGGCGCAAACACACACCCTTGCCCTAAGGAGGACAGAAACACCTGATTCTGCAGAGAACGTGCAGTGTCAGGTGACTCATGTTCGCCTCAATCTGGAAACGAGGTTCTCCTGCAAGGACAGAGCCTTGGTTCCTGGCGGTAAGAAAGCAATCAATGGGATTCATCTTCTTCAGGCCAGGGACCTCGATTTCCAAGTTGAAATCTGCCCCTGCCCATCCAGAAGTCTCCATCCATCCCTGCCCTGGCCCAGGGCTGAGCAGAAGGGCAGCGAGTGCAGTGTGAGCCCCACTTCGTCTGCAGGAAAGATTTCCTCAGGGCGGCACTGAAGGCCACGGTGTTTGCTCACTGGGCAGCCTAGCTCTCCCCATCCACCCTTGCTGAACACCCGCTGGCACCAATGCCGGCTTTAGGCCATCATGGAGGGCTCAGCTAGGCTGGGGTGGGGTGGGGCAATTTCAAACCTGAGGTGGGAACGTTCATTTATTCATTCAACAAACATGGCACCAAGCTCAGTCCTGGTATCTCCATCCCGTGAGGTGCTTTACTGAGCTGCTAAGACGCTGCTACACTAGAAAAACAATCAATTTGGGGATGTGGCCACAGGGGCGGTTGTGAAAATGTGATGAGGATTCTTTGCCAATTTTTATTCAGTTTCCCAACTCTGAGCTTCCGTTTCTAGCTCTGCTCCCAAGGCAACGCTGTGAGTCACTTCCATCAGCAAACAGACGCTCTGTGTTCATCTGTGAAGCCATGTGGACACATTGCAGTGGTTGCCCGGCAATATTCTGTAAGAACTCTCATTTTGGATGCTAAAAGAGAAAGCCACACTCTGTCTCAGGGCCCCTGTGTAAGACACAGGCTTGCTTGGTGTGACGGTGCATGCCCATGATCCCAGCACTCAGGAGGCCGAGGCAGGAGGATCGCTGTAAGTTCCAGGCCACCCTGTGCTAGGAAGTGAGTTCAAGGCCAGCCTGGACTACATTTTGAGACCCTGTCTCAGAAAACCAAAAATAAAAAATGCTTTCCTCTGAGTCGTGTTAAGTGACGGTTGGAGTTTGAAGCATCTCACAAAGGCAGAACGCACCTTTCTCTGAGGACCCTGAAGGATCCTCTGCCTCGGCAGCTTTCGACCGGGTGCACCTGTGCCCCTGGGGGACACCCGGCCAGGTCTGCAGCCACTGTGCCCATCTGACTTGCAGGAGTCCCCGGGATCCGGTGGGCAGAGGCTGGGGCGCTTGTGGGGAGAGCTGTCCTCCCACACGGCCACGGTGCCCAGCAGGGAGCTCCGCCCGGCTGGTCCTCCCAGGCCTCTCCAAAGGAAGCCGGTCACAGGTGACACGCAGGAGCCCTCTGGGCAGGCTTAGAGGGGACTCCCAGGACCAGGAGCTCCCAGGCAGGCAGGGCACCAGGCCGGCCCAGAGCAGAGGAGCCCAGACAGCCCCCCGGCCTCTGCAGACAGCATCGCTAACCCTTTCCTCCTTTCTGCCCCTCCTTCCCTCCCTCCGTGTCTGTCTGTCTGTCTCTCTCTCTCTCTCTCTCTCTCTCTCTCTCTCTCTCTCCCTTTCTTCCTTGTACTACAGATTGAACCCAGGGAACACTGAACTACATCCCCAGCCCTTTTTATTCTTTGAAACAAATTCTCGCTAAGTTGCCCAGGCTATCCTTGAATTTGTGACCATCCTGCCTCAGCCTCCTGCGTAGCTGGGATTACATATGTGTGCCACCATGCCCTGCAACCTCTTTCCCATTTAAATGGCAAATTTCGATCTAATGAATATCCCAACCCCTAACAGATTTCAAAGCTGTAACACACACACACACACACACACACACAATTTATGTAAGCTACAGAAACTGTTAAGTCAGAAAGGAATGTCTTTAAAGCTCGATGCCAAGCGGTAACTGAGAGATGTGCCCATGCCTGCCCTGCCACCCTGCCGTGCCCTGGACCTCCAGCTCTTTGAACTTTGTGACCCTGTCAATATGGGCAGCACCTAGGGCAGCTCAGGGTCCCATGTGGAGGGCAGAAATCGAGCCTCAGCTGCATCACAGTTGCCAGAGCAGCAGATGGCTGTGCCCCCACTGCGAGACAGTCACATCCAGTCTCCATGAATACAGGACGCCCCCACTGAGGACAGTACTGTGGCACTCCCAAAATGACCATGAAGCTGAGGCCACTCAATCTTAATCATCACTTGGGAAAATTACGAGTATTCTTGAACTCTCAAGGTGTTTGTCAGAACATCAAAAGCGTCTTACTCTCCATTACGGAAAGAGTAGGAAAAAATTAACATTAAATACATGAATTTAAAACATTAGGGCCAGGTGTGGTAGCACACACCTGTAATCCCAGCACTTGAGAGGCTGAGGCAGGAGGATTGCTGTGAGTTCAAGGCCAGCCTGGGCTACATAGTGAGACCCTGTCTCAAAAAAATTAAATAAGTAAACAATAAAGCATTAGGCACACAGAATATGAGCTGTGATTGTTTAAAATGTTTTAAGTGTGAAAGACACATTGCTGTGAATCACCCCCAAATCCTCCCCCTCAAGTTGAATACACTCATTCCGTGGTTCTCGACACTTTCTGCAGCAGCTCTGGAGCCCTCTTTCCTGAGTCTCTTTAGCTGTGCCATCCTGGCTGCCTCCCTGTCCGGAATGGATTCAAAATGCTTTCCTTACACGGTCATCTTGACTTTGGGAAGAGCCAGAGCCACACAGTGCCAGCTCCGGTGACCAAGGTGGATGAGGTCACAGTGCCATGTTTTCATGAGCTGCCTCTCCATGGGATGGCGCTTGGTGGCTGCAGTCACTGTATTTTCCACCCCACTTCATAAGACTCTCACGAAAGAGGACTCCAGAGCTGTTTCAGAAATGGCCAGAGCAAGGGGATGAGTGTGTTCAAAATGCGGGGAGGATTTGCTGGCACGATGTCTCTTACTGTATTTTTAGGGTTAAACACACACTGTTTATTGCGGTCATGGGTGGAGGGCCTGTACTCTGTCAGAGCATGGCACAGAGTCCCTCCTCCCCTTCCACAGGACCCTGTGCACAGTAAGTGCCTTGCCACAACGTGGCAGACTGTCGAGGTTCTTCCTTCAGTGGGATCAGCTTTCACCTTTCATCGTTTTCTTTCAGGGTCCCAAGTGCTCCCCAGGGGCGCCTGCGATGCTCCGCAAGTTCCAGTCACCCTTTTCCCTGCGCTGCTCCCCTCAGCTGTGCAGATGAGCTCGAGTTCCCACACCCCCCGCTCGCACCCAGCCCGCCCGCAGTACGAGACTTCCATCTGTCGCCACTCTGAGGTCACTTCCAGTTTCTTTGCTGTTTGTTCCTTTTGTCTTTTCTTTTTCCTTTAGTATTAGTGCCTACTAATTTTACAAAGTGTTAGGTTTCAATGCATATATTTGGATCATCTCCATCCCCTCTGTTACCTGCCCTTAGGCCCCTATTCCTTACTCCCTTCCTTTCTACTTCACAGTCATCTTTTTAAAACTATTCACCATATTGGAGACAATATGCAAAATTTGTCTGAGTCCAATTTATTTTGCTCAGCATGATGATCGACTTTCCTGCTCATGTTGGATTGTTTTTTTCTTTGTTTTTGGAGGCAGGGTCTCCCCTTGTAGTTCAGGCTGCCCTTGAACTCACTGTGTAGCCCAGGGTGGCCTCGAACTCTCAGCGATCCTCTTGTCTCAGCCTCCCGAGTGCTCGGATTCCAGGGATGCAGCACCACACCTGGCTTTCAGCTGGCAGACTCATGAGCCACACTCATAACTGGGTAGCCGTGGACAGCAGGTGAGGCAGGGCCTGGCACGAGGCCTCACAGATGGCCCGGTAATCGGGGGGGTGAGTGCTCGCCTGCATCCGGCACCCATCACGGCGTCCCACGCCCACCCCACCAACTCTTCTGCCGTGTCCCGAAGACAGGCATGTTTCTCCATGGCGGCGGCTGGCACCTCAGGGGCCGGGACCAGTGCCCCCAGAGCTACCTTTTTTTTGTTTTGGTACCGGGAATCAAACTCGGGTCCTTGTGCTTGCACAGCCTCAGAGCTACCTTTGCACCTCACTTTCCTCAATCATGAGCTAAGTCCAGGAATGTCCTCCTCAGGCTCACACATCCAGCACAGTCATCCCACAGCCAAGGGCTTCCGGTCAGCCTGAGCATGGTCTTCCTTGTTAACACCCCATGTCCTGCCTGGGGCGTGTGAGGCCCTGGTTTGATCCCAGATAGATAAGTGATAATGACAGATAGATAGATAGATAGATAGATAGATAGATAGATAGATAATAGATAGAGAGGTGACAGGTAGATGACAGATGATAGGTAGACAGATTCCTGTTTTCTCTTTGCAAAGCCAAAAGCAAAGGCAGAATTACTGCCTGGAGGTCTAAGGTGCAGAGAAGATGCGTGTTTGTGAGCGAGGCAGGCCCAACCCCTGCACATCTTGAAGGCACCTTCTTTCCACACAAGCAGCTCGGTGGCCTGGGTGTGGCTGAGGCTGTAGAGACGCTGGGGCGGGGAGGACAGGAGGAATGTGACCAGCAATGGCTCGGGTAGCAGAAGGGGCCCAGAGAGTGGGGACAGCTCAGGGAGCCCACAGGGGTCGAAAGCACAGGGCTCTGGTGATTATTAGAACCTCAGTGTGAGCCACCCCCACACCCCAGGTTTGGGGCACAGCTGGGTCCCTGTGATCATGAAGGGAGCCCTGGGACCCCAGCCCACCCTTTTGCTCTTCGCTTCCTGGCCACCACAGGGTCAGCATTTTCTTCTGTGCCCACACCCTGCTGTCCTGTCCACTACAGGCCCAAAGGCAATGGGGCCTCAACCATGGACTGACACCTCTGAAACTGTAAGCTGGCATCCACTTTTCCTCCTTACAGCAGTGGCTGTCTCAGGCATTTTGTCACAGCAATGGAAAGCCAACCAACACATTCTGTTAGCACACAATTCATCCAAAAATCACAGGTCTATTACATATTTTTATAAATATAACTAAACATTCTTTTCTTTTCTTTTCTTTCTTTCTTTCTTTCTTTCTTTCTTTCTTTCTTTCTTTCTTTCTTTCTTTCTTTCTTTCTTTTTTTATTTTTTTTGGTACCAGGGATCAAACTCGGGACCTTGGGCTTCCAAGGCAGGCAGTGAATTTTCTTAATCAAATGAATAGTTTTTTTAAAAATGGCTCATGCCCAGCATGGTGGTGCACACCTGTAATCCCAACACTCAGGAGGCTGAGGCGGGAGGAGCATTGTAAGTTCTGGGCTACATAGTGAGTTCTAGGCCAGCCTAAACTGCACAGTGAGACCCTGTCTCAAAAAAGATACAAAAATAAACAAAATAAAATAATGGTTCATGAGTCAGAGAATAAAGGGGGAGTCAACATTAAATCTTAGATTTGCAAAA
This sequence comes from Heterocephalus glaber, assembly GCF_053883595.1. Classification (NCBI taxonomy): domain Eukaryota; kingdom Metazoa; phylum Chordata; class Mammalia; order Rodentia; family Bathyergidae; genus Heterocephalus; species Heterocephalus glaber. Next base: position 73,661,542 of record NW_028258324.1, read on the forward strand.
GGATGGGTTACTGCTCCTATTTTCCCATTTCCTGCACCCATATTTCCAGGTCTCCGGCTGCCTCCCTCATTTGTCAGCTTTTCCTTTATGAGGAGGCATGGAGGTGAATGAGGAGGATATGCTGCCCTGGCCCCCGGGCCTCTGCCCTGTGCCATGCCCTGCAGCTCTACTCCACAGAAAAGCCAGAAATTAAGCACCTTAAAAGTATCATTGCTGGGGCTGGGGATTTAGCTCAGTGGTTCCACTGCCTGCCTTGCAAGTGCAAGGAGTCGAGTTCAATCCCTGGTACCAAAAAAAAAAAAAAAAAACACAACCTATCATTGCACACCCTGCGTAGGGCACACGCCCGTGATCCCAGCACTCTAGGGGGCTGAGGCAGGCGCATCCCAATCTCAGGCCCCACCTGGGCAATTTAGCCAGAGTCCATCTCAAAAAAATAAAAAGTAAAAAGGCCTGAGGATGTAGCTCAGTGGTACAGTGACCCTGGGTTTGAGCCCCAGTACCACACACACAAAAATCAGTAAACAAGATAAACAATATCTGAATACCGTATTTTTTAAAAGTCAAAATTAACCCCCCAAAAAATCCACGATGAACAAAAATGACAAAATTTAAAATACAGACAAGATCATCAGGAGGCTGAGGTGGGAGGATCCCTTGAGCTCAGGAGCTCCAGGCCAACCTGGGCGACACAGCAAGACCCAGTCTAAAAAAAGCCAGGCATGGTGGCACATGCCTGTAATCCCAGCACTCAGGAGGCCGAGGCAGGACGATTGTCATGATTCCAATGCCCGCCTGTGATACATGGTGAGACCCTGTCTCCAAAACACAAAAATAAACTTAAAAAAGCAAAGCCCTCAAAAGTGGAGGACAAGCGTGCCCAGTTTGAGCATGACAATGTCCCCAACGCCAGCGCACTCGCGGCTGGCAAAGGCCATCAGGGTTCTCTGGCCCATGCTGCCACCTGCTGGAAGCAGCCGCTTCCGCTGCCGCCGGCGGGGACTGCGCGCCTCTACCTGCTAGGCCTCAGGGGGCAGGGGGGGTCCAGAAGGCGACACAGGTGTGTCAAGCTGGCCAACTGCACGGCGCCGCACGCCCTGGAGCCTGCTCCGCTCCCCCAGCGCGGGTCCCCTCCCTCCTCCCGTAAGTGCGGGACTCGCCAGGAGCTGTCTGCGACGATGACGGACCGCAGACCTGGCCCGTGCCCGCGGCTCCCTGCCAGCCCCACCCCCTCAATCAGACCCTCACCAGATTTTCGCCGAGGCCCGACGCAAAGCCAGCAAGGAGAAAGAGGCGTCGAACCCGGACAGCGGGTGACAGCCACGCCGGCAGGACAGGGACGCTTCCCGCGGGAGGCCAGGCCGCACCGGGAGCTGCAGGGGCCGCTTCCCCCTTTCTCCCCGGAAATCCAGGCAGGTGCTGTCGCACGCGGCCAGGATCGCCCTGGGTTCAACCTCGGCCTCCCTGAGCTCCCCTCATGATGACGCATCTCGCCCGCCCGAGAGAGCAGAGTTAAACCGAACCACAGGTTTCAAGTCCTGCAGCACGGTGGGCTCCGGAAGGTGCTCCTCTCTGGCAGCCAGCGACGCCCACCCAACTTTCGGAGTGGCAGGGAGGGGACACTGGTGAGCTCCGCTGGCGCCTGTCCTATCTGCCTCAGGCGCAGGGTGCGAATCTCCCCGCTCCTCCAGGCTGAGCAAAGCACCCCAGAAATGGGTCCCCAGAAGGAGGATGGCGGCCCAGGCCCTCGGGAAATGGGGGGAGCAGGGAGCAGATGCTACCAAAAGCTTGGAAACGTGCCTTCGGCTGCGCCCAGGCTAAGGACAGCCTGTCGCCTACAATCTGACTTGGAGAGCCGCGCTGTGCCTCAATAGAGAAATCTTCGTTTTCAGGGAACCCTGAGCACTAGGACAAACGGGCATCCTGTCTGCATTTACTGTCAAGGTAATAAAAGGGTGAAGCGCGCAGAAGGAAACGTTAGGACTTGGGGAATCAGAAGTTCTTGCAGCTTTTCTGGAAGTCTGAAATTGTATGAAAAATAAAAAGGTGCAGGGCGTGGTGGTGCACGCCTGTCGTCCCGGCACTTGGGAGGCTGAGGCAGCAGGATCGCCGCGAGTTCAAGGCCAGCCTGAACTGCACAGTGAGACCCTGTCTAGAAAAAGCCAAAAAAAGAAAAAAAAATTTTAGCTGCAAAAACAGGAGACAGCAGGCCAGGGTTCTGTGCTTCGTCTTTCCCTCGGCCTCTCCTTCCTTTTGCAGCGGCCCCGCCGCCCGCGCCCAGACAGACTGAGACCGCGGCGGCTGGGCCGAGTGGCACCGACTTTATTCGCTACACGATGGCGAACTGACAGGCGTAGGGCAGCGCGTCGCGGCAGCGCCGGTCGAACCAGCGCCCGTGCGCCGCCCCAGCCATGGCCGCGCAGTTCTCGGCCGCGCCGCCGTCGGGCTGCGCCGTGATCTCCGACTCCCAGTGCGTGAAGGCGGCGGGTGCGCCGCTCGCGTCCACCCAGGCACCCTCGGAGCCCAGGTCGTGCAGGCCCAGCCACAGCTCGGCCGCCGCGCCCAGGCTGCGCGCCGCGTACTCGCGCAGCGCCTCGTTCTCCGCCTCCGAGCGCGGCGCCGCCAGGGTCCCCCCGCGCGCGATGCAGTCCTCTCCCGCCGCGTGGAAGGCGAGCGCCTGAGCCACGACCAGAAAGCACTTGAGGTGCACCTTGGCGCCCTTGAGGCACACTGCGGGAAGGGACACGGGGCGGGGTCACGGGGGGCGCAGGCCACGCCCCGCCCCTCTCCCTGCCCGCCCCGCCCTCCTCCTCTCGCCCCGCCCCCTCCCTGAGATCCGCCGGGAGCAGCGCGCAAGGGACCCAGACAGGCGGCCGGCCCAGGAGTTCCCGCCCCCGCCAGGGGAAGGGCTGAGCATGGACGGAGGCCGGGAAGGCCGCGCGGGAGGACAGGCCGGCTGGGTGCCGCTTGTCCCCCTGCTGGGACTCGCTCGTGGCTTGGTGGCGCTTGCGGCCGGCGGGGCCGGGGCAGCCAGGGGGCAGCAGACGCAGCCCGGCTTCGCCCCGCCGCTCTCACCGGTCTGCAGCGCCTGCTGCTCCTTCAGCACGGCCACCTCCTGCGCCAGGCTGTCCAGCCGGCCCTGCAGCTCCGCGATCATCTTGGGGCTCACGAGGTCTGCAGGAGGGGGAGGAAGCGGGCACAGGGGTGGCCAGTGAGGGGCACCGCTGCCCGCCTTGCCCTCCGTCCGGGCCAGCCGCTGGCTTCCCGGAAGGCTTTGTCCTTACACACCTGGGGTCCCAGCACTCGGGAGGCTGAGGCAGGCAGTGTGAGCCCAACCTGGGAGATTTAGCAATTTAGCGAGACTCTGTTCTCAAAATAAAACATAACAAGGACTTGGGATGGAAGTCGGTGTGAGGGCCCTGGTTCAGCCTCTGCTACAAAAAAGAAAGAAAACAAAAGACAAAGACAAAGGGTGGAAGGGAGGGGAGGGGAATGGGGGAAAAGAAGAATCGAGATACACTGTGTACAGGTGCAGATTCCCTATGGTGAATGTGAGCTTTATGTATATCGAAGCGTACCAGTAAAATTAATTTAAAAAGAAAGTAGCGCTGGGGATGTAGCTCAGTAGTTCCACTGCCTGCCTCACAAGTGCAAGGTCCTGAGTTTGATCCCAGGTACCCAAAAAATAAAAAATAAAAATGGATGATAATGCCCCCCACCCCCAGCTCACAGCCTCGGCGGGCAGGAGGACCAGGCTTTTCTTGCTGTACTAAAGATGGAATCTAGGCCGGGGATTTAGCTCAGTGGTTCTGCCGCCTGCCCCACAAGGGCAAGGACCCGAGTTCAATCCTCCGTACCAAAAAAAAAAATTAAAAAAAATAAAGATGCAATCCAGCGCTTTCACGCTGAGCTACAGCCCAGCCCCTTTTTATTTTTGAGTCAGTGTTGCTAAATTACTCGTGCTGAGCTCAAACTTGGCAGTCCTCCTGCCTCAGCCTCCCAGAGTGCCGGACAACTGCCTGCCCCACCACGCCCATCCAGCCAGGCTCTTCAGTCTGCGCAGTGGCAGCTCAGGCAGGCTCTGGGCTCCGCCTACCACCAGTCACCAGCGAGGACACTGAGGCAGAGGATGCAGCTCAGCTGGCCAGGGGCCTGGGCCGAGGGTCTGCAGAGGGGACCCCAGCCATTCTGGAACCCCAGAGGAGTTCAGCCTAGAGGGGGCAACAGGTTCTGTGAAGCCCATGTCCCCCAGGGGCGGGGTCAGGGCCCTGTGCACCCATGGATTCCTCCATGGGACCACAGCAGGACTCAGGATGGAACATGCCAGGTGTGAGCAACGCAGGAAGTGGGTGGGCTGGGAGCCCGGGCCGATGCATGTCCCACCCCGCCCAGGCCTCTGCTTCTGGGGTCATGGTCCCTCTGTCCCCAGTCCCATGATGCATTAGCCCAGGGTGCCACATGAGAGTGAGGGTTGGGCCCTGCAGAAGGGCATTCAGTGGAGAGGCCAGTGGAGGCCAGTGTGCAGCTCCCTGCGTTCCCCTGGTGCCCTGGCTCTGGCCTTGAAGCTGTGCCTTTCACCAAGTTTCCTCAGTGTCAGTTCTGATAAGGGCTCGGACAACCACACACCCACTCAGTCTTTTCTGTTTGTTTTGGTTTTCACTTTTTGAGACAGGGTCTCGCCAGGTAGCCCAGGCTGGCCTTGAACTCTTGGCAGTCCTCCTGCCTGGCCTGCCAGTGCTGGGATTGCAGGCGTGCGCCACCACGCCCTGCTCTGTCTTCTCCTCCTTACACAAGCATTTTGTAGGAGGTCACAAATGCGTATCACCAAAAACCCAAAGAGCTCCAAAGCTGAAACCTCCCTCCAGGGAGACTGTCCCCGAGCCATTCCTCTTCCCAGAGGTACCGCAACACTGTGCCAACTTCTGGAAGATTCCACACGAATACAATGAAGATAGCATTTCACACGAATTGCCTTTGCCGAGCAAATGTTGTGTCCGCGTTGAAATTGTCTTTGTTCACGTTTAAACTCAACCTTGGAAATGATTTTCTCTTTTGTTCTCTTTCCCTCAGTGCTGGGGATGGACCGGGCCTGGTACACACCAGGCAGGTCCCAGCCCCGTTCCCAGTCTGGGGTTTTCTGTCAGCTCCTGGATCTGCCCATGCTTGTAGGTGGGCATGGTAGTGCACACCTGTAATCCCATGACTCAGGAGGCTGAGGCAGGAGGATCACCGCAAATTCAAGGCCAGCCTGGGCTACAAGACCCTGTCTCAAAAGACCCAGCCCTTCCCATTCCTTCTGGCAGCCTTGTGGGGCCCTGGAAGGAGGTGCAGGGGGCCTGGGGCAGCCACCCCTGACCTCCTGCCTCCCACCTCCCGTGTGGTGTGGGGACAGCCCCTCCTGTTGCCATGGCATCCCTGATGTTGTGTCCACACAGTGGGGTGACCTCACAGCTGGAAGCCCAAGATCACCGCACCCAGGGCAGCTGGGAGTGTCTGACCCGGCCGTGACACCCGCTCTGCGTCACCACAGCAGTGTCTGGGCCAGGCGCCCCCACTATTCTGCACCCTCAGACCCTCAGTGGGAGACATCAGTCTCCCCGCTGCGCAGCCCTGCAGCGCCCCTGCTGGGGCTGAGCTTCCACACAGGCTCCAGGGCGAACGCTGGGGACCCAGCGACTTCGGTTTCTTTTCAGTTTCTGCGGGGCTGGGAGTCAAACCTGGGGCGCTGTGCATGTCAGGAGGGTGTTAGCACTGAGCTGGGCCCCAGCCCAGGTGTGAGGCCAGAAGATGAGCGGGAAAGCTGCTGCCTTGGGACGCTTCTCCAGCGCACACCGAGGAGGAGGAGGAGGAGGAGGAGGAGGAGGAGGAGGAGGAAGAGGAGGAGGGGTGGGGGGAGGAGGAGCGGGAGGGAGACCTGGTCCAGAGAAGGGGCCCGAACCTCTTACCTTTCCGGGCGTTGGCAGCCTTCTTGGGCTTGGAGGTTGGTGGCTCGGCGGCACCCTGGGTCAGGAAGGCGAGGACGCAGAGGAGCAGGCGGGGTCTGAGGAGCTCCATGCTGCTGCTGCTGCCGGGCCTGGGCGGGAAGCAGTGGCGGCCTCCGCCCCAGTCTGTGCGTCTTATGGCTTCGGCCACCAGGCCCTCTGTCCAGAAAACCCTCCCAAGACGTGGCTGGGGCGTGGCAAAAAACAATAATAATAAAGAAAAGAAAGAGACAACAACCCTGCAGAAGGGGAACTGCCCAGCAGCCACTGAGCTGTGCTGCTCAAGAACATCCACGTGCTGGCCTTGTCTCCTTTTTGTTTTTTTATTTTTTGAGACAGAGTCTCGCTATGTAGTTCAGGCTGATCCTGAGCTCACTGTGTAGCCCAGGCTGGCCTTGAAACTCAGGCGATCCTCCTGCCTCAGCCTCCTGGGTGCTGGGATTATAGGTGTGTACCACCACACCTGCCAGCCCTGCCTCCTAAGAGGTGTCTGTTGAGCAGCGAGTTCCCGGAGCAGGAGTGGGGCTGCAGGTCCACTGTCACTTGCCCACTGTGGCCTCACGCTGACCCTGTGAGCAAAGCATTGTCATTTCCCCATCTACAGTGAGGGAAACTGAGGCTCTGTGAACCCAAGCTGCCCAGCTCCCAGGGGACGGCGAGGGGGCTGTCGGCTCAGAATGTCTGCCCTGTTGTTCTGCAGGAGGCCTTTCTGCTCCACTCCGCCTTTTCATGCTCGGGTCCTAGGAGGTGACACAGGCGGAGGAAGGGGCAGGAGGCGTCCCTGTCCTGACTCCTGTGTGCACCTGAGCCCAGCACGGGGAGCAGCGTCCCAGGGAAGCACAGGCTCTGCGTGGGCCCTGGAGCCCTGGAGCTCCCCTGGCGGGGAGCAGGAATGGGGACTGGTCACAGCAGGGCGCTGGTCATTGGGTCGCCATGGGGCCAGCTGGACCCTAAGCTCCTCTGCCCAGCCTGGAGAGGTGGAGGAGCTGGGGTCAGGGCTGTGTACTAGGCTCCCCTCCAGGCCTCCACCCTCAGCCCCACAGCTGGGCCAGCAGTGACCCGATCCAAGCCTGACACTTACATAACCCATAGGCCCTTGTCCTGAACTCTGGGCGGGTGGCAGCTGGCTAGGGAAATTAATCTTCCTCCTTCCTCCCCTCTTCCTCCTCTTTTTCCTCTTCTCTCCCACCACCTCCTTCTCTAAGCCCTTGCTTCCCCCGCTTCCTTGCCTTGGCCCAGTCTGCTGCAGCTGACAGAACCAGGAGGATGCTCTCCAAGCACGTGGCAGCCAGAGCCCCGTTTCTCGGGACGCAATCGATGGTGGACGCTGTGTCCTAGGTGTGTTGGGGTGGGTGTTTTCCAAAAAGCTCCGTGAGGTGACTCAGGACACTGGCTGCTGCGTGTCCCGTCGCTGGGAGGCCAGGAGGACTCTGCTCAGTCAGGACGCTGCTGGACCCGCTGGCCCTGCTGGTACCTGGGGCCTCTGTCAGGCAGCCGGGCCATGCCAGGTCCTGGGAGCCTGAGGCAGGGGTGTCACACTGTCTGCAGGGGCTTGCAGGGCACCCAGGGCGGGGTGGGACTGGGGTTTGCTCTGAGGTGTGGCTCCTGCCGAAGAGCACTTGGCTCAGCTCCTTCTCCGTAGGGCGGTGGAGGCCTTGACCTTCTGTAGCCCTGGGAGGATCTGTCATGGCGCCCATGGCCCACCAGGGTCAAATCTGCGTGGCCAGGGACCTGGTGATCAGAGCTGGACGGGCGAGAGTGGCAGGCGCAGGCCCCGGACTCACTGTGCGTAAGCTGAGTCACTGGTCACCTGTCCTGCTGTGTTTAGACCCGGTGTCCCAGTCCTGGGCTAATGTCCAACCCTGAGGGTGGGTCCAGGGCAGAAAGGCTCCCAGGTGGGGCCTCCGGTCTTTTGTCTTTCCAGCCGTTTCTTCCTGCCTCGAGGGGACATCGAGGCCCACACAGGGCCAAGTGGGGAGCTGAGACCAGATGCACACGGGAGAGAGCCTGTGGCTGTGGTGTGGGGGTGCGGGGCCCCATCTGCCCCTCTGCCAGTACACGAGGGCCACGCCCGGGGGGCTCTTCCCTACCCGAGCTGGCAGGCTGACTCCGAACCTGCCAGTAGGAAGTTGGCCTCAGGTCTGCATAAGCAGTGGGCAGCATCTTGGTCGCCTCACCTGCAGGTTGTGTACGTGTGTGTGTGTGTACACGTGTGCATGTGTGTGCACAGGAGCCTGCTGGTGCTGTCAGTGACTTAAGACAGGCCAGGCACACGCCATGCCCAGCTTGTCCCACAGGCAGGGTCTGCTGGGCCCAGAAATGCAGCGGCAGTCTCGGGAGGTGACAACTTTGTTCCCCTCTAAGCCATTGTCACCCGCAGGCTGCCGTTTCAGAAAGGTGCGTTACACACACAGCACACCGCCCCACGCCCTGTGTGTGTTAAAAGCACTGTCACTCAAGGCATCTGGAATATATCGGTTTTTTTGTAACCTTGTTTAGACATTTCATGATTTTTTCCGTTTCGGTGGACTCAGAACTGTGACAGGCAGTGCGCCTGGCTCCACAGCAAGACACGGGCTCCTGCGCCAAGCAGGGCCTCGGCTCCCTCCACCTCTCCGTCCTGCCCTCAATGTGGCTGCGCCTCCCCACCGGCCCTCTCCAACCTCCCCACCGGCCCTCTCCAACACCCCCAAAACATCGCCCAGGGCCGCTGGCAGCGGCCTGGGAGCAATCCCACAAATCAGCCATCGGGTCCTTCTCTCCTGGCCCAGCTTTGCTCTGTAATGAGGTTTTTAACCTCTAGAAGCCCCTCTGGATGGAAGCCTCCGGGCACCGCCTCGAGGAGCGGATCTCAGGAAGACCCCACCGGGCCACCCAGGGCAGCTCCTGTGGGTCCAGGGCACCCGGGACAGCGACCCAGAGCAGGGGAGCAGCTGCACCTACTGGGTGCTGGGTGCAGTTCCAGACTACCACACCCAGGTCCCGGCCAGCCCATGGCTCTGCAGGTGGACAGAGCGGCCCTGCAGCCCAATCCATGGGCTCCCTTTACTCCAGATTGGCCGACCACAGCTGCGCAAGGCGGGTGCAGCCAGAAAAGGAACTGTCCATCACCTCCTGCACAAAGGACAACCTGAGTCGGGAAAGGGGCTCGTGGAAGGCTCAGTCCGTGTCCAGGGTTGCTCTTCCTTTTCTCCTCCCAGCTGCTGGAGCCTGAGTTACACAAACAAGCCCCAGGCCCTCCACCCACAGCAGCCCAGCACCAAGGACACTGGCCACAGACAGCCCTCCCCACCCACAGCTGTTTCCTTTTGGCCTGGACCATCAGCAGAAACAAATGGGCCTGGCCCTGGGAGAGGAGAACTCCCCACACCCAGTGCATGGCTCCAAGAACACTGGGGCCCTGGGAGCATCAAAACCAAGTCCCAATGGGGCCGGAATGTAGCTCAGTGGCGCCAAGTCTGGAGTTTGATCCCCAGTACTGGAAAAAAAACCAAGCCCGAATGGTCCAGCACATCCACCCAGGGCCCTCACTCGGAAGGCCCTCTGGTCCAGCCTGGTTGGCAAGGGACTCTGAGTCCAGGGGCTCCGTGCCAAGGTCCTGTGTTAGGTGGGCCTTAGGGACAGCAAGACACCAGTGAGGGGTCTGTTCTCGTGGGGATCTCATTCCTAGGCGTTTTGTCCTCAAAGGTCAGCAGTGTGTAGCCAGGCGTGGTGGCACTCGCCTGCAATCCCAGCACTCGGGAGGCTGAGGCAGGAAGATCACCAGGAGTTCAAGGCCAGCATGAACTACATAGAGAGACTGTCTCAACCCGCACCCCCAACCCCCAAAAGGGTCAGCAGTGTTGCCAGGGAAACAGAACTGGGAGTCAAGTTCCAAGTCACCCAAGACCCCTGGCACTTGAGTCCCTTGGGCAAGTTGCTCAGACTCAGACTCCAATGAGCTGAGGGTCTCTGTCCTGCTACACACCCCTTCCGGGCACACACGGAGTCGGCAGTGCGGGAGACAGCTGGGAATCTGCAAAGGTGTGGGAGCCACTGTGAGCGCCCTCACTGGCCTGGTGCCAGGCATGCGATGGCAGTGCCCACCCTTCCTCCCGTCTTCCCCTGGGGTCAGGGGGTCCTCTGAGTGGAACTTCCACACCTGGGCCGGCCAGATGTCACCTCCTGAGCCGGTGCAGTAACACTCGCAGGACAAAGACTCAGGCTGTAGGAAACGCTCTCCAGGTCTGAGAAGCAGCGATGTAACCCAGCCGGGTGCCTGGGGGTCCCAAAGTTTCGTCCCTCGCCCGGCACCAGGAGGCCATAGGGCTTCTCCTGCATGCTACCAGGGAGAGCCGGGCAGCTAACAGAAGCCAGCAAAGCTGCAGCCTTTCTCGCTACCACGGACTCCGCACTCCACGTGGCAGGGCCCTCCCCTCGTGGTGTGTCCTCCTGCACGCCCAGTTCACCCAGCAACAGCGTAACAGGAGGCCGTCCTCACCCTGTCACTGCACCGGCAGCAGGCAGGGTGTGTGCCACCTGCCAGTTTCGCTGAGGCTTTTCTCGGACCATTGTGGGGCCAGTGCTTGGCGTGTCAGAGCCCGAGACAGACTTGCTGAGGGGGAGCTGGGAGTGTGAGGGGGGACAACAGGGCCCATCCTGTCCCGAGGCCCTGCCGCTGGCCGCACCAATGCAGTTCGAAGAGAACCAAACATCTGGTGGCCACACAGAGCAGCACTTCCCCAGGTGCCTCTGCCATGCAGGGACACCGAGTCCCCAGAGACCCTGGGCTGTACATGCTCCTGAGGTCACTGCAGGAGGCCACTTCCCAGACCGCTGCACAGTGAGCAAACACACGGAGGAGCTTCCATGTAGTTAATGGTCCTGCCTGCACCCTGGGCCATGCACTTTGCTTACGTTCCCAGAAGTGGAACTCCTAGGTCTATGCCCACTGCCAAGTGGCCTCCCCGGGGCTGGTGTGCTCTAGATGTGTGATCGGTGGGCCACTCCTCTGTGAGACCACTGCTGTTAGTGAGCAAGATGCACACGGCCGCGATTCCCCTAAGTCCTAGGGCTCTCTGGGCTTGAATTCACAGGAGCTGTGAGGCCCAGGGTCCCAGAAACTGCAAAATCTCCTTGCATCTTACACAGCATTTCAGCCCGTAGGCTGATGTGCACGTGCTTCTCCCCGACATGTTTACTTAGAGCCACCAGATGACCCCAGTTTTGCCGGAGCAAACAGAACCCAGATCTCTAGGTCTGTGCCTGCAGTGTTCACAGCCTCACTGGGCGGACGTAGGACGTGGATGAGCTGAGCTCCGCTTGTCGGAAGCACTCGTCCTGTCAGCTACAGCAACTGTCCGTGCCCAGGCCTGCACTGGCCTCACCCCGAAGGGCCGACCGGCAGACAGTGGGGACAGGTTTTGCCATCAGAGACATGGAGTGTCATGGCACCGAGGGGACACTCACTGGAAAAACAGAAAAGGGAAGACTGGAGACCCAGCCTGTGCCTGACATGGCAGCCACACCTCCCCACAGACAGGCGGGCAGCCTGCAGGGCTCAGCCACACCGGCCGCCCTTCCCACCAGGCGACACGTCCCCCTCCGAGCACCAGCTCCTCCCCGGGGCCTGAAGGTCCACTTAGGAGTTGAGCAGAGAAGACCACGCCGTCCAGCGCCGCACGGCAGCCGAGCAGGACCTGAGGCTGCCCTGCCCACAGTGGTGCCCAGCAGGCTGAGCAGTCAGAGGCAGCATCCACAGTGCTGACACGCGAGGTCTCGGACACACCAGGGAGTGCCTAGAACACAAGGCTTCCAAAGGGCGCGCGGTAAGAGCCTGGCTAAGGACCAGGCGGCTACCGAAGGCGGGGCCTTGGGCTCCTCTCCCCACCCAGGCACGGCACACCACGGCACACCAGGGCACACCAGGGCACGCAGGGTCACGGTGCTTCTCTTGGGAGTCTGGCTCTGCACGCTCTGGGGAGAAGAACTCCCCAAACACAGCACGAGCATCTCCCCCAGCCTCTTCCTGCTGGGCCTTTTCCAGGGCCCGTCATGAACTCCGAGCAGGCGTCTCCTGAGGCATCCACGCCATAGCTCTCGGCTGAAGAATGTGAGCCACGCCACGGGGGACTGGAAAACAGACTTTAATTTTAAATTCTCAACAGCTAAGAAAAAATATATACAGAGCAGTTCCAAAGGAAAAGGGAGACTGGGTGCAGTGGCGCACACTGCTCCGGCGACTGACTGGGGAGACTGAGGCAGGAGTCCAGGAGTTCCAGACCAGCCTGGACCACAGCTCGGACCGTCCCCCGCGGCAGGGCGACTGTCACCCCAGGAAGCCAACCTTCTGCCTCCGGGGCCCCAGGCTCTCCTCCTTGTGCAGGACGTCCTGAAGCGTGGTGTGCTGCACCTTGCCCACGCGCTTGCCGGTCTGCAGGGCAGGGAGGGCGGGGAGCCGGCGGTGAGCGTGCTGGTGGGAGAGGCCAGCGCCCTCTGCAGGCTGGGTGCAAACTCGCGGGTCAGAGAAGGGGCGGGGACTTGCTCGCCTGACCAGGCCCCGCACCCCACCCCCTTGGCCAGGCCCCTGGCTGCTCCCCCAGCTCCAGTCCAGGGTTGGGACCGGGCCCCACCCGCCTGGCCGCCTCACCTCCATCATCTCGAAGATGCTCTCGGGGTCCAGGCTGCCCTTGCCCACCTTCCTCATGCACGTCACCACCCCCGAGCTGGTGACTGCCACCAGCAGGCTGGCCAGGGAGCAGGCCTCCTCCTGGAGGGTGGCGTCCACCACATGCCGGCAGCCGATCTGCAGAGGCAAGGAGGCCCGTGTGCACCCCGGGTCCCCACCCGACACGGATGCCAGGCAGAGGCCTCACGCACTGTACCCATTCTCCATCTCCTCTCGGTCTGCTGTGCTCCCGGGCCAACGCCACATTTCTGTTGTGGGGCACCGTGTAGGGCCAGGACAGAAACAGCCCAGAACACGGGCTGCCGGGGTCACAGGCACAAGGCTCCCTGCAGAGGGGCAGGGGCAGGAGGTCACACGTGCGGCCATGTGACATCCCGCTCACCGCTGTGGCAGATCCAGAGGGCCCGTGCCAAGGGACAAGCTCAACCACGAGGCAAGTCCAGGTGGCCTGCTCGGGCCAGGCAGCTCCGCGTGAAGGAGTCACATACTCCAGGCTCCCAGGCGATCCCGGGGGAGGAGGCCCAGCCACACGCGTCACAAGCCCCGAGGGGAGTCAGCCACCTCACCCTCAGCCCAGGGAGCGCCAGTATAACAGCCTCGGCCCAACGTCGGCAGGGCCCTGGGCTCTTCCACAGGCTCACCCGACACGTCAGACACCCAGGCCCGGGGTCAACGTGCCAGAGGGGAGGGACACTCTTCCAACCCCAGCACTCCTCAGCCGCCTGAGGCCCCAAAGAGCTGAGGGCGTTAAAGGAAACGCAGCAAGGACACGGTATGCGAAGGGGCTTAAGAAGCCCCCTCCTCGGGGCCGGGGATTTAGCTTAGTGGTTCTGACGCCTGCCTTGCAAGCGGGAGGATCCAAGTTCGATCCCCGGTACCAAAAAAAAACCCAAAAACCCCAAAAAGAAGCCCCCTCCTCGAGCACGTAGCAGGCCTCTGACAAGAAAGGAAAGCGCTATGGGGCAGCGTTCTCCCGGTGACCAAACCACTGGGTTTGGGCTTCTCGACTTCTACATGGTTTGTGCAACTGTAACCTCCAAGCTTGGTAAGCAGCGTCAGCGGGCTGGAGGAGACGTGAGCCACACCTTGCACAGGGTGACGATGCAGGGCACGTTCTCCACGCTGAGCTGCATGCAGTCGTAAGGGTCATCAGAGAGCTCGATATCCTTCGACCCCTCTTCATCCTCCAGGACGCGAACCTTCGGTATCCTAGAAGCAGAAGCACAATCAAAATTTCCACTGACTGGAAGAAAGAAAAATGCTTTCTTTCTCTTGAGATTAAGAATAGGAGTTGAAACCCGTATCGTACAAGCAGAGGCTGTGTTATGCCTGCCTGCACTTTACCATCCCTGTCCCTGTCATTCCTGACACAAGCGCAGGGCAACACAACGGCCAGTCACCTGTGAGAGGTCTCTCAGCTCAAACATGTGACGGAGGAATGAAAACCGGAACTGTGACGTGATCCCAAGAGGCACTCACCAGGAAGGCTGACGTCGGAAGATAACGATAACAACGGAAAGGCCGAGGGCTGGCAAAAATGTGTGGGACCAGAACTGGCACTGCTGGTGCGAGGACACAGTGGTAAGAGTGGTGTCTATGAAGCTGAACACAGCCCTGCCCCGGCCAGAACTCGTGCTCCTCCAGTGGCCGGCCCCATTCACAGGGGCACACTGCCCTGCAAAGCTCGTGTGACTGTGGCACCAAGCCCAGTCTCGGCACGATGCTCACTGGACAAGCTGGATGCACTAGTGAGCAGGCTGTGTGTGCTCCCTCGTGAAGCATGCAGCTCCTCTAGCTCTTGCACACTGGCCACCACCGGAGAGCGGCGACCACACAGGGACAGGGATGGAGCCCTGGGTGGCCATGGTCCGCCCTTCCGCTGAGTGCTGGGAGACACATTCAACCCAGGAAGTCAATGCAGGGCAGAGAAGGGTGGAGGAGCCCGGGGGAAGGGGCAGCCCCTGAGCTGCTGTCACCAGGACAGTGAGGTCCTCTGCCCAGGCCTGAGCTCCACAGGACACTCCTGTACGCGGTGTGTCTAGGCCAGTGAGCCATACCAGGGAGGGTCCTGCTGAGGTCTGCCCTGGCTGAAGCCCCTGCGTCAGGGCCCAGGACTAAGGAATACCCTGTTGAAGAAGAGGGCAACCAACATAATTTTGGGTTAGTATGGCTGGGTGTGGTGATGCACAACTGCAATCCTAGCACATGGGAGGCTGAGGCAGGAGGATTGCCTCCAGTCTGAGGCTAGCCCAAACTGCAGCGAGACCCTGTCTCAAAATAAAACAAAACTTGGGGTTGATATGTTAAAAACACACACACACAGAGTATCTTTCCATTTCCCAACCCTCTGGCTACAACTCAGCCAGGCAGGAGGGCTAGAGAAGCCCTCGCTCGGGTGGCCTTCCAAAAGGACCTTGGCGCACAACCTCCCACTGCCCTGCCACTTGCCTCCCCAGGGCACTTTTGGGATGAAGTGCCTGGACGGGGCCCAGCGTGGCCGGGCTCCCACGCTCCTGGATGGTGGCCTCAGGCGAGGGCCAGGCCCACACCCTGAGTGGCCTCGGCGAGGGGTCTGGGGCACGGCAGGTGGAACACGGTCTCTCCTGGAAACTCTGTGTGTTTGTTTAACCCATACAGACAGCCCGAGTTCACTGCGGAGGCCTCTAGAAAGCAGATACAGCTTAAGCTGTGCACGAGCTGAGCAGGGAAAACCACCTTCGTGACCATTCTGGGGGATATGCACGTGTCTCAGGGCACATTAACATGAGAGGTACCAGATGCAAACACAACGAACAGACAGGCAAGATGCAGGACACGAAGACGGGAGCTACTGAACAGCCTCCTGCTAACCATGCTGTGCGGCTCTGAATCCCCAATGCTGGGACTCCGAGGGCCCAAGGCAGCATCTTCGCTCACGTATTCAACCATTTTCTTCGGCTACAGCCCCAAGTTTTTAACCCTCCTTTTTAATGCCCTGACCCCACTCTCTGTGCGCTTCCTGTAAGCTCTCCGAGAATGAACCCCGCCTCATATTTACTTTCAAATGCTAGGAACTCCCCGAAGAAGCGCTCGTGCATGGGAGGGAGACAGCTACACACCCAGTGTGGACACGCGCCACCTCCAGGGGGCTCAGCGGCCCCCTCCCACACGGCTACCTGGGAGGCGCAAGCACTTCCTGGCCCCAGCCAGAGCACGGGACCAGCTGCCTTGGCTCTCAGGACTCTCGTGCACACCGAGGACCGGGCGACTGCGCCCCACGTGCTCTCAGCGCTGGGAGACAGCAAGGTAAAATCCCCGCTCAGAGCCAGTCAGGAACAGCTGGCATGGTTGCCAGCTATGCTTTCCCTTTTCTGTGGCTTTCTAATACTTTTCTACACAATACGTGTTCACTGATGAAAATAATATAAAGACAAACACAGAAATGTAGGGGGGTGGTTTGTTCTGTTGTTTTGTTTTGTTTTTGGTACCAGGGATCGAACTCAGGCAGGCAGGGTGCCACTGAGCTAAATCCCCGGCCCAGAAATGTGTGGTTTTGAGATAGAATCCTGCTATGTAGCCCAGGCTGGCCTCAAATTCACAGTGATCCTCCAGTCTCAGCCTCCTGAGTGCTGGGGTTACAGACGCAAGCCGCCTCGCCCAGCTATGTATTAGTTTTAAGTTGGGCAGTCTCTTTTCTGGAGCCTAACGTGAGACAGACCTCACCATTTTCGGCATCACAACCCCTGTTCTCAGAGCCTGTGCGCTCCCCAAAGACCTACCTCGTGTTGAAGAGCGCAGCCTTCACAGCGAGGGAGATGGCGTCGAACAAGTTTCCACCGCACTCAAGCAGCTGAGGGAGACAGGCGGAGGGAGGAACAGTAGGCGTCACTTCCCCCTGTGCTCCCCGTGGCAGTCAGTGCAGCCGAAGCGCGCTCCCCTCTGCCAGGCTCCCACGGAAGGGAGGTCGCACGCGGAAAGGACAGGGCCGGCCGGAGCCACATAGACCTGTACACACCCGTGTGGTTCTGTTCAGCCTGTCCCCCACCCCCGCAGGAAGGCTGCCTAAACACGGGCGGTTTTCCCACAGAAGCGGGCGGGCCGGGGAGGGTAGGGCCGAGCAAGATCACACCCAGGGGCTCCTGCAAGCCTCTGCCGCCTCCGAGACGAGCTGCACAAGGAGCCTCATCCTGCCCGCCCCACCCGAGGCCCCCCGCTCCCCTGCTGGCCGCTCACAGGGTCTGGGTCCACCTCCGCCTGCACCCCTGGGTGACACCCAACCTCTAGGTCCCCTGTGGGGACAAACACAGCTCAGGGCTGTGCCTCCCGGGGTAGCCGGGTAAGCACCAGGGCTGCCTGGGCCCTCATCAACACCAGATCCTTCCTGGTAGGAGTCACCCTACACCGTACACCTGCTCACCAGGACCGAGGACACGCAGACGGACTTGTCATTTCACCGATGAGCGGGAGCATTCAGAACGGGCCTGACCTGCCGGGCAATGGCTACCACCTTCTTTCCCACTCTGGTGGTGCTGGCTCCACCACGGCTCTCCCCAGCCCAAGGCTATCTGTTCTCCAAGCTCCGTCCATTATCAAATTAACTTAAAAGCATCCGGAAAGCGCTAGCCTGTTTCATGTCCAGACAATGTTTAGAAACAGCCAGGCTGTTTCTCTTCGTCCAATTCACTGCGTCCACAAGCTCTTCATTATCTGTATTCCCTGCAGGCTCTGTCTGGCCGATAGCTTAGCCTCGCGTCCTCAATCTGAGGAGGAGGATATTGTTACTTCTCTCAAGGGTCACAAAATTAATAAGACTGGGGAAAACAGACCCAATAAGCACGTTGCTACACAGCGGGAAAATCGATTACAGCTACACTGAGGTTACTGCCGGCGCCCTCAGCGAGGTGGGGCGGGGCGGGGCGGGGCGGAGTGTGGAGGAGGTGGAGCCAGCTCTGCAGGAGGAGGCAGGGCCTGGGGCTCACCTGGAAGGGGCTAGGAGCAGCGGGCTTGCTGCTGTCAGGGACCAGGCCACCTTGAGGTCTTCAGCGCCGGCTCCGACACCCACCCTCTGGGTCGTGGCTTCCTCACTTAGACAGGGACCATCACAGCAGCCTCTCAAAGGGCCCCAGAGAGCTCCACCGCTCCAGACCCGCCTGTCCCTGCCTGGCACCCACAGCTTCTCCTGGTCTCTCCAACCCTGGGGACTTCTCTGGATTACTGCGCGGACCAAAGCTCACTGCAGAATGGCGTTGCGTGTGTGTCGGCATACACACGCTGGATTTCTCTCCACACAGTTACCGCAGGAGCCGCCTTCTCCCCAGTGACCCCCGTGGAGGCTGAAAGCACCCAGCTCACAGGGGGAAGCGGCGGGAGGAGGCAGCCAAGTGTCCCGCAGCAGCGCGGGCGGCACACTCACCAGCACGTCCACGTAGAGGACCCAGCAGTGCTCCCGGGGACTGATGCACAGGGACTGCAGGTCCACGCTGCTCCTGCTGCTGAATATCCGGTAGAGGGTGCTGGCGATCTCGGTGCCCAGGTCGTCCCCTCCGCGGCCTTCGAACTCAGGGGTGGCACTGGCTGAGCTGCACGGAACAGGAGGGGCAAAGCCCGAGTGTTTCCAGATGCCAGGAGCGGAGGACAGGACCCCCAGGCTCCCCTGTGAGGCTGGGGGAGCCCCCTGCTGTTGGGACAATCACTGGGGTGGGGACAGCCTGGGCGGAGGGCTCGGCCGAGGGAAAGGACCAGCGAGGGAAGGGTGTGTCTGCCGCCTGCCTGGCCGGGCATGTGTGCGCCTGGCCGGGTGTGTGTGCGTGGGACTTCCCAGCGACTGCCACAGAAGCCCCTCTGGCCAGGGGGAAGCAGGAGCACAGTTGGGTAGGCACAATGGATGCCCTGCTCTGGCGGCTCCACCACACACCAGCCCGGTGTCCAGGACCGAACCCGTGTCCAATGCAGCCGCTCTGCAGACTCCCCACACGCCTAGGACAGACCTTAGGCTGGCGCTGTGCTAAGAGAAGGAAAAGAAATGGGAACAAGAGAAGGGCTGTTGCCTGACTAAATATCCACTTAGCCCCTTTTATTTGCTATTTTTCAAGAGGAAGAAAATGTTTCTTTCTTGGCCTTTTGCTACTTGTGTCCAATTGCTTCTTCAAAGAACCCACAAGTCGCAATATTCGCCACCCTCCTGGGAAATCGCTCAGTGTGGGCTCAGCCCACCCGAGCTGTCTGTTGGGAGGGAAGTGATGACAGCGGCCAGGAAAGGTGAGAAACCCGCTGCTGCATTGCAGACTCTGCAAAAGCACCCAGAGGTCTGTCAGCCCTCGTCTGCACGGCAAGGACCAGTGACCGAGACTGAGCAAGGGGACACAGCCAGGCCTGCAGCGTCTCCTGAGGAAGGACAGGATGACAGCAGGGAGCAGATGGTGGAGGCGCAGGCAGGAGCGGTGGGGGACAGGGCACCCTGCTGTGCCACCAAAGCCGCAGGAGCTGCCCTGATCTAGGTGTGTGCCCGAAATCCCAGCTACTGGGATGGCCGAGGCAGGAGTATCTAAAGTCCAGGCCAGCCCTGGCTGCAGTGAGCCCCTGCCTCAAGAAAGAAAAAGCACTGGGGTATGGAGTACTGCCTCCCCCCAATAAAAAGCTAAAAGAAACCCAGTTAAAAAGTGGGCAACAGGGCCAGGGATTTAGCTCAGTGCTTTCGCCACCTGCTGCACAAGTGCAAGCAAGGACTCAAGTTCAATCCCTGGTATCCCCCCCAAAATAAATAAGTAAATAAATAAATATAAATAAATAAAAAGTGGGCAACACTGGATGGCATGGCACATGCTTTTAATCCCAGTTATTCATGAGGCTGAGGCAGGAAGGTTACAAGTGTGAGGCCAGCCTGGGCAGCTTGACGAGATCTCATCTCGAAATAGAGATGGGTAACACTGTGCTCCCTGGGTCAGTGCCCAGTATGCCCCCCAAAGGGAAGAACCACGGCCACTGTACAGCGACTCTGCTGGTCTAATTACCTCAGCTTCCTCACCCCGTGGGCCATTGGGAGCCAATTAAAGAGCTCCAAGGGAACCTGCCTCACTGCCATAGCAACGCCACTGTTCCCTCACTACCTCGGCGGGACTCGGCATCAAGCTGTGAAATGCCACTCGGCTCCGGGAAATAATGGAGTCACCAGGGACCAAGTCTTTGTTTTGCACAGCCTGCAACCACAGCTTCCTTCTAATTTTAAACCCCGGCCACTGACACGAAGCCCTGTGCTGCAGGTGCTTCAAAATACCTCCGCAGGGCCTCCGTGCGCGCTCAGCCTGAGGCGGCGGTGCCCCTCCCGGTAGGCAGGACTGAGTACCACCGTAAGTGCGCCCTCTGTGCCTGGATCCAGCATCTAAGCCAGTCTGTCTACAAAGCCTTGGCCCTGTGGGTTCCTGAGACGAGGTTTCTCTGCAGTGGAAATTCTGCCCATTTCCAAGCCTTTGGCTTTAGACACACCGCCCTTCTTCCCGCCTCAGGGACCAGGGCAGGCTCTGGCTCTGGGAGGAGGCTGGGACAGCGGGAGGCTCGGACAGCAAGGAAGAAGAGCCAGAGCCCGCTCTGCTGAAGAACGGATGTGGGCGGGAGGGACGAGGGGCCACCTCATCCTGGGAGCACGCACGGCACAGGGGCCCTTCCACCAGTCAGGAGAAGTGCGGACTGGAAAGGGCCCCCGAGCGACAGGGGACGGAACAGGGGCACGGGCCAGCAGTGGGACAGCGACTTGGGCACTCTCCGGGCATTTTAATTCCCCTTTAAGCAGACACCCCACAGGTGAAACGAAAACCTCATGGGCGGGACACGACCTGCAGGGTGGCTTTTTCATTCTACAAGGAGGGAAACTTGAGCAACTTTTTGCTCCCCTTGGGAGAGGGTCTCACTATGGAGTCCAGGCTGGCCTTGAACTCACAATCCTGCCTCAACTCCCAAGTGGTGGGATCACAGGTGTGTGCCACCACGCCCCACATAACTGCACTGACTTTAAAAAGGTCCCCAAAGCTACAAACCACTGCACTCTCACAGCTGCCCAGGGAAGTTCGGCTGCCATTTTATTTTTGTGGTGGTGGGGACTGATTGAACCCAGAGGCAAGTGCTCTGCCACTGCGCTGTCTCCACTTCAGGGGTTCGGAAACTAAGTCAGGAAGGGCACGTCAGTGTGTCCAGGGCCCCGCACGCTGGGCTGCCCCCTAACAGCGGTCCGTGAGCTTCTCCTCAGGCTCACCTCTGCCTCCAGACACTGAGCGGCTGCTCTGGCTTGGGACTCAGTACTACACCCCAAACGCCGTCAGAGAGCACACTCGTGGGTAGATACACAGCTGGGGGTGTGGAGAGGACCCTGGCTGCCAACTCCAGCTCCCTGCTCACATGCACCACGAGGGCCGGGGATGTAGCTCAGTGGTGCCGCACCTGCCTGGCAAGCGCAAGGTCCTGAGTTTGATCCCCGGTACCAGAAAAAACAAATCATATGCACCACAATGCAGCTATGGTCGGCAATCTGACAGAGGCGCTTCCTAGGCAGGACCACTCCCCGCCCCAGAGCTGCAGCCTGGCGTCACCCACATCTTGGCACTCCTCCTCCCAGCTGGCGCATCTGCACCCTGCGCCTCTGCACCCTGCACCTCCACTCCGCTCCTCTGGCTGGGACATCTCTGGTTTAACCCGGGTGGCCTGCAATCAGGGCCACGTTCACCTGGCACAGAGTCTGGACTCCAGCCCCACGGCTGCTTCCTGCACAACCAAGCAAGCCTGTGTGTGATTCAGGGGTACTGAGCAGGCTACATGCAGCCCTCCGGCCGCAGGCAGACTCCTCAACCTTCCACTGCAAGCGGCTGCGCAGTTTCCGGAAGTGACCTCACCGCGCTGGAGACCTGAGGACAAACGGCCTCTGCGGCTTGGGCAGGCTGCCTGTGCTGTCCTCAGCCTGGCCCTCAGCCCAGAGCTGACCTGCTCCCAGCAGCACGCAGTGGGCCCTAAGGGGCAGGGAAGCCATCCCACCCACCGAGGCGGGCGGCAGGGACCCCGGCTCTGCGTTTGTGAAGGGCACCAGAGAAGACACTGACAAGGAGTTAAGGCCAACGGGGACCCCGCAGACACTTACGAATCAAACAGTCTCCTACCCCAGCTGAAAGCCACGCCTCCCCCAGAGCCCAAACAGTGCTAAAGCCGCGCAGCGTCACAGGGCTAAGACCCTCGACGGCCTGCCACCTAGCGGCAGCCATGAAGACGTGCTAGCTTACTACGCTTGCCTCCTCTGGGTCCTAGACCAGTCCCGTGGGCTCCGAGTTTTCATTTAAAATGTGCATTCTCAGGCTCCCACCAGCAGGCCAAGGCAAGAAGCAGGGTTGGGAAGTCTGATTTGGCTTCCAGTTCAGAGAAACTATAGTCAGGCATCTGCGAGCAGGCTGGGGGTCAGGGCAGCAGGCAGCCTCGGCAAAGGGCTGAGACCCATGGCGTTTCCGGCGTTCCCGAGACGCAGGGTGGACAGGGAGAGGTGCTGTCTCCCGGGCTTGCGTGCCATCATTCCAAGTAGACAAACCCAAAGGGACATGAGTCAGCGGGTAGGCAATTAGCTTTCTGAGGCCTCTCTACCCTCGGGAATTTAAATAATTAAAACCTGGAAGCTGCCAATAAGGAATTAAATCAAGCTAGAGCAGAGTGACAGCAGGGACACCCCCAGCCCGCGCACCAATTACTTTTCTCCCAGTAGGGAGCAGAGACCAGTGCCAGGGAGGGGTGCAGGGGTGTGCGGCCCCTTCCTGCTGGGGCATCCAGGTGGCCAGAAGCCGGTCTGTGCTGGGCAGGACCGCAGGACGCGTGAGTGAGGCAGTGGAGGGCTGCCCCCGGCCGCCCAGCAGGCTCTGATCTGGGTGGCAGCCAGCACCCGGCAGCCTCTCGCCTCCTGTTGGAAGGGCCCATGTGCCACCTGGAGACAGTCCACCCCAGGGCGTGCTCAGAGCCCCAGGACCGGACTCCTGAGCCTGCCCAGGTCCCTCTCCGACTTACGAGGAGGAAGAGGCCAGCGGCAGTTCCTGGGCCGGGAGTGATGCTGCCTCCAGAAGCCAGCTCCTCCCAGGCTGCTCAGAGGCCCCTTCCCAGGGGAGGCCCCGTAGGGCTGAGCGCAGGCGGGCCTGCCACAGCGAATGCTCCCCGGTACGGTACGGGCATCCCAGGGCAGCTGAGCGACAGCGACAGCGACAGGCTTGGGTGGCCTCCCATGAGTGAGGCAGAGGCGACCCGGGGCAAGGGAAGGAAAGCGAAGGGCAGCTCCTCTCCTCGGTCACCGTCCCCTGCCCTGGCCTGGGCGGATCAAGGTCAGGAGAGGCACTGCACTTCCTCCATGAGCAAAAGGACGAGCAGGGGCCTGGGCAAGGTCGCCACCATCCGCGCTCGCGTGACAGAGCCAGTTCCACGGGGCAGCGCGGGCAGCCGGGGCTGGAGGAGGCGGGAGCGGCTGGAGACACCGGCCAGAGACCAGCGTGGCTACGCCGGGCGTCCATCACAAGCCCTCTAAGGCCGGCCCCTTCCAGCTGCACAAAGCAGACAGACCAGTCAGTGGGATGGAATGGAGCTGGGCCCTGAGCAGTAAGGCCCTGGGAAAGTCACCGCCTCTGCACACTCCACATGCCGCCTCTGGCGTTGGGAGCCGGGCCCGAGTCCCATCAGTAGGACAGAGACCTCTGTGCACTGCACCGGCCCTCCCTGCAGGAGTCTGGAGCTGTGTGTGTGAAGAGAGGGTGCCTATGTGCCCAGCCCTGAGTGAAAACTCCCGGTGCCCAGTCTTTAGTGGGCATCCCTGGGCAGGAAGGTCGCAGACAGTCGCTGTGTTTTCACCGCTGTCCAAACCACAGCACCGCTAGGCCCTGTCAGTCCACCCCACGGTCCATGCAGGCAGAGGTGGCCTCGTGACACCTGACACATCATCGCCTCCAGGGGCCAACAGACAACCTGCCAGGCCATTGTCCACACTGGCCTCGGAAGCAGGGTTACAGACAGAAGTGGAGGCCAGGCCCTCCCTGGACAAGGAGGGAAATGACACGACCGAGAGCCCCCTGGGCACCAGTCACCAAGCCGGGTGCCTGCTCAGCCTTCACTTCCTCCTCATTGTGGCTTTTATCACCTCCACCTTTGCGATGGAGAAACTGGGCACAGAGGAACCACCCTGGAGACCCAGAAGTAAGTGTGACTGTGGCCCAGGGCTGGCCGAGCTTCCCAGCAGCCACCTCTGCAGCCTGGTGGGTGCAAGTCAAGAACAGTTTTCTGCAGAGCTACACCAGGAAGAGACAGGCCATCCTGGACCAAATGGTCCTCACTATCTGAGTCTGGCACTTTGCAGAGCAGGGACACATTCGGCTTGGCCTCACACCTATGTACTGGGCTGGTGTCCTTCCTCTCAGACAGGGCAAATCAGGACAAACAAGGCCAGGCCACTCAGACAAGGGCAGGACTTCCGTCCAGACCTACCTGTACCAAGTCAGCAAACATTTCCTGGAAAGCTGAGGGGTTAAATAAATGCAGAGAAAATGAAGCCTCCATAGGAAACTAGAGGTTTGTTTTCCGAATCTTCACGCTTTAAATCAGTCTTTAGAAACACCTGCACGAGGGGCCGGGGATGTAGCTCAGCAGTGCAGTGCCTGCCTGGCAAGCATGAGGCCCTGAGTTCGATTCCCAGTACCAAAAAACAAAAACTAAAACACCCGCAGTACTGACCAGTCAACAAAGAACTCCAGGTAGCCTTCGTCTGGCTTCTCCAGCTTCGGCGTCCCCATTTCTGCTTTCACCCCCACCAAGATGTCTGTGTGACCCTGGGGACAGGAGCGAGAAGGGCCCTCGGTCAGGGCAGGCAGCCAGGAACCACGGCCTTCTGCTTCCGAGCGCCCAGGCCAAGGGCTCTGAGGAGCAGCACACGGACTGGGGGCTAAGCGGGTGTGTTAGGAGGAGGGGTCCCTCGGGGCCGGTACAGACCCCGCTCCCCAGGGCCAGCCGCCCCGCCCCAGTACGCACCAGCTGGACCCTGGCAGACCCGCTGGTGTTGGACACCACGCCGGTTTCCACTTCCGCGCACCGGTAGTCCTCACAGCTGCGGCCATCCACGCGGAGGTCCTCCTGAGTTAACGACACCGCCCGAGGCCGTGACCCCGCGCCACAGGGCCTTCGAGGCTGGCGCATGATTTTGCCCCTGGAGAGACCGCAGCGCATCTCCTTTCCTCAGCGGGAATCCTGCCCCCGGCTAACACCGACACTGCCAGCGACACACGAGGAGGCCTGGGTGAGTCCAGCGACCTGTGCAAGGTCCCGCAGCCACGCCGTGTGACAGGGCCACCGAGCACATTGCCAGCGGGGCGCGTGCGCCAAACAGGACGTCTGCACATGCTCGAAGCGGCCACCTGCCTCCACACCTGCAAGCTGACAGTTCCCCAGCAGCCCTCTCAGCCCAGCCACGGGGTGGGCTGCCTCCACCGCGGCCTCCCGCCACAGCGCCCTCAGGAAGCTAGGAGCAGCTGCTCTCCTAAAGCAGGGCGGCAGGCGAAGGGCTGTGGCCACGCCCATTCATTTTCCCTACCACGGCAGAGGTGAGAGGCGAGTGGGCCGTGAGCGATGGGAAAGCCGCTGAGCCTTCCCAGCTCCTCTCTGGGGGTTTCTGAGGCGGTCTGCACACTGTCCGTCCGTGGGTCTGCCCGAGGACTCACCTCTGCCACCGTTCACAGCAGCACGACTCGGACACACATCTGCTTACGGCTGTGCATAACCCACTAAGACCACTGCTCTGCCCCACACCTGGCCCCTGGCAGCACCTGTGGGTCGGTTCCTGGGCTTTCAACACCTCCGGTTTCCTTGGAGCACCTCTACCTTTGCACAACACAAGCCGCCCAGCCTCTCATGTTCCCCGTGCCCGGCCTTGGTTTCTTCTACCAGAGCACACTATTTTTTTTTTTTTTTTTGGTACCGGGGATCGAACTCGGGTCCTTGGGCTTGCACAGCAGGCGAGAAAACCACTGAGCTAAATCCCCGGCCCACAGAGCACACTCTTAAAAACCAGGTTCTGGGTGCTAAGTTCACCAGCGGGCAGCACTGCTTCTAGAAAAACACGTATGTACGTATGCTAGGACCGCTCCCACACAGGCAGGTGTAATTCTGCACCCACAGACCTACTGAAAAGCCATGAGTTCATACTGACATCTCCAATCCGGTTCCCACAGGGTTCTCGCCAACCTTCCTCTTTTCTCATTGGTAACTTCTAAGATGGGGAAAGCTGCCTGTCAGCCAGGTGCGGTGGCCTAGAATGTCAGTGCTCTGGGAGGCTGAGGCAGGAGGACTGCAAGTTCAAGGACATGCTGGGCAACTTAGACTGCCTCAAAATTTAAAAAGCGTGGCGATGTGGCTCAGTGCAATCAATCCCTACTACGTCTGTCTGTCTGTCTGTCTCTGTCACAGTATGTTTCTGTATTTGTTCAGTCTTATTATGAAGCAGTTTCAGAGCTGCTAAGCTCCATCCCTAGGAGAAGTGAGTGTACCAACAGCAGAGTTACTGTCTGTGGCCCCACTGTACCCAGCCAAAACCTGCTCCCGCCCCTCCTGTGTTCGGTCCTAACACTCACTTGTAACTCAGGCTCATCTGTAACTGTCTCTACTTCCCTTTGGGTTCTGCAGCACCCTGGTTAACTACTCCCTTGTTGGTACTCAGAATATCACTGTGGTTCCCAGAGTCAACGCTGCAGCAAGGGTAAGCACAGAGAAATGTCACCGGCCCTGTCTGCACTGCACCCCCCTCAGGTTCCCCTTCCCACCACCCACAGCCACCCCAGGTTAGTGAGACATTTCTTTAGTTTCTGCTTTATCCTTCTTGTATTTCCTCTCCACCAATGAGCAGATATGTGAATGTTTGTTTGTTTCCTTCTTTCTTTTATGAAAGATTGCATGCCTTTTTTGGTACTGGGGATCGGACTCAGGACCTTGTGCCTGGGAGGCAGGTGCTGGAACCACTGAGCTAAATCCCCGGCTCTCAAGGTAATTCTCTAATTCCACAGACTGTGAAATGGCTGCAATTACGCACATCAAATAACAGGAGCTACCGTGCACTGTGCACTTACTGCGGATTAGACAACATGTGAGAAACACTCAAATCCTACGTCTGTCTTTCACAGCACCCCACAAGTTTCCTCGTTCCATTTCACCAATGGGAAACTGAGGCTGGAGGACACCCAAACCCTGGGCCAAGGCCACACGGCCAGGAGGGAGCAACCACTGCTTTTAAAAGGCCACACTCTGGTCACAGCAGAGCGCACTCGCACTTGAAGGCGGGGAGGTTTGACCTGCAGAAATGATCACCAAAACTCACAAAGTAGACCTTGCGCTCCTGGAGAAAAAAAAGAAATAGAAAAAAGGGGTCAAAAAACCAGAGACTTGATCCTCAATTATAAATGATGGCAATTATTTTGCTGATACTTCTCCTATGAGGGCCACAGCCCCCTCTAGGACTATGAGCCAAGGGCAGGCCCCCAAGGTACCCCTGGTGAAGAAGAAAAACAAGAAAAAGAAAGGCCACAGCACCCTTTGTGAGGAGCTCCCAGAATCTGAGCCCACATCACGAGCCAGATGGACAGAGAAGTCCCCCAGCCCCAGGAAGCTGGCCCTTGACCACTCAGAGTCCTTCAGAGGGGAGAAAAAAAAGAAGAAGTCCTTGCCTTTGGCCAGGTCACAGGGCTCAGGGCTAAAGGCCTCCCCAGACCCCAGACAGGGTGAGGAGGCAAGAAGCTCAGAAAACACAAGAAAGAAAAAAAAAAGGCCCAGGGTAGCACAGCCTGCCCCATCCAGGACCCGCGGCCCTTACAGGGCCGGAGATGCTTCCTATGGATGCACAGTGGGGAAGGGGGCGGAGGAGCAGGCAGCCTTGGGGCAGAAACGGAAGCAGGGCAGCTCCAGAGAACACAGTGGGAAAGTGAAGAAGAAGAAAGTCCACCAGGAGGAAGACGCCCTCCTAGGCCAGGGAGCTCCCCAGGTCCACGGCGAGCAACCCTAGGGAAGGAAAGCAGCGGCTGGTCCAAGCTGAGGTTCTAGAGTACATCCCGATAGGAGGTGACCCTAAGGCCCCAGGGAAGATGAAAACAAACCCTAAGAAAAAGGTGGAACAGCCAGTTGTTAAGGAGCTGGCTCAGAAAAGCAAGAAAACGAGGAAGAAAGAGAGCATGGTAGCAGCAGACCCTCTGAAGGCACCAGACACAGACCTGGGGCTAGCGCTGGGCAAAAAAGGCAACACGGATGAGGCGCACACAGACCAGGTGAGGCGCAAGGTCTTGCAAGAAGAGACTGATCGGGAGTCGGGCAAGACAGAAGGTTCGGAACCCAGGAAGCGGACGGGACTCGGTTTGGCCAGTGGGATACGGCAGCTTTTGAAAGCTAGGAACAGAAACTGAACTTTGTCAAACTTATGGCTGGCTTTAAGAATCGGTCCCCTTCGTTCAGCCGCCCCCCTAGCATGACTGCAAGACCCAACATGGCCCTCAGCAAGGCGGTGGCCAACACCCTGCAGCAGAACTTGCAGCAGGACTATGACCGGACCATGAGCTGAAGGTACAGCCAGGGCACCAGCCTCGGCTTCTCTGCCTTCCCCAACAAAGTCTTCTACATAGACAAGAACGTGTCCAGGTCTGTCAGGCTGGAAGATTAAACACTAGTGTCTTCTACCCAAACAGCCCAGATGGCCTTTCTCAGCTTTGCAGATGAAAGCCACCTAGCAGAAGTCCAGGACAGAACACCTGTGGAAATGAAGGACAAATGGGCAGCTCACATGTCCTGGGAGCAAAAACCTGTTTTCTGTTAAACCTTCCATCCCTGTGGTGACATGGGCACATAAATAATGGCAGCTGATGACGGACCTTTGTTGAGGGTACAGTATGACCTAGGCAAATACTGTTTTTGCATTCCTGTATTTATTATCATTGTGAAATGGGTGTTATTCATGAGGCAGCTGAGGTTCAGGGAACGAGTAATAAAACTGCCCAGGCCCCCCCCCCCAAATAAAATGCCACACTCTGGAAAGATCCAGTCACACCTCCTGGAAGTGACAACTCCCATTCCTGAGGTAGGGCTGGATGTGTCAGAAAATGGGGCCTCGTCAGAGCTTGCTTTCTACCCTTTAGTTACTCTTTGCCTCTTAGGAAAGGCTCAGGTGACAAGCAAGAGAAAACACAAGCCCTTTCCGAGGGTTCGTAAGACACATTTTCTCCCTCTTGGGGTGAGGGGCCAAGGGGGACCCAGTCTATGAATCACTGCACCCAGGCCAACATCTTTGCAATCTGCTTTTCCTTTATAAAAAGCTGAGGAAATTGCTTAAAGCTGCCTGGCTTGGCTCAGGGCCTAGAGCCTCAGCACAGCTGTTAGCATCTGCAGCACTCGGTGCTCAGGAGCAGAGCATTGTCCCAGAGAGCGGGCGGAAGCTCTTCCACACGGGCTGCCCTGAGCCGAGGGTGAGGTCAATGGCTGACACACATGGTGGTGCGGTGCCCCGTCCTGTGCCGAAGAGACTGAGCACTTTCTGAAGCAAGGGCTTCGGGATTCGGGGCAGCTCCTGGCCATTTCCACGGCTGCTCCCACAGCACTGCCCTGGGTGTGGTACAATAGAAGAGTCACCTTCTGACCAGTGTCTCTGCCGTCACACACCAGCTCTCAGGACCCCAAGCAAGTGCCTGTTTCTGCATCCACAAAGCAGGAACAACCCCCACCTAGTTACAGGAGAGACAAAAGGCACAGATCACTTAGGGTGCCACCCTCAGCCTGCCCTTCAAAGCAGTGCCCTTCCCCTGCTCCTGGGCCTGTGCAAGCTCATGGAGCCCTCAAAACTAACCCTGGAAGAGGGTACAGACAAGGAAACTCTGTCACCAAGTTTCAGCCTCCTGTTTGTGCCAGAGAGGGAAGCTATTTAGCAAGAGTGTTGGGGGCTGGTTCCAATCTGCCACTGCCAGACTGAGCGCCTGAGTGCTAACAACCTCACAGCTGAGGCCCATGCCTGGGCTCTGTGCTGTAGCTGTTCTCTCTCCTGTGCCGAGTCCCCCACAATGGATCATGATGAAAGCTAGGGGCACAGAAAAGCAACAAACCATTGGCTGAGCCACATCTCCTTCACACAAGAACATATAAGAAGGAGCCATGATGGGACCCCAAGAGGAAAGCCTCTGGGCTGGGGTTAACCAACTGCTAGGCCAGGGGGAACCCGTGGCGGCCAGTTTCCTGTAGGCTGACGGTGGGGAAGCCCACTGTGCCTACAGCTCTTCAGTAGCCACATAACTGAGTCACGATCTTCCCTCAGCAGCCAGGGCTAGAGGTAAGTGTGTGACTCGAAGGTGTACAATCACAGGAGTACCAGCTCTTCAGGGCATGGAATACTACTAGGCCAAACTAGTTCTCTCACTTGACTCCATCTATGATCTGGGAAACACTTCAAAGAAAAGAGTTAAAGAGGAGCTGCTGGACATGGTGGCGCATGCCTGTAATACCAGCATTCAGGAGGCTGAGGCAGGAGGATCACAAGTTTGAGGCCAGCCTGGGCTACACAGTGAGCTCAAGGCTAGAATGAACAAGCAAGATCCTGTCTTAAAAACAAAGACAGGGGGTCAGGGATTTAGCTCAGTGGTTTCACCGCCTGCTGCGCAAGCACAAGGACCCAAGTTCGATCCCCGGTACCAAAAAAAAAACAAAGAGAGGGGTCAACAGGTCACAATGTGGTAGGGAGCTGGAAAGGAAAGGAAAGGTATGGAGGAGGGCAGATTTTACTAAGGCGTAAGAGATGCTGGGTAGCAAGTGTTCACAGAGACAGGAGATACTCTGACAGGAAAAGCAGGGTTATTGCTACAGACAGCTACACAGACAATGTGATCCCTTACAGAGCCTGGGAGCACCGCGTGGGATCTTTCTGGCTCTTGCCATGAATCCTCCTTTTCTTGAGACTAAAAAGCTCATGGAATTGTGAGTTTTGACTTTTTAAATCCAAGTTTAATAGGCAACCCACTGACTAAATATTGACGTTGCATATTCCACTGGCACACGCCTATAATCCCAGCACAAGGGAGGCTGAGGCAGGAGAATTGCCAAGAGTTTGAGGCTGGCCTGGGCTACACAGTGAGTTCAGGGCAAGCCTGAAATACAAAGGGAGACCCTGCCTCAAAAGAAAGGACATAGTCTTTACTGACGCTGTGGACCTCTAGGGGTTGCCTTCATGTGACTTTCCAATTTGGTCCTGGCAGGGGGAAAGCACGAAGGAAATGGGAAGAGCTGCCACCAGGGCTCCGCTGGCTGAGCTGAAGAACTCTTTTTTTTTTTTTTGAAAATTTTCCCTTTAATTTTTATTTTCTCAGGTTTGCTACGATTAAAATACATTGCTTAGGTAACAAAAATAAATGATTAAAATTATATCTTAAACCCAAGAGAAAAAAATTCCAAAACAAGCTTCATAGACTGAAGCAGGCGAGCAGGCAGTAGCACCAGCACCACTGCCAGGAGCATCCACCTGCCCATAGCATTCAGCTGCCCCAGAGCCAGGGAGCTGCCTCCAGCGCCATCAGAGAGTCTCACAGCAAAAGCAAAAACGCAGCATGTTGAGAATGCCTCTTGTGCTCCTTGAGAATTTAAAGGTCAGAGGTATTTAAGTAGGATTTAATTGCAGACTGGAAGCAAAATGCCAAGTTCTGTATTGTTCTTAGCCAGGAGAGAGGGACACCAACCCACTGACCCAGGCCAAGAGCTACACAGGGCAGTTACAAGAGCCAACAATTCTCATTCCAGGGTCCAGTTTCAGAGGGCTGAAGAACTCTTGAGAGGAGCACCTCCCCGTGCATTCACAAGTGGGGACACAGTCGGGAAGAGATACCAGGTACATCGTTACCAGGAATGGTCGAAACCAGGAGCCAAAGTGTGAGCATAGAAAATTTTAGCTATGGCTGCGTAGGGCGCTTAGTTCTCCACTTTGAAGATGGGAAGCAGCAACAATCATGATCTCGGCTGCCAAGCTGCTTTCTGTAAAGCGCTGTGTATTTTCAAAGCGCTTTCACCTCAGGTGCACGCTATCTCTGCGTCTCCCCAGCACGAGGTCAGGAAAAGTGGGCCAGATGCCCACCTCGTTTCCTGGGGGAGAACACGGAACTCAGTTCAGGAAGGCGCGAAAGCTGAATGCAGCCCGTGAGGCCAAAGCGCCCTCAGAGACGGCCCCAGCGGCTGCTCCCCGCTTCCGGGCGAGGACCGAATCTCATCTACCCGAAAGGCTGCAAGAGGTAATCAATGCCGAGCGCGCCCTCTGCCTCAGGGTCCCAAGACGCCAGCTCCGGGCAGCACACGCGGACACCGCGCCGGTAAGACACGAGGCCAGCCAGTCTCGCAGCGGCCTGGACGCTCTTCCCTGGCGAGCCGCAGGTAAGAGAACCCGGGCCACCGAGGCTGGAGCTACTACCTGGACGCCGTGCACGATGTACACCTTCTCCGCCTCGCTCAGCGACACGGACGCCATGCTGCTGAGCCGCCGCGCTACGTCATCCGCCTGCGCCGGCCACGAGCCCGCGCGTCACCAAGCTGCGCCGCTGCCGGTCCTGTAGCCGCGGCCGCAGCCAGCGCCGGGACCTCGATGGGCTGCTCCTGCACGTCGCCGGGTGTGTGGCTGAGCCCGGCAAGCCGCGGCACCTCGGGCCGGGGAGTCATCGCCGCAGCCCGCGGCCGGGTCCCGAGGCGACTACACAGGGAGACGACGGCGGCGGCGGGAGCCCCGCCGGGGGTCTGGGACTGGGAACTGCCACCGGCTTCGCGGTCAGTGGGGACGGAAGCTGGGCCGGGAGAGGGAGCCGGGGAGGCGGGAGGCCGGGCTCTCGCGTGCGCCGGCGCGGGGTGCACTTGCTCGGAGCTGGATTCGGAGCAGTGGGGAGAGAGGAGGACCCCCGCCCCCAGCGAGGGAAGCGATGTCGCGATTGGCCGCTTCCTGGGTCCCTGGGATGGTGGAGGAGATGAGGCGACGCAACCCTTTCAAGTCACTCTCTAGGGGAAGGGTCTGGGCCGGGAGTGGACCCACCCCCACCCCCGCGCGCGCCGAACCTGGACCCAGGACCTCGCGAGGTCCCTTTGCTTCGGTGGTCGCCTTAGCGTCGTCCTAAGAGAGCAAGTGGGAGGATCTGGGTAGCTGGCGGCGCGAAGTGTGCGGTGCCTGGGGCGTCTCCGCACTTCCGGAATCCCCGGCTCCGCGGAGGGGATCGCCGGGAGCTGTGGAGCTGCCTGGAAGAGAGCATCGCCCGGAGGCGCGCAGTGGGAGTCTGGGCCTCACACACGCTGACAGGATACCTGCAAGGTGAAGCTCGGTCACAGAAAGGAGCCCACGGAGGAGGGGCAGACAGATTACGATGCAAATTTTAAAGGAACCAAGCGGATGAATGAGGAGAAAGTTAAACCAAACTGGTTGAAGCTTCACTTTTTTTTTTCTTTTTTTTTCTTTTTTTTTGGTACGGGGATTGAACCCAGTACTTTCGCACGCGTGACATCCCCAGCCCTTTTTTCTTTTTGTTTTTTATTTTGAGATAGACTTGCTAAGTCTGTAAGTTGCCCAGACAGCGCTTGAACTTGAGATCCTCCTGCCTCAGCCTCCCAGCTTACTGGCATTACAGGTGTGCACTAACACAGCAGGGCCGGGGATTTAGCTCAGTGGTTTCGCTGCTTGCTGCGCAAGCGCAAGGACCCAAGTTCGATCCCCAGTACCAAAAACAAACAAGCTAACACACATAGCAAAACTTCACTTTCTTTTTTTATTTTTATTTTTTGGTACTGGGGATCGAACACAGGACCTTGTGGTTTCGAGGTAGGCCATGGAACCACTGAGCTAAATCCCTGGCCCAAAACTTCACTTTCTTTTTTTTTTTTTGCTTCTGGGGATCAAACTCAAGTCCTTGCATTTGTGTGGCAGGCAGCGAAACCACTGAGCTAAATCCCCGGCCCAACTCACTTTCTTGATGTCCTATTTTTGAGGAATCTCCCTGTGAAAGTAATCCTTGTGAGCTTAATCATAAAGGAGGTGTTTCTCAGACAGTGGCTTCAAATACAGTATCACAGATAACTACATATCAGGAACTTACTATAGAGGGGCTTTGTGCTAGCTTTGGATCACTGAAATGAGCAAAACACAACTTCCACCCAAAGAAGCTCCCCAGGTACAGTAGAGGGCAAGGCTCGGGAGTCAACAGGGCTGCAGAGCTCTGTGGTTAGAGCTATGGTGATGCCATCATGGGTAGTGGAATTGGACAGTGTCTAAAAGAGTCGTGGGGAAGAGGTGCCACCACGTGCTGACCATGGTAGCCACCTCCTCGGCCTCTGCATAGCTCTCTACATTGCACCTGAAGGGAGGACACCTTGTGGGACTGGACTCTGCCCTCCAGAGAAACTGGGAGCCTGAGGCTGGGAGGGAGGCCTTCCTGACGAAGGCACAGGTGCCCCCTTGGAATGGCACATGGGTACACACCTTTGTGTGACTGGACAGCAATTCTGTGTGAGGGAGTCTGGGATAGCAAGGAACTCTTGGTGTTAGATACGGTGTCTTGTGCCAGAGAAAGCATGGAGACCTTAGAAGTGGAATTTCAACTAGGATGTCTAAAGGAACTAAGGATGTAAAGGGTGGCAGGAAATCAGAGGAGACACAGGAGAATATCTGAGTTTGGATACCATGGAGTCGCGTAGTTGTTTTTGTTATTATTGTTGTTGTTAAAAATGTATCCCATTGGGGCTGGGGATTTAGCTCAGTGGTTTCAACGCCTGCTACGCAAGTGCAAGGACCCGAGTTTGATCCCCGGTACCAAAAAAAGAAAAAAAAAATGTATCCCATAGAGTTATTTTTATAGAAAAGCCTTTCTGTATGTTTTTGAAAATACAGAACAGGGCTAGCAGTGTAGCTCAGTGGTAGAGTGCTTGCCTAGCATATGTGAAGGCCTGGGTGTGATCCCCAGCACTGCGGAAGTAATAAAAACTTTTTAAAAAGTATAGAACGTGTATTTGAACCATCTTGACAATTGACAAAAGGTTCCTCGCTGGAGAAAGGTCAGCAGTACTTTCTGAATAACGTTGAGTGTTATATTAGGCCAGGTAGGTATGAAGAGATGCAAACAGCTGAGTGTTCATTTTAAATTCTCTAGTGAAAACAACATACCTTCACTAATCATTCAACTTAAATGCTGCCAGAACATTTTTATTTCCTTTGTTGTGATAGTGCATTAGATGTTTTTAAAATTCATAAATTCAAAGTTCTTTTTTAGTTTAGTGAAGTGATTCAAAGAACATATAATGGCCAGAAAAATCAAGGAGCCAAGGATAGCACAGCATTCTGTAAGCCAGCTTGTTTTTCTGTCATCGGCGGGTTCTGCAGGGGCGTACTGTTTTGCAGATGTGTCTGTCCTAAAACCCTACCCTTTCTGCATCTTTAACGCTGTTTGTAATCCTTACTATGTGCCAAGCACTGTACAAAGATTGAGTCCTCCCTCATAAGAGCCGTTGAATCCTGTTTTACAGATTGGGAAAGCGAGGCACAGCAATTCAGTGCCTTGAGCAAGGTCACGGATAACGTAATTACAGGAGTGAATGGGAGAGGCAGGATTTGAGTCCAGATGTTCTCGCTCCCACCCCGCCCCCTTCTACAGCCTCCCCCGAACTCCACCTCATTCACTAAAATCTTTGCTCTTGTGGTATTGGGCCACTGCCCCGGAAACTATAGTTAGATGTGGTTCCAAAAGCAAGAGTCTGTTCACATCCCGTGAGTCTTTTTTCTAGAGAAACATGGGCTGTGCTGCCCACAAGATGTTTCCTTATGTGTTTCAGCCCATCCTGTTAGATAAAGAGAAAGTAATATACAGGGGATCAGAGTGTGGCCCCAGCTGCTAAGAAGAGAGCTCTCGAAGCGCAGTAGGACGTGGAGCCTGTGTGTGGAGTTCCTGGGACATGGTTGTGGAGCCAGACTCCAGCCCTGTGCCACACCCCGGAACGCTCAGCTAGTGGCTCTCTGGTCAGGAAGTGTTTGCATGCCTCCAGTCCCTGGAGTGTTCTCATGGGCCTCAGGAGGCAGGAAACTCCAAACACCTGCCTGAAAGGAGGTAGGATTTATTATAGCTGGGGAACCCTTGAACTAGTGCAGGAACCAGACAATAAAATAAAGTGCTCAATTGAGCCATGTAGTGATTAGAAGAGAGGCCAGCTATAATGAGGAGCTAATTGTGCAGGGCAGGCACGGAGAGCAAGAGGCAAAGCTGCTGCTAGCTGCTGGGCACTGGCAGGCAATAACAGCACTGCAGAGATGGAGTAAATCCCTAGCCTCGGTTAATTAAAGCCCTGAACACCAGTTACTGAAGAGAAGAGCTTGGGGCGGTGTTGGGTCTGTGGTGCTGAAGTTGCAAAGAGCTCTTGAAAGCCCAGCAGGGTGTATTTTATTCCCAGCCCGTTTTAGACCTGTTCATATTCACCATCAGCTAGCCCCTAGGAAAGCACAAAACAAGCTACCGTTTTCCCTATACCTGGTATTTGTCCTGCCTGTACCTTGTCTTAAAGAATGCTAGATACAGGGCCGGGGATTTAGCTCAGTGGCTTCACCACCTGCTGTGCAAGAACAAGGACCCAAGTTCAATCCCCAGTACCAAAAAAAAAAACAAAAGAATGCTAGATACAAATAACCTGTAGTCTGGCCAACAGACCTGTGCCTATCTTGTTCGAGACATAACGTGAGACTATAGTGCTAGAAAGTCCCAACCAGAGAAAGCGTCCAAGCCCAGCACAGCTGTGCATGCGTGTAATTCCAGCACTGGGAGGCGGAGGCAGGAGATCATTGTTAGTTTAAAGCCAGCCTGGACTACATCTTGAGACCCTGTCTCAAAAATAACCCCCAAATTTTAAAAACAGAGGAAGGGTCGGTCTAATGTGTGTTTCATTTTAAGAAGCCAGCAGGGTGCTTCCTGTGCTCTGTAGAGCATGTATGAGAAAAGGTCACACGTGCTGACCACCAAGTATGGAATATTTAACGCATGTGCATGCCGATGGCCATACAGAGCAGTCTGAAGTAGAAAAGGGGGGTGGTATCTCGATATCGACCTATGGCGAGGGCTCATTTCTTCCTGGTCTTGCTTTTTTTTTTTTTAGATAGGGTCTCGCTGTGTAGTTCAGGCTGGCCTTGAACTCCTGGGGAACCTCCAGCCTCAGCCTCCCAAGTGCTGGGATTACAGGTGTGAACCACCGTGCCCATCTGGTTTTACATTTTTAAAAATCATTTGCTTTCCTTTTGGAAGCAGATTTCCAGAGACAGAAAGCCAGGCCACTCCTGCTACCGAGTGAAGATGAGAAGAGGCATGTTCCTAATTTAATATTCACCCCAGGACAACTGAATGCTGGGGAAGTTTCATCTTTTCCTGGTCTCCACACCATAGCCTTCAGGGGAGAGGGACTTGGTGACTGAACTCTCCATCTTCTGTGCTCCCCAAGAGGTTTCTAGCTCCTGTCGGGTCAGTGGAGATGGAAAGTCTGAACGAGGTCGGTTTCTTGCCATAGCAAAGCAGGCCCAGTTCCGTGTGTGCACTCAGGCTGAGGTCCTGTTCCCTGAGTCCCAACTCTGTGGAAAGTGAGTGTTTCCAACCCAAGGATGAGTCTCCGGGGAATCCAGAAAGACAGGCTGTTTAGGAAGACAGCAGCGACCCACAGTAAATGCACTAGTGATTGTCCAGTCCAGAGGCCGGGGCTTTGCCACGCTTGTTCCGTGGCTTTAAGCCAGTCAGTCAGCCTTTCCGAGCCTCATTTGAACCCAAAGTGACGATCTTGCCAGGTAGTGAAACTCAGAATAGACCCCGGATATGTAGACATTTAAACATAGGAAATGGGGCTGTGTTTAACTTGGGGTTTTTGTGGGGTTTTTTTTTTTGGTACCAGGGATCGAACTTGGGACCTTACGCTTGCAAGGCAGGTGGAACCACTGAGCTAAATCCCTGGCCCTAACTTGGGGTTTTTAAGATTTCTCTCAGTTCATTTTGTAATACTTAATGTATTTCGATTGTACTTCTCCACTTTGAAAAAAATTAAATGAATGAAGAAAAGGAAATAGTAATTACATGCCATGGATGGTTGAAAACACTACACATGCTCGGGAAACTGCCAACAGAGACAGTTACTGTGGGTTTCTTTTTGACTATTAGCAGAGAATGGGGAAAGGGGTTTAAAATGAAAGATACAAAATTCAAGAAACTAACAAAGAAACCGTTGACTTTGTCCCAGAGCATGGAGGACTCCTAGAGTCTCGGCCCTGCAAGGGCTGCTGGGTCTGAGGACCTTAGCACTTAGCTTGAGCTGTCCCTTTCTTTCGTGGACCCAGGGGACTGAGGCCAAAGGAGGTGGCTGCCTCACCTGAGACCGGGCGGGTAGGGGAGCAGGACTGAGGGGCTCTGGCCGCCTGACCTGAGCTGTCATTCGTTCAGGGCTCCCCTCTAGCCCTCCCTCTCCCTCCAGAGCCCTGTGGCAGATGCAAGGGTATCCGGTACCCTCCTAGTTGGGGGGCCGGCGCTGTGCGTGTGTGTAGGCATCAAACCTAGGGCCTCCACACATCAGGCAAGTGCCATACCCTGAGCTACTCCCCAGCCAGGGATATGTTCTTGTAGAACACTGAGCCTCATTTCCAAGGTCCTGGTCCCCCAGGGCCCTGCGTTCCCATTTGAGGTGCTTGGGATATGTTTGATCCGCAGAGACTCTGAAGCCAGATGGCTCTCCCACCCATTTTTAGTACTGGACATTGAAGCCAGGGCCTTGCAGTGAGCTATGTCCCCAGCTCTTAGCTTTTGCGACAGCGTCTTGTTAAGTTCCCCACTGAGGGCTCAAACTTGCCACCCTCCTGCCGCAGGCTTCCAGAGTGCTGGGATTGTGGGCATGTACCCCACGCAGCAGCTCCCCTTCTCAAAGCCTGGTGGAGTTGCAGGGCTGGGTCCTTCTCTGACCCAGCTGTCTTTCCAGCCTTCCCCCTCCGGCACTTTTGCTTTTAGTCCCTAAGAACCTCACCTCCTGCCTGGGTGATGTCATAGTGCTGGGTGTCTGCCGTGGCACAGTGTGGGGCCCATGCTGTCCTCACACCCTCAGGTGGGCACCTGTGCTGTTTGGTCTTTGCCTGGCACGGGTGGGCTTTCCCTCAGAGAGAGCAGCGTCCTGGTACTTGGTCCCACAGGATGGTACTCCAGCAGGAGCAGGCAGCAGGAGTTCAGTCAGGGCTGAGGCTGCATGGCCCTGACCCTGGGTTAGGACAGGACCTGGCCTCTGAATGCTGGCTGACCTTCAGCTCGAAATGCTTTTGTGTAGGCTGAGGCCCCAGCTGGTAACCTGTCTCAGCATAGCCCAGTGGGCAAGACAGCCCAACTGTAGTGACCTGGCCCTTGTTTTCTAGTTCCGAAACAAAATGGAATGGTTGTAGCACCCAGTTTGAAGCAGGCTGGGTGAGAGGAGTGCATGCCGTCTCCCTTTCTTCCTCAGAGTGTGAGCTTCGGCAGATCTCTGCCTCCGCTTCCTCATCTCTTTAACGGGAAAAGAAAAATGGGGGCTTATCTGCAAGGTCGGAGCACCCCTGGACCGCCCAGGGCCTGGTGGGGAGAAGCCGGTCTGCATCCCACAGGGTTGGGAAACCCTGGCCACACCCTGCTTCAGTGGCTTCTGCCTGCAGTGGCAGTCAAGCCGGGTGTCCTTGGGTCAGAGGACCCTGACAGGCCAGAAGGCAGGTCAGGGCCGTAGGCGCTGGTGCACCGGATTGATCGTAAAGGGCTTCAAAAACTGAGAGTTTCACAGTCGTTGGTAAGTAATTCTTGGGCAGCTGGGTCAGTAACTCGTTGTCATTGTGAAGTGACAGTCACCATGGCTTTGTGGAGATTCCTCCTGGGCTTGGGTTGATGCAGGGTGACAGCTGCATGGCAGCTCGTTAAGCAACTGCATTGGACCTAGGAAGCCAGCTGGAGCCTCTCGCAGGACTTTCTGAGGGTGCCTCGCCTCCCCAGCTCCTTGAGCCTCTGCTCTTTGCTAATCTGTCAAACAGCCCCGCCAGGGTCTGGATGGTCAGCTCGGCCTCAGTCTCCCTCCGGGGCTGCTTCCCGGGACCCCGTGCGCAGGTACCTGGTGGACATCACCAGTAAAGTGGTGCTCCGTGGGTTTTCCTGTGTTTTATTTTTGGAGAGCTGGTGTTCCATGTTTTGTCTGTAAGGATGAGTATCTGGTTTCCCAGGAGCTAGTGGAAGGAAAGTTTGCACAGAGTGCCCTTGAGTTGTTAAAGTCACAGACTTTAGAGATCTCATCCACCCCTTCAGAAGCGAGACGACTGATGCTCGGGTCCCTTAGATGCACACAAGGTGCAGCAAGTGGAGCTCCTTCTGTGCTTGGTCACCCTCCCCGCCCCACCTGGGGCCAAGGGAAGGAGCCCGCACTGTGCTCAGAAGCCTCGTGCCAGGCTGTGAGGGCAGGCAGGGCCAGCTTGGGATCCTCACTGGTGTGTGACCTTGGGAACATTGGCCAAAACCTGTGAGCTGCTCAGTTCCATCTCTGCAGTGGAGAACACGACAAGCCGCCA
The DNA here is from genome assembly GCF_053883595.1 of Heterocephalus glaber. Classification (NCBI taxonomy): domain Eukaryota; kingdom Metazoa; phylum Chordata; class Mammalia; order Rodentia; family Bathyergidae; genus Heterocephalus; species Heterocephalus glaber. Next base: position 73,701,767 of record NW_028258324.1, read on the forward strand.
CCGCAGGAGCTGAGGCCCGCTGCTTCGCAGTCCTCGTGCTCAGCACAGCACGGAGGGCACCAGGAATGCAGTGTCGCCTCCCTGCCATCTGTAGACTGTGCCGCAGGTCTGGCCTAACACTTGCACTTGACACAAGGTCAAATGGACCCCAATTTCCACATCTGTAAAGCGAGAGAATTTGATAAAGTCTGGCCCTTCCAGGGCTGGAGTCCGGATTCAGATAGTGATTTTTTTTTTTTTTTGCCAGTTAATCTTCCATGTGATCTTGTTTTAACATTGTCTCAGTTTTTCTCACCATTGCAACATATAATACACCACGCCCATAAACAGAACTTGTTACGGGACAGATCTGTGGGATGGCAACCCATGTTGTCACACTCCGTGTGGCAGACACTTCAGTAGACCTGTCAAGTGGGAGATGGCAAAACAGCCACCAGTAGCAGCAGAGGGACTGTGCTTGCCCTGTGGCAGCTGCCCGAGCCCACACTTTTTTCTGAAGTGAAGGTCACCATTGTTAGCAGTCTGGGCACTCTGAGAATGGCTTTGATGAGAGGCGGAGAGGGAAAGTAGCTTACTCATGACTTCCTGCTTTCCTGGGTGAGCATTCACGTAGATGAACTCTAGTTCATGCCTGCGATATCTTTGCTTTTCTTTTTTCCGGTACGTTTTTTTTGTTGAAGATTGAGTACAACATACAGAGGCAGGCAGGGAGAGACTGACCCTCCTTTCTGGGAGAAGCAGTGTAGACCTCGGGCCCCAGTCCCATAGCACAGGCTCTGTCTGTCCACACCGCACTTTCAGCAGGGAGGCGTCTTCCCTGCAGGGCTTTGTGCCCCGCCTCGCCTTTCAGAAGGAGCGGGTGGCACACTCTGCTTTGAAGTATTGGAAGCATAGTAATTCATGGCTCCTTTGTTTTTCTGAGACTTCTCTAGAAATGGGCAGGCATCTTAAAGCCTTTTGGATTCTTATGTTTAAATTAAGTTGTTACTCAGGTAAATAATGTTCAACCTGACCATATTCATTTGTAAAGATTCTAGGGCGAGGCCATATGTCCTCGGGTCCTCGAGGTTGCAGGGCCAGCCTGGGAAGACTGCTGTGTGGAAGTGGGTCCCTGAGACCTGAGCCGCCCTGGGAGAGGCGAGCACATGCTCTACACAGTGTCTGTAAACCGAGGAAGGTTGGGGCTGCACTCACTAAGGGTGCCACCCGCTCAGTGGGGATGTTGTGAGTGACCGTTTAAGGGTGGGCTGCGTTATTGAACTCAGATAATAATTAGTTTAAACAGAACCTTTCCGGAGAATACCAGCTCCCCATTCCCCACTGTTAGCCCATGGCAGCACTAGGTTTGCTGTGTTTGTTGATAGTGGAGATTGAACCCAGGGCCTTTGCACTGAGCTGTATCTCCTTTCCTTTTTACTTTTTGAGACAGAGTCTTGCTGAATCAAATCACGGAGTACCCAGCCTCCCCGGATTTGCTAAAATGTTACAAATTCCTTTGAAACAATTTGACCTGAGCCAGAGCTCCCCTGTAGGAGTCTGCCAGGGGCTAAGGGTTTCCATCCCATGTTCCTGTTTCTAGGGCCCCCCAAAGCTCCCTCCCTCACTCTTTGTCTAGATGGTCCTCATCTCTAAGCCCAGGGAAAATATTTGCCTCCGACTTTGAGTTTGTTTAAGCAGCCTCTGCCCAGCGGCTCCCGCAGGCCTTCGTGGTAGGGGCCAGTGGGCCTTCTGTCTCTGCCATCCCCAGCCATGGTGCTTGGAACGTGAGTACAGGTGCGCTGAGAGGCGAGTGGCTGCTGTTCTGGGAACGGAACTCACAGGGCTCTGAGTGCCTCCTAGGACTGGTCTGAGCTGCTCCAAGACCTTGTGTCGGGCCTTGTCCCAAGAAGGCAGTGCCTAGGGCTTGTTGGGGACTGGACTGAAAACAGCAGGGCCCGGGGCTCCGCTGTGGAACTTTCATGTCTTACTTGACAGCCGTGCCTTCGGTCCCTGGGCCTAAAGCACGGACTGTGGGTCCGTATTTTACCCTGAGTGATAGATTTATAGGCATTGGCCCCTCGTTCATCAAATGACAGGCACCGTAGCTTGTTCCGCTCATCCCTGCTGATGGGCCACAGTGGGAGGGGCTTGGAGCTGCCTGGTGTGGCCAGCAGTTTGGCGTCTTGGGCTCAGTCCAGTCCCGGGCCTCGGGTCCTTGAGCTCTGCTTCGTTGGCCGCCTCTGCATCTGTCCATCTGGGTGAGGGAAGGGGACCAGTCCAGTAACGAAGGCTGCGTGTTACACGTGGGTCCAGCATGCTTCTCTGGACTAGAAGGTGCTTTTGTTTTAGAAAATTAGTGCTAATGTCAGTCATTTGAGTTTGGCTTCTGAAATTCTAGGAAGGAGCGGAGCTGTAGCTGATTTCCCTCCATCCCACCCCCAACAGACTGAGATCATCAATCTAACACCACATCTTAGGTAACTCTAGCCTGTGATCCCAACGCTCAGCAGGCTGAGGCAGGAGGATCACCGAGAGTTGGCCAGCCTGGGCTACACAGTGAGTTCCAGTGAGTTTTAGGCCAGCCTGAACCATGGTACAAGACCCTGTCTCAAAAAAAAAAAAAAAAAAAGAATGCTAACTGTAGGGACTTCAGAACTCAGATGCTGTGGATCCTTTTCTGCAGTCCCTTCCTTACCCCGCAGCCTACTGTCCCTTTGCCTCTCTGGGCCTCTCCAAACTCTTCACCAAGCAAGAAAAATTACTTTGAACATAGATCACTAACACTTAGGAGCTGACATTTGAATGCTATAAAAGATTTAGCCACAAAAGTACGATGCGGGTAACTATCATTAAAATTACAAAATGACCATTGTTGTTGATCTTTCCTTGGAAAACCGGGAGCTTCTTAAAACAAAACCTGGCTCCCCCAAGTAGGACTCCGGGCTGTCTCCTCAGCCTCCCAGGCTCACCGCCCCTGCCTCAGCCCTCTCACCTGTCTGGCCTGTCGCAGTCAGCACAATCCCCTCTCCACTTTCCCTGGTGACTTCGCCTCCCCAGTGCCCCCAGAGTGAACGCCAAGAGCTCAGCGGCTTCCTGAAACGTCCCTCGCCTGCCTTTCCAGCTTCACGTCCCGTCCTGCCCTCCCTTCCCAGTGAAGCCCTGTCTGTGCCGACTGCTTGCAGCCCAGGCACCAGCGCCCCCACAGCTCCCCACTTTCCCCGCCCCACCCGTCCCTTCCAGGGCACTTCTGTGAAAGTCTTGTCTCACTCCCGAGTCGTTTCCCGTTTAGTGCTGGTTGCTTTGGCCCTGTTTGCCCCTTCGCCGTGCTATCTGCTGGTCCTAGGCTTGGCGTTACATCTGATACATGTGCCCGTTCACGAGGCCCGCTGAGTCGAGCACATACTCCTGTCGGGTGCCAGGCTAGAGCTACACCCGTGGGCCGTGAGTTAGCAGGCGAAAGCCAATGAGGCAGCGGCTTGGGAGCCGGAGGAGGGCGTGGTGGAACGCACGGTAGCACATGCCTGACGCCCCCAGCCCCTCCATGGAGTCAGTGGCTGCTCGTGAAAGTCTTCTGGAGTTGACTGAGAGGAGACCCTAGGGGCCGAGGGTGCCAGCGTGAGGAAGGAGACAGCAAGCGGCGTCTGGCTGGCGGCTGTGGTGGGGTCTGGGACCCACAGGCCACCGCGCAGTCCCTCCACGGCCTGAGCACCCAGGCGGAATGGGCTCATGGGAAGACGTTGCTGCCAGAGAGCTGCTTCTGAGCCCCAGGACGGGCATTTCCCTGTTGCACATAGAAAGGCGAGGGTTTGCGTCTGCCCTTTGGCTGTCGGGGACAGGCTGCAGGAACACAGGGCTCCCCTCCCTCCCGAAGGGTGTTTCGCCCACATCCCTCGCAGGTTCTGTTGGCTAATTGAGACTACCGTCCTTACCGGAACGCTCCTCCCGTTGCTTTTGGGAGGCCCGGGGTGAAGCAACCTTCTCTGCGTGTGGTTTCAGCTGACACGTTTCAAAACTGAAGTGTGGGGTGGAGGTGCCTGCAGGCAACACTTGGCCCCGACTCTTGTGGTACTTCCTGCCAACTCTTGCAGTACTTCCTGCTGACTATTGTGGTACTTCCTGCTGGCTGTTGCTTGCCAGGAGGGGTGGGAACAGCGCCTCTGTACCCTTGCTGCCCCTTGAGCAGGAGTCAGCCCATGGGCTATACGGTGCTGCCCGAACACCTTCCGCCCAGCCCTGGGGGCACAAGAAGGGCCTCGGGTGGCCATAGGGTCACAGAGCCCACACGCTGGTCTAATGCACACCTGTGTGGGAGCTGCTGCGGGCCAGACCCTCCCGGATGGCCAGTGTCCCCGAGGCCCTGCCCAGAGCGAGCCCCTTCCTTGCGGGGTCCAGCCCGGCTTCCTGTTAGCAGCCCTTCCGCTTCACAGCCCGTTAGCAGCACCACATGAGCAGTGTGCCCAGAGTGGCGGCTGCACATCTGGAAGTGACAGTGGCCAGCCATGCTGGAGAGGACAAGGGACTGTGCAAAGGAGGCGGCAGAGCGGCAGGGGCCAGAGCAGGTGCCTTTGCAGCCCCCAGGACATCGTTAGCCAGCACACTGCAGACTATGTCATCATCGCTCATCTCGGAGGAGAGGGAGGCTTGTACCCACGGCAGGAGCAGCTTCTCTGCCTCCCTCCCTCCCTCCCTGTCTGTCTGTAGCTGGAAGGCCTCCCTCAGCAGAGTAACACACAGGAAGCAGAGTCACCCACCGTCCTGCGTACAGTCCAGAATGGATGGTGTTGACAGAGAGAATACAGTCACTGACTGCACCATGAGCGTACTTTAATCCCTGGAAGGATCTAAAGAAGAATTATAAATTTATCCTTAGTGATCACCCATCCATGAAGGCCACACCCTTTGTGACAGGCGGGCACTGTTGGGGCACATGAGCCTTGGGCTCCACGGAAGGTTGCGCAGTACAGGTGGGCGTGGGGAGGGGGCTATCAGCGACCCTCGTCACACTGAGCCGTTATGCAGGGGAGGCAGGGTCACGATGGCTCTGTCACTGACTTGGTGGGAACCAGAGGTCAGCAGACGTGCAGGTTACGTGGTCTCCAGCAGAACTGCTCAGCCTCTGCCACTGTGATGTCAGAGCGGCCACAGCTCCTGTACTCGAGTGGTTCGGGTGCGAGCCGGGAACAGGTGACTGGTTTTGCGCTTCAGGGTGACTGGTGCTGCGTGTGCCAGTCTGGAGGGAGCAGGGAGGCCCAAGAAGGCCTGCGTTTGGGGGTGGCCGGCTGTTGATTGGGTCCGCTCTTGAATCCTGCTGGATGTCAGCTTGTTGTGTGCTCTGGTTGGTTTTGGGTCCCGTGGAGTTTAGGAGTTCAGGGTTTGCTGGTCCAAGTCGGGGCCCAGACACTCCTGGGCCGCAGTTTCCCGCTGCCCTGCTTGGTGCTTCAGAAGGTAGGCCCGAGGCTTTTAATCCACTTAGGTTGTCACTGGCAGCATGAAGTTGTCACTGTCCTCTGGAGAGCACAGGTTGTTCTGCTAGAAGGTTGCAGCTGATGGACATTAGGAATTACCTCTTTCCTCTGCTTAAGGGAGCTGTTCTACCCGCTCTGTGGCGTCTTGGTCCCGACGTGTGCTCTCACTGCGGACCCATTGAGCTGAGCGTCCTTTGGACAGGCACGCAGCTCCCATCTCCCATCTGCCAGCCCCTGGGCAGCGGCTGCAGGAGCTGGCCTTGCTCGGGGCCACCCTGCAACTGGGCCCAGACTGTGCTTGTGAGGAGTAGTGCTGCCCTGCTGCTCGTCTTCCTGGCCTTGCCCTCCTCATCAGGCTCCGCTGTGTGGTCCAGGTGCTCCCCTGCGAGCCGAGGCAGGCAGCACAGTGTGGGAAGCTGCCTTTGCCCTCCAGGTGGCACAGGCAGCCAGGGCGGCCCCTGTGGAGTAACCAAAGACCAGGTGTTACTTGTTGCTCCACCACTGGGCCCCCGGTGGCTTTGCTGTGGCACCTGCATCTGGCGGTGGACTTGAGCCATCAGTTTCCTTCTGAGAACGGAGGCTGAGCAGAGGGAGGAGCGTCCTGCAGCACATGCTGGGGGCAGAGACTCAGTCGTTGATTCTTAAATGTCATTGGTGTCTCCAGAGGCCAGGATTGCGGCTGAGAGATGCCCATGCAGCCCATGAGCTGGGGAAGGTGTCCCAGCCTCCGTCATCTGTCACAGGCACCTCCACCGATCCCCCACCCGGGAGGCGGAGGCCAGGGCTGGATGCAGCCTCCTTGTGGGCAGGGAAGCAGGTCCAGAGCCCATGCTGGGAGATGGGACCGGTCTTGAGCTCCTTGTCCGGCCTTCTCCCCCTTTGCCCCGTCTCCTACATGGGGAGTGGACCTGAGAGTCTCCTTTCCCCAGAAGAGCTGAAAAACCTGCCTGTGTCCAGAGCTCCCCACGAGAGAGTCTGTTGTGCCAAGCACCCTCCTGTGCGCTGCAGGGAGCTGGAAGGTCTTCATGGCTGCAGCCTGGTGCCGGGCCTGGCTGGCTTCCAGTCCTCTTCCCACCCATTTCTGTTAGCCCCACACAGCTGGGACACTCGCCTCCAGGCCTGCTGTCCAGGTCTTCCCCAAGCAGTCACTGATCTCCACCCGTGCCTGCCTCTCTCATCTCCAGTCAGAATGGGCCCAGCAGAGCCCTAGCAACGAAGACTGGTCCGGTGCTGCCTCTCCTGTGGGTCTGCTGCTGCGCTCCAGCTGGCCCTGGCAGGGCCTGTCCCCTCAGGAGGTGCCCTCTTCTCTGCCAGTCAGGAGTGGGAAGGCGACTCACGTTGCCTCGAGGGCTTGTTCGTCAGACCCGCGGCTCTCCTTGTCCAGTCTCCGTCCTGACAGGGTGACCCAAGTGTGGCTTCTCTCCTCTTGCAGATGCCAGGATGGACAAACTAGCCTATGATGCTCACCCCCGCCCACCACTTCCGAAACATTGAGCGGAAGCCAGAGTACCTCCAGCTGGAGAAGTGCATGCCACCTCCTTACCCTGGGCCCGTGGGAACCATGTGGTTTATCCGCGACGGCTGTGGCATCGCCTGTGCCATCGTCACCTGGTTTCTGGTCCTCTACGCGGAGTTCGTGGTCCTCTTTGTCATGCTGATTCCATCCCGAGACTACGCGTACAGCATCATCAACGGAATCATGTTCAACCTGCTGGCCTTCCTGGCCCTGGCCTCCCACTGCCGGGCCATGCTCACGGACCCCGTGAGTATGTCTGGGCTCGTATTCACCGGCCCGCACACTCCTCCTCTGGCCCTGCATGGCCAAAGCCTGCATGCTCCCCTACCCCTTGGGAATGTGCAGAACGGGCCAGGGCAGTGGGACGTGGCAGCCCATGGGTCTCGGCCACAGCCTGACGTGTGTGTTCATGCTGCCTTAGTGCCCTGCTGGAGGAGCCTGCCCTGTGGGTGGGAAGACAGTCTGTCTCCTTAAAGACGGGGCCAGATGGGCAGTCCAGAGAGCATGCTGGGCTTCCACTCAGGGCAGTGAAGTCAGCACTGGAGCCAGGCGGACTTGACGTATCCCAGTAGCTGCCCGGATGTAGCCTGCTCTTTGCCCGGGCGAGGCTCCGCTCTTCCTGAAGAGCTGGCCTGGCCTGTTTCAGGCTCAGCAGGTGCCTCTTGTGACTGTGGGGGGAGCGGGGAGCGTCTTGACCTGCTCAGAGACTTAGCTAAGCCTGCCGGGCTGTGCATGCCTCCTGCCCTGGCTCTCAGTCCTCCCTCCTGTCCATTATCTGAGTACGTTGTTGGTGAACACTGCTGTGGCTTTGTTGTTCACCATGCCTGTGGTGGGGCTTAAATTAGGGACAGAAAGCACCGAGGATGGCATTGGCCCCGGCACCCAGATGTCACTTCTCTGAGCCCCAGGAGAGCACACTCCCCTTGGGGAAGAGCTCATTTCCTGCTGGCTTAGGTGGTGGACTAAATCATCCCCAGGGAAGGCAGCTTGCTGGCCCAATTGCATGTCAGTGACAGGCCCAGGCGGTCCCTCCTGTCATGCATTTGCCTGGGCACAGGCGTGCTGAGCAGTGTCACCTGGAGGAAATTAGGTCCGTGGGCGTGGTCAAAAGGTCCTGACACCAGGACATAGAGAGTACTCCCAACAGTGTCCACTCGATCATCCTGAAAACAAGTCAGGGGCCCAAGGATTTAGCTCATTGGTTCTGCCGCCTACCTGGCAAGCGCAAGGTCCCAAGTTTGATCCCCGGTACCAAAAAAAAAAACAAAACTGAAAGCGAGTCGGGTTTATGCAGAAGCTTCTGTGACACCTGCTGCATCAGGTTTGCAGGGGTAAAAGATGCCCTTCTGCTCAGCTTATAGTGTGCCAGCTGCTGAGCCCCAACCGCTCTTCTGCCCTCAAGGCAGGAGGAGCATGGTTCCCAGCAGAAGGACACGGAAGCGGGCTGCTTGACAGAGCTGACACTGAGCCAGTCCTGTCAGAGCCTTGGGGCAGGGGCTGACAGGCAGCACTCCAGGCAGAGGGAGCAGCGTGTGTCGAGCCAAGGCCTGCAGGAGAGGGGGAGCTGGGGCTGGGCAGCGGGAGAGGAGGCTCTGCCTCGGGCCCTGCTGCCTCACCCCTGGTTCCCCCAGTACCTGTGCAGGCCCTGCCTCTCCAGGAGGGCCCCCCACCGCCCCGTCCCGGCCTGCAGTGGGATGTGTGGTTCTCACTCAGTGTGCTGTTGGCTTCCAGTCCCGAACAGGTGAGAACCACAAGACCACATGCCAGACCTTGGTCAGCTTCTCCCGGATGTGTTCCGCTGCCCCAGAAAGAACCAGACCGGAAAACCAGGTCACTGCCGAATCCCTGCCACAGTGAGGGAAGCAAGCGGAGCGTGTCCTGCAGACAGGCTCTGACCCAGGGTCATCATGTCACCTCCTGCCTCCGTACCACAAACCTGGCATGGAAAGTGGGATGGAGTTGCGGAGAGGTGGCCTGTGGCACCCCTGGGGGCCCAGGTCTCCGTTCCAAAGCAGAACCCCGAGGCAGGGTCCCCATAAGGCCCCAGGGCTTCCCTAATGGGATTATGATGCTTTGGTGTCAGGGGTTCATATTGCCCATGACTGCAGAGTAACTTACACCCACAGGTTTTAAACAGTGTAGGTGTTGCATATCGGCACCGCTAGAAAAAAAGGAGAGGAGGAAAGACAGTCTTGCATGGTCTCCCACCAAAGTGTTGCCCTACCACTGCAAGGTTTGAATTTCATCTCAGATGCGACATCAGAGCAGGTGTAGCCCCCACAGCTTTGTCCACTGCAGCAGGGCCTGGGTCCGCACGTGGCTTGGGCAGAAAGGGGCAGAGGGAAATGCCTCGTGCGTATCGTGCGTGAGCCGCCCTCGGGAGATGCTGCCCCCGAGACACGGGGTGGAGAGGACGGGTCTGAGATGGCAAGGACAGGCGGATCTCCCTGGCCACCGGCTCACCTGGAGACGCGGGGGCTTGGGCGGCGGTGACTCAGGCCGGCTGGGTGCCATGAAACCCTCTTCTCCCCACCCTGAGCTTACGCACCGCCCCCCGAGGAGCCTCCTATGTGCCTGCCACACAGATGTTCCAGGTCTGTGGTGGCCTGCTCGCCCTGAGGAGCAGCCCCTGAGGACAGCCTCGAGTCGGAATCCCTGATCTTGGAGCCTCTCTCCTTCCCCGCTTCCGGTTTCCTGCCAGTTCGGTCCCTGTTCCGAGTCCATCCACCCTGTGAACTCCTTCAGGAGCCTCGCGCTCAGATCGGGCTGTGTCTTCACAGAAGGTGCTCACAGCTGACAGACCCGCTTGTCTCTTAGCCCCGGCCGCCGGGGCTCTCCACACCGGCAGTGCACAACCTCAGCAGTTGCAAAAACCCTCTGGCTCATGTACTTTGCCCCTCCTTCTTTGCACCTAATTCTTTTACGTTCATAAATTAGTTCAAATCTGAGATTTGAGAAAAGAAGGGATAAGAACCCGTCCCATTTAGCCGTATTGCACCAAAGGCTCCTGAAGCAGGCAGGTGCTGGGTGTCACAGAGAAGGGCCCGCCGGAGGCACTGGCACCGCCTACTCTGCACAGTGCTGCGTCCTCTCACGCAGGCCGCACCCACAGCCGCGGCTGAACGGCTTGTAGACAACCACAAGAACTCTGGGGCTCCAGAGAGGCAAAGTGGCCAAATCCAGGTCACCAGCCCCTGCCTGTCTGTGGAGGAGACAGGTGGCCCTGTTCCAGGGACAGCTGTAGAAGGGGACACGCCGCCCCCCGGGGCCGGACATGATACAAGCACCTTGTCAGGCCTTGGCTACCCATGTTGAGTTCTTGAAACTGCTGACATTTCTTCCATTTTTTAATGAAGCTAGTTAGGCCGGAGCCACATGGAAATCACAAGGCCCAGGGGTGTATCTGAGCAGCACGGCGCCTGCCTGGCAACTGCAAGGTCCTGAGAAAAAGAAAGAAATCACAAGCAACCTGGTCTCCATTCTGCTGTTGGTGCCAGAGCTCAAAGCCAGGCCTTTACGCATGCTCGGCAGGCCCTCCGCCCCGAGCTCACCCCACGCTCAGCACACACACCTTTTTTCTTAAGTTCAATCCTTTGTTGGCATATTTTGCACCCTCTGCTGCTTTCTCCAGTGTGCTTTTCACATAGTCATACTGTCCCGCCCTTACTGAAACACACAGTTATCCAGTCCTGTCTCGGCCTTAGTGTCAGTGTGGTATTGACGTGGCTGTGGGCAGTGGAGGGGGCAATAGCTTCGAGGCAGTGGGTAGAAGAACTTTTCCAGGCCACTTCCTAGAGACTCATCGCTGCGCCCGCCTTCTGTGGTGGCTGCGTCTCTAGACGCGGTGGCTGGGCTCTGGGTCCCTGTTCTTGCCGGGGACAGCTGTGTGGTCTTGGGAAGTCACTGGCTTGTCCGCCTCAGTTACCTCATCTATAAAATGAGGATCCCGGAGTCTCCGCCACATAGGCTGGTGGTCAGAGTGGCGCACAAGATACAGTTTTGTCGCAGACGTCTGGAGCTGTGCCTGGCACAGTAAAGCCTCTGCCTCACTTCTTGACATGGGCTCGGTGAATGCAGGCTCCGTGCCAGGCGGGGCAGTGTGCTGCCTGCAAGTTGAAAGACCCAGCTGCGATCCGGGGCTCAGTCACGGTGTGGAGCGGTGTGCAGTTACACGGAGTGTGCTGTGACCCACACGTGAGCTGCCTGTGGGCTCGGCCTGGGCTGTCAGGACAGGCAGAAGGGGTGGCCCTGTGGGCTTGGGAGTGGCAGGGAGGTGGGGGGCCCTGGGGCTGGCTGGGGCAGGAGGGAGGCGGCTCTGGGCCTTGCCCACCCCGGGACTCTCTCTGGTCCACGGTCCCGAGGTCCCGGGACTGGGCTGTGGGCAGGGTCCGTGGTCAGATCCAGTCTTGGGCATTAACGTCAGGAGAGGACAGGCTGCAGGCCCAAGGCTCGGGGACGCTGCTGGTGGGCCGGTGACAGCTGGGCTGGGTGAGACGGGAAGAGCCAAGGGCGGTGGCTGGGTCTCCCACGGCTGCAGGGGGAGGTAGATGCGCCCGGGCCAGGGAGGGGCTCCGCTCTGGGTGTGGGTTGAGTTGTGCAGTTCCCTGGAGCTCGTGCCTGTGGGGAAGCAGGCAGCAGTACTGCTGCTGTAGCAGTTGGGGTGGAGCCTGGGATTGCAGGTCCTCACACCGGCGGCACAGGGCAGCGCTCAGAAGGCGTAGGCGGAGCAGGCCCAGGCCTTCCCCAGGCCAGGCAGGGGTGCCTCTTACCCTTGCGAGCCACTGCCCATTCCTGGCCACTCCCCCATACCTTGTCCTGGGTGTCCCTTAGGCCCTGCGGGTCCCAGTGGTCACACATACGCTGTGCTTCTCCACTGTTCTCGAGGGCTCCAGGGTGCCCCTCTCCCCGCCTGTCCCCACCACCACTCTGGAAACAGCCTGTATTCCCCTCCTTTCTGTGTCCGCACGGCTCAGCCTCCTTCCCAGACCATCAGAGTGCCTCCTGAGCATCTGGGGCCTGATCTGGTCCGCCCGCACGCACAGGGAGCCTCTTCCTGAGTCTGCTGTCACCGCTCACGCGGGCTCCACGGTCCCTGTAAAGAAACCTCTGGCATTGAACCTGCAGGGAGGGCGGCCCTGCCCACTGCCCTGGCTGCCCTGCTGACTCAGGCGTGCCACTGTCCCCTCTGCCCCTCCACGGGCCCCTCATCTGCTGACCTTGTCCCCCGCAGCTCCCCCTGGAAACCCTCTCCCCACTCGGGGCAGCCCTGCAGCACCATTGCTCTTCTCACTTGCTGTACGGGGAGGGGCCCCAGAGCCTCACAGACACTAGGCAGACGCTGCTGTGAGCTACATCCCAGTCTGGCCTACGCTCCTCCTGCCTCAGCCTTCCCAGGAGCTGGGATTACAGGCGGGTGTTGCCACGCTGGCTTTCACCATGAGCTTTCATTTCTGAAAACTCAAACTTCTCTGACTCCCTGCATAGGCGGCTGCTTCCTCCCCTGTGCTCCAGCCTCTGCACATGGAGCCACTTTAGCAGGTCACTCGCCAGGCCGGAGAGGCCCTGGAGGCCGACTCGAGTCCCCGGCAGTGAGCAGGGGCCGACTGCCAGGACCCCTGCCCTGTGGGCTTGGCCTGCATCCTTTCCCGCTGGCTCCACCCAAAGAGTGGCCAGCGAGAAGGTGAGCAGCAGCCTGGCCAGAAGGGGCAGATGCCTGGGCCCTGGCTCCCGTTGCCCGTGCAGTTACTGAGAATAGCGCAGTCACAGTGGTTGTCTGGGAGGAGTAAAATCCACCAAACCCTTCCCAGTGCTTAGGGCTCATCAGCGGGGTTGGGAGGTGAGCTGCTCGAAGGGGACACGCACAGACCCAGGCTGTGCCAGGAAACTTCGCAGCTGGGGAAATCGTCCTTGTGATGTTGACTTGGGGAGAATGGGTTCAGTGAAAGCAGGGTTAGAGAAACAAAAGCAAAATACCCGCCACGGTGCAGCTGCCCTGTAGGAAACTGCTCAGCCCTTTGGTCAGTAAGTGTCCTCCGTGCCCCGTCCTTCTGAACAGGTCCGTGTGCGGGTGTGGTGGCAGCTGTGAGGTGCCCACCTTGCTGCATGGTGACGGCTGACAGCCGCCAGCCCAGCCCTGACCTCTCCTCTCTTGCAGGGAGCGGTGCCCAAGGGAAACGCTACGAAGGAGTTCATAGAGAGCCTGCAGCTGAAGCCTGGGCAGGTGGTGTACAAGTGTCCCAAGTGCTGCAGCATCAAACCCGACCGCGCACACCACTGCAGGTACGGCCTCCTGCGCCTGTGCGCCCTGCCAGGCCCACAGCAGGACTCCCAGTGTCCCCTGCTCGGGCACAGCATGAGCACCTTGAGTCTCCCTCCGGGTGCTGTCACCCCCGGTGCCAGCCTTCGTTGCACTATGCGTGAAACAGCAGGGACTCCTGGGTTTCCTCCTACCGCGCATCCTCATGACAGGGTGCCAAGAGAGACAGCCTTAGAAGTGCATTTGTGAGCCGAGCGTGGTGGCGCACACCTGTGATCCCAGCACTTGGGAGGCTGAGGCAGGAGGACTGCCATGAGTCTGAAGCCAGCCTGGGCTGCCTAGTTGAAAGCCAGCTGAACTACATAACAAGACCCTGTCTCAAAAAGCCAAAAACAGGGCCGAGGATGTAGCTCAGTGGTTTTGCCGCCTGCTGTGCAAGCGCAAGAACCTGAGTTCCATCCCCAGTACCAAAAAAAAAACAAAACCAAAAACAAGAAAAGGTCATTTCTTTGCTGTCTTGCACATAAAGTGAGCGTTGGGCTGGAGAGAAGGCTTGCAGAGGGTCCAACCGTGTAGAACTTAGCCCCAAACCCACTGTCGCATCTTCTCGGCAGTGAGTTTGCCCTTCGTGCTCTGAGTTCTTCGTGGTGTTGTCTTCCTGACTGGAAGACATCGCGCTACACCTACCGCAGTGTCATCATGAGAGGACTCGAGGTGCCCATCACAGACACAAGCGTCCCTGGGTCCCCCTTCCCACCATGTGAGTGTTTGGGATGGGGTGAGGCCCAGAGTCTGCTCTCGGAAGTCATCCTGGTCAGGACCTGGGTGGAGTGAGGGACCCGAGCGAGAGAGGTCCTTTCTGCATGGCCTACCTGGCACCCAGGAGGCGGGCCCACCTCCAGCGCCCGGGCCCCGTGCCCGCCCTGCCGCGGCGCCGCCGTCGTGTTTCCTCCTTCCAGGCTACCCGCTCCAGGCGTGTGCGCAGGGCCGGTGGGGCTGCTGCCCCTGTGGGGTGTGTGTCTTGGGTGTCTGCCCGAGGTGGGGACGTAAACCTCGCCTTTTTCCTGGTCAGGACCTGGTGCTCGGGAGTGGCCCGTGAAACCCCGCTTGCCGGGGCTGCTCCATGGGCCGGGCCAGGCTCTGGCCAGGACCTGGGAGAGGTGGAAGGTGGGGTGCCGCGCTGTCCCCAGCACCCTGTCCCTTCTCTGCCAAGCAGGCTGGCTGTGAGGATCCCGTGTAAACCCCGTGAGTCGCCCAGCTCTACCCGGCGCAGCCCCTTGGTGACAAGAGGATGTGTGCTGGGCTCCTGGCGCTGGGCTTCGCGGGGAGGAGCTGTGGGCGGCCACAGCGGCTCCTGTCTCTCCCTGCCTGTGCCCTGCAAGCCCCGCGCTGCTCCTGGCCTCCCTCCCGGGGCTGACGCCAGGCTGTCGACCCAGCAGCTTGGACAGACGGGGTGCCGGGCTGGGGCGCCGGGTTGCAGTGGCAGCCTGCTGCTGCTCGGAAACGCTGACAGCGTGGCGGCCTGGCCCTCTGGGGACCCACGGCCCCACACTGGGCGGACTGGCTGTGTGCGCTGGCTGGGCCCAGGGGCTGCCTGTTGGAGAAGCTGCATGTGTGTGCTGTGCCAGGCTGCTGTCCCCCACCCCAGCCCTGCCAGCTCCACGGCCCTCGCCACTGTGCTGTGTCCGTCTGGCTCCGGGTCTCTCCCTGGGCGACCCGGCAGGACTCCTCCGGCGTCCGCAGTCAGTCTCCCTTGGGAGGGGACACACCTCTCAGCCAGGCCAAGGGTGGCAGCCCCGGCTCTGCCCCCGGGTGACGATTACCAGGAAGGTTGCCCAGCACGGGTAGTGTTCTGAGCGTTTCGCTACATTACTGGTGCCCAGCAGTGGAGGACCTGCGTCCCCTATCCACCCGCGCTGCTTGGCTTTTCCAAGGCCACTTGTGCATGGCAGCAGGGCACCGTCTGCTTTCCTGCTTATTTTCCTGTTGGCACCAGCATGGTGTGAAGAGAAAACCCCGTCAGGCCTTGGCCCCTTAGTCCTCCAGGCTGCCCCAGAGCTGAGTCCCCGGAACACAGCTTGTCTGCCTGCTGCAAGTCCCCAGGGAGCCAGGAGCGTCCCGGCCAATGCCCTGGGGTGCACGCCAAGAAAGGATGAGGCGCCTCCCGGGGGACAGGGACAGGCCCGAGTGGGTGGGTGCACAGGACCCCCAAGCTTGTCCAGCCCACGAGAGCGCAAGTCCTGGAAAATGGTAGGAGGAGAGGAGATGGGTCCGCCCTCTTCATGACCTTAACACGGAGCACAGGCAGGGCCTGGGAGACCTGGAAGGCGAGGACATTGTGTAAGGCGTTGGGTCGCTTGGTGACTGTCGCTGCGTGCCCTGTCCTGTGCCCAGGAGCTCCCAGGCCATAGTGGCTGGTCCTTGGGACACGGGGCAGGTGCTAGAGAGAGAGCAGAGCGGGCAGCCAGGCGCATGATGGAAAGAGCCTGGAGGAGGCACATCAGGATGTGGCTTTGCCACACAGAAGGGCTGGGGCTGTCCCCAGCCAGGTGGGCAGGAGGTAGCTCTGTTGGCGTGGCTGGCAGCCCCGGCTCAGTGTAACTAGGGAGCTTCTGTGGCCTTGTCCGAGGGCCCCTGTGAAGTGACAGTCCCCATGGGCCTCATTTGGGGTGGAGGGCCACACTGGGCCCCTCGAGCTCCCTGTGTGACACAGCAGGCCTGAGCCAGAGGTCCTTCCCCTGTTCCGGCCTTTACGCCCCGGGCCATGCAGGGGACACTGGGACCTCAGGGCCTGACAGCCCGACACCTGCCCTCCGGGGCTGCCTCACTCTTGTGCCCCAGACGCGATGCGTGCCAGTGCCCATGCTCGTGTGTGTGTGTGTGTGTGTGTGTGTGTGTGTGCGCGCGCCACGGGCCATACCACCTGCAGCCTGCTTCCTGGTGTCCACCGGCTCAGTGAGGCCAGGCGGGCATGGACAGTGACTGCTGTGGTGTTTGTTTAAACTGTAGCTACCCTGCACCTCTGCCACGAGGTGCAGGCTGCCGAGAGGTCACACAGTGGAATGCTCCCCTGGCAATGGAGGAGGAGACACTGGGGAGCTGGCAGGGCGGCCACCAACCAGGGGAATGAGCCGAGCCGAGCTGGTGTTGGGGTTGGGTGCAGGGCTGCAGCCCAGGACAGGGGACGCTGCTCACTCCCTGTCCTGCTTTTAGATCGTGCCCGGGGACCAAGTCCTGTGATTCCAGTGCACGTTGTGTGTGGTGCGCACGTGGATAGGCGCGGATTTGGCCCTAGTAGCAGAGTGGACAGGCGGGGCGGCCTGGCCCCTGGCAGGACACACCCGGAGACCCCAGTGCCCAGGGCAGCTGCTTCACATCCAGGAGCTGGGGTGGGGTCCCTCGTTCCCCTCGCCTCCCACACACACACGGGGCACCCCTAAAGGTCTGACTGTGGGCTCTTTCAGTGTCTGCAAACGTTGCATCCGCAAGATGGACCACCACTGTCCGTGGGTGAACAACTGTGTCGGCGAGAACAACCAGAAGTACTTTGTCCTGTTTACAGTGAGTCCGCCCCCGGCCATGGGAAGCCCCGCCCCGCCCCGCCCCGCCCCCTGGACGCTGCCCCTTCAGAGGCTCCGCTCCAGCTCAGCAGGTGCCCTGCACTTGAGCACGGAGAGCCTGGCAGCAAGGCCACGTCCTGCTTCGCCCCAGGGCTGGCCCGAGAGCCCGGCGAAGATGGCGTTGGCGCTGCCCTCGGCCCCCGAGCTGCGGGGAAGGGGAGGCCCCGGTGTCCCGAGACCCAGAGACCCGGGCGGGGGCCTTGGAGTCACCGCTGCCCTCCGCCCGCCCCGGCAGTGCCGGTCACCTGGCCCAGGCCCGCTCTCCCGTTTCAGATGTACATAGCGCTCATCTCCTTGCACGCCCTCGTCATGGTGGGAGTCCACTTCCTACACTGCTTCGAGGAAGACTGGACAAGTGAGTACGCCAGGCGCCCGCCCGCCGCCGAGGGGGTGTGGCCCACAGGCCGGGGCTGGGGGCTGTGTCACCTCGAGGTGCCAGGGCCACCCTCGTTTCATCAGATCTCCCACGAGCCTACGGACTGGACAGGGCAGGACCGGCAGAGGCCCCAGTCTCCCTCCATGCGAAAGCGCAGCCCCTTACTGTCAGGCCAGCAGGTAACACGGAGGGTGACAGGCCTGCCGGCCGGCCAGACACACACAGACCCCAGGGCTCTGCCAGGGCCACCCGCAGGAGAGCATCGCCTCTTCTGGAGTCAGGCGCTTTTCTTCTTTTTCCTTTTTTTCCTGCGGTATCAGGGATCGAACCCAGAGCCTCGTACATGCTAGGCAGGAACTCTTCTACTGAGCTAGTCCCCAGCCCTAATGGGGCACTTTCATCAAAGGCCACTTCCTTCCAATCTTGCAGGCATACATTTTTAACTTCCTGACTAGCTCTCAGAGATTTTGCATTTGTTTTTTTGTGCTTGATTGTTTTCATCTGCTTATATTGATAATCATCAATTTATATGACCATAGACCAGTTCTTCCTGCTTTGGAAGTGTTCCACTTACTTGTGCAGATGCCAAGAGAGGAAGTCCAGCCCGAGGACTGCACAGACCCTGAAAGGGAGAATAGATGCTGGCACAGACGGGTGGGGGGTGAAGCCTCCTGCTCGGCTGGATCTTCCACACTCAGAATCTGAGCCAGGTGATCAAGATTCCATGTGTTGCTGGATGTGGCGCGCACCTATAATCCCAGGACTCTGGGAGGCTGAGGCAGGAGGACTGCAAGTTCAAGCCCAGCCTGGACAATTTAGTGACTTAGGGTGACCCCGTCTCAGAATAGAAAAGGGCTGGTAATGTAGCTCAGTGCTGAGGCCCTGGGTTCAGTCCCCATTACCGCACACACAAAGATGCAACATGCATATGCACCAGCTCCCCAGGGTGAATGTAGTTATTATGTGTCACAAACACTACTAATAAACAATTTAAAAAGCACCTGTGAGACCAGTGTCTCAGCAAGGCACGTGCATCCCACCAGCCTCCCTATGGTGGGTGCCCTTTTCCATCCACCACCTACAGGCCTCTTGCTCTTCCTGTACAGCACCCAGCTTCAGGGTGCCTGGCCCCAGCCTGGCAGAAGCCACAGCGGGGCGAGTGGGGGCTGCGGATCTTGCCGATCTGCACAGCTGAGGGTCTCCAGCCAGCCCCAACCGCTTGGCCAACTGACGGGCATCTGCCTGGGATATCAGGGGACATGAGATTGTCACAGACGCTGCCCTCAGCCCCGGCCAGCAGAGTGGGGGATAGCTCGGGCAGGGGCCGGTGCAGGGCTTCTGAGCAGTGCCTGTTCCCGCCTCACAGCAGCCCCATGGGACAGGGACTGCACCCCACGTAGCTGGGACACCCAGAGGTTGAGCAGGTCCCCAGCTCCCCAGCTAAGAAGTGAGCCTGCCATTCAAGCTGTGGTCTGGAGCAGGGCGCTTGGCCGACCTGGCTGGCTCCAGGGCCTGAGCCCTCCCAGCCACGCTCCTGGTGCCCTGTGGTCAGGACTCCGGGCAGAGGTCACATTCCCAGGACAGTGCCTATGGGTGACGGTCGCTATCACCACTGCTCAGCCCTGGCCAAGCCACCGGGCCTCCAGAGCTTGTGTAGAGGGGAGGGCTAGCCCACGGGATGAGGCTTCTCAGCAGGGAGGTGGGGCCGCTCCTGGCATCCGGGTCCTGCCTTCCCAACTCCTGGCACCCAGCGCCAGGTACTTGGACAGCTGAGACAGGCGAGGCGGGGCATGGCCCGCCCTCCAGCCAGCGCCCCATGCGCCTGTGCCAGGCTGGGCCAGGCAGATGTTCTCTGATGAACAGAGGGAAAGCCCATTCTCAGGAGCCCAGTCCCTTGCCAGGTTCCGCTGTTGCTGGGCACAGCTCCCCAGCTGATTGTACAGCTGTGAGCAAGACAAAGTCTGCTCCCAGGGCCGGGGATTTAGCTCAGTGGCTCCACAGCCTACCTTGCAAGCGCAAGGACCCGAGTTCGATCCCCGATACCAAAAAAAAAAAAAAAAAAAAGTCTGCTCCCAGAGCTGGAGGGGTAGCAAGACAGGCAGATCTGAGCAAGGGCAGGAAGAATCGGCTGCTCCATCAGGGTGGGCAGGGCCGGGCTCAGAGCCGGTGCTGGGGAAATTGTGCCTAGAGCTGCCCACCTGTCCACCAGGCTGGTGGCCTCGACCACGCCCTGCTTGGCAAGGCCTGGGGAGCCTGGAACGGGGAGCATTGGAGATGAAACGGCTGGGCCCCACCGCCAGGCCTGTCCCCAGCACTCCTGTCTGTAGCTTCCCGCCCCTCCGGTGATCCTATGGGCAGCTGCTGGCCCTGTCTCGCCCCAGCCCAGGCAGCTCTGAGTACAGAGCCACAGGTGCCCTGGGCCCAGGTGCTGCGGGGACTGTCCCTGTGCCTGGGTGTGCACCTCTCCTGGACCTGGGGCTGCCCCCGGGCTCTTTCCATCCACCCCACCACCTTCCGAAGCTCCTAGCCGCTCTTTAGGGTTCTGGTTCCTCACATGGGCTTTGTTCAGGCAAAAGAGTCCTCCACTCAGAATAAACTGACAGGGCTGCTCGCAGTGCAGGGCCCATGGCTGGTGGGACCAGGGCACCAGTCTCCAGGTCAGGCTGCTGGGAGCACCTGCTGCGGGCCACTCCTCAGCCAACACCCCACCCTGGGTGCAGGCGTCGCTGCAGGTGGGGCCAGGCCTCACATTCTGGTGCCACCAAGCGGCCGACCTGCCTTTGCTGTCCTACCTCTGGGGCCCCTGGTCGGTACCACAGTGCCCGGGGCCCCCTGGACCACCGCGCCGCCCCACGTCCCTGCCCGGGCTGTCACGGGCCCCTCACGCCCAGTTCAGAGCCCTCCCAGTCCTCCACCGCCAGGGCTGTGCCTGGGCCCAGGGACAGATCCTCGGAGGGGTGCAGCGGGGCTGGGCCAGCGCAGAGCAGCCCTAGCCCACGGCCCCTCTCTTCCAGAGTGCAGCTCCTTCTCCCCGCCCACCACGGTCATCCTCCTCATCCTGCTGTGCTTCGAGGCGCTGCTCTTCCTCATCTTCACGTCGGTGATGTTCGGCACGCAGGTGCACTCCATCTGCACGGACGAGACGGTAGGTGCCTGCACCCCACTCTGCACCCAGGCCGGGGGGTGACCCTGGGAGATCTTCCTGCACGCGCCCTGCAGCCCTCGGCGCGTTCCTCCCCGGCCCTCAATCCTTTGCACACCTCTGGAGGCCACCAGCGTGGGGAAAAGGGTCCTGACCCAGCGGGGACGGGGACGGGGACACAGGCACAGGCGCGGCGGCTTCCGGGAGGCAGAGCCCCCAGGGCAGCGAGCTCCTGTAGCAGCGGGGTCCCCACCATGCCCTGTCCTCCTCCCAGCCTTCCCTCTCCTCTGGCCCAGACTGGAGCCTGCCTCCCTCCTGCCCCCACTGCCACCTCCTAAGCTTCCTGTGGTGACCAGGAGCCTCGAGGGGCAGAGGGCCTCGGGGAGAGCGGCAGCTCCTGGCTCCGAGCGGGGGAACAGACCGTGGGGTCCGCGTCCAACTCCAGGCAGCGCTGAGAGCGGCCTGGGCCCGGGCTCCTGGGCCGCCAGGGTCACGTGGAGCCTCGCAGGAAGACAGAGCCAGCCCGCTGTGGCCAGGCAAGCAGTGAGCAGAGAAGAGGGACCTGCTGCCCGTGCCAGGGTGCCAGGGTGGGGCCAGGGGCCCAGTGGGGTGAGGAGGTTGGGGGCTTCCCGCCACTGCTCTTCCCGAGGGGGAACAGCACCATCACAGAGCTGCAGAAACCGCAGCCAGCGGTGTGGACCCAGCCGTGTTAGCCGGCAGGAAGTGACCGCTTCTCTGCCTGAGACCCGCGGGAGCGCGGCCCACCGGCAGGCCCTGCTGGTTTCAGGATTCAGGTCCAGATGGATCCCGGGGGCAGCCTTGTTGGGAAGGAGGAGAGGGGCAGAGGGCCGTGTCCCACCTTGACTCACCTGCCGGGCCCTAGGCGGGCAGCGGAGTCTCAGACGGGCCGTCCCACGCAGACGCAGACGCAGACGCAGGCCCCGAAACAGCCGCGCCCTCCTCCCCGCCGACCCGCGCCGCCTCCCCTCTGGCTCCTGTGCCCTCCTCGCTCGGTGCACACCAGCCCTTTGAGTTCTTGCTTTTTGCTCTTTCCTTTGTCTTTTTCTTTCTTCTTTTTTTTTTGTCTGCAAAGTGGTCACAGTAGCTTCAGCTTCCCGTGAATCTGTCCCAAATGCACAGCCACCATCGGCATCTGTCTGGAGAGCGGGCTCCTGCCCGTTCCGAGGCTTCCCGCCGCCCACGGCCCCACAGCACAGCCCGGGGCACCTGGGCCTGGTCCTTCCGCCTCCCCACACTGGGGACAGTGGCTCTGGGACCTGACCATGGGCTCATTCTCCCTCCTTTTTGGAGGGACGTGTAAAGGTGTGCCCAGCAAAAGCAGTAGGGTTTTGTTTTAATGACGCTTCCTGTGAGAGACGGAAAGAAAATACGTTATGTAGGTGCCTTCCAGGAAAGCATTTCCTCCAGCCTCCTTGAGGTAATGGGCGTCCTTCCCCGAAACTCCAGTGGCACAGTGCGTGACTGAAAGTGTGATTGTTCTTGTTTTCAGGGAATAGAACAGTTGAAAAAGGAAGAGAGAAGATGGGCTAAAAAAACAAAATGGATGAACATGAAAGCCGTTTTCGGCCACCCCTTCTCTCTGGGCTGGGCCAGCCCCTTTGCCACACCAGACCACGGCAAGGCCGACCCCTACCAGTACGTGGTCTGAGGTCCCACGGCACTGCCACCAGACACAGCCACATCCAGCACCTCCGCCCGACCTGTCCTCATGAATGTGTAGACCGAAAAGCAAAACAACTACTCTTAAAACATTTTTATGTCTCAAGTGAAATGGCTGAGCATTGCAGAGAAAAAAAAATGACTCCCCATGTTTTATTTTTTTAAGAATCATCCTTTTGATTTTCTGATGACCGAAGCTGCTCTTTTTTCTTTTAAAATCACCTCTCTGGCCTCTGGCTCCCTCTCTGCTCTGTCTGGCGTGACTAATGCGGAGGTGTTCTCCCCACGCTGTGCCGCGTGTCCTAACTGTACAAGGCGTGCCCTGTGCAGTACAGCCCAGCGGCCCTGCCCCCACTGCCTGGGAGGCCACAGCAGGCGCCCGGGGGACTGGCGACCTCACAGAAGACTGCTGGCCCTGAGGCCCGGCCCGGGATGCCAGCATTGGCAGGCAGGCACAATCTGCTCCTACCCTGCAAGATCACACCCTGCCTTGTGCCGCTGGGCCTGGGGTGGGGAGAGAGGCGGGTCTCATTTGTGTTCCCAGTCACTCAGCAGTTAGAGCCCTCCGGTTGTTCAAGCGTGGGAAGGAAAGTTTTTCTGTTCAAAATGCCTTACACAATCAAGAGGGAAGACATGCCGCTCAGACAAGCTCCATTTCCCTGTGTCGCCGCTCCTTCCTCCGCCACCCACCCCATCCGCTCCCTGGTGAGACATCAGCCCTGTGGGCTCCGTGCTGACACTAGGGCCCAAAGAGGCACAGAGCTGCGTCTCAGCTCTGCGAGGCTGGGCAGCCACGAAGCCGGGCCGCATCCCGAGGGGGACAGATGGCATCCCGCTGGCTGGGCTCAGGGACGCCCAGGGAGCAGCGCAGCCTTCCCACTCGGGGGCACTGCGGGCCGAGGTTCCCCGAGAGGAGCTCCTGGGCGAGGGGAAAGAACCAGACATGCCGGGGGCAGGCGAGGGCCTTAACGGAACCCCTGACCATCTAAATTCTGCACCCTGGTTTGGTTTTGTAAGCAGTTGCCACAGAGCTCCCTTTTTAGCTTTGGCTTGGGTGGGGTGGGGGGAGTCTTGCTGGATCTAGACCTGGGTAGGGAGGAAGTGGATCCAGCCCTGTGATTTTTTTGAAGGTGGAACATGCTGCCTCTTTTCAATTCAGTCAGTGCTTCCACATGGAAACGATGCAATAAAACTTTTCCACACCTCCTCCAGCATTGCTGTCTCTGTCCTGGCCAACCCGCAGGAGGGCAGATTGTCCGAGGGCCCAGGGTTTTCCCTACTTCAGAGTTCCTTTGTTTCACTGCACCCTGTCTTGCATGAGGGGCTTTTAAATTGTGTCTTTAAAAGACTTTTCGGCTCTCTGGCACCAGGTTCACCGCGGCTACAGCGAAAGGCCGGAGTCTCTTGTGGGGGTGAGGCAGAGAACAGACTTGAGCCAGAGGCGAGTGTGGGAGGCTGCGGCCTGCTCTGTGCACAGCTCAGGGTCCCGCCGTGTCCATGGACGAGTAGAGAGGTCACTCGGGAACCTCCCCTCTGCTGAGACGGCTGTGCCCTGGAGTCAAGCCCTGAGACCCCACGCTCTGTGGCTATCGAGTTTTTTGAGGCTGTTTTCAGATCGAGTTTATAGTATTTGTTCTCCATGTGCTTTTTTTCCTAAGTTTCATCGCAGGTAGGAAAGCAGCAGGCTGTGTGGACGACTCCACAGCACCCTCAGAATCCTGCCCCCCGGGGGCCAGCTCCAGGGCTGCAGGAGCCACCTCTGAGGGCTGAGGTGTCCTCAGCACTGTGTGGGGCAAACCTCAGGCCTGCCGTCGGTGGCAGTGCTGAATTATCATCAACACAACGGCTCCGCACCTCCCCCTGAGCCTCCTGAGTGTCCCTCTCCAGAGCAGAGGCCTCAGGCAGCCGCTGTGACTCTGCCCCCAGTTTCTAGCTGGACAGAGTGGACGTCCCCAGCTCTCACGTCAGAGAAGAACACTGCACCTGAGACCTGTACACTCCTCCCAACACCATGGGCCGTGCGGGAGTGCGTCCACGGGAGTGCGTCCCAGCCTGGCTGCGGACAGGAAGAACCCCGCCGAGCTCCTCGCACTCTAGACCAGCGACAAGACGTCTCTGCACAAAGGTGTCCCCTGCGGGGAGCTGTAGGCAGCCAGCCTCTGACGAGGGCCCTGGAAATGGAAGCGGAGAGGACGTGGCGGCCCGTCTATCAGCGCCAGCCAGACTGAGGAGGGCGGGCCTAGGCACGGCTCGGGTGCCGTCAGTTGCGTAGAGCTGCGTGTGTCAGTCTCCCCTGCCCCTCTGTCTGGAAGACTTTCTTCTGGGGAGGGCAAGAGGATCGACTGCTGCTGCTCGCTGTGGTTCAGCCGCTCAGCAACATCACCGCCCTGATCAGATCCCTCCCACATGAGGGAGACTAACAGTTACCAAGGAGCCATGCAACCAGCACTGGGGAGGCTGAGGCAGGAGAACTGCCACAAGTTCAAGGCCAGCCTGGGCTACCTAGTTCAAGATCAGCCTGACTCTTAGAAACGCCCACCCGAGGCTGGCAGCACACAGAAGCCCTCCCCACCAGGCTTGTGGGTTTTAGGGTTCTCTTCAGAGCTGCCCCGTATCAGTTTAAAGGGTGAGCCAGCCAAGGGCGCCTGCCCAGCGTGGGACCCTCACAGAAAGACCTGCAGGACTCCTCCAGGTGGCCCTGGCCTGCAGCATGGGTGTCACCCGGAGCTGGCTGAGGAGGCATGTTCTTCCCCAGCCCAGACTGCCCTCCTGGTGGTGCTCCGAGGCTTTTTCCCTTGGCCGCGCTGCCCGTGAGCAGGGCTGGCAGGGAGGCGAGTGGGGCCTCCCACTGCACAGAAGCCCCTGAGCCCCCACCCTAACCTGTGGCCTTCCCAACAAGAGGGTGGCGGGAGGACAGGCCCAGCGCTCCTTCGCCATCCCTGTTGAGCTGTCTCCACCAAGAGCACCTTCGCTGCAGAACCAGCAGGAAGGCAGCAGGAGGAGAGGGGAACCAAGGGACCCAGGTGGAAGTGGCAGCCAGGGCTGTGGGCAGCATGGCCACAGGCTCGCGTCCTGACCTTTGGTTCCCATCTGTGGGCCCAGCACCCAAGATGTGCCAACCCGAGTCACCTCAAGAAGGGAAAGACTTCGCCGTGAGCCAGCATGGAGGTGTGCGCCTGTCGTCCTGGCACTTGCAGCTGAGTCCAGGGCCAGCTGGGGAGACATAGTGAGACCCCTTTGCAAAGACGGGTTCACAGCAGAGCAGGAGACTGAGCAGTGCACTCCCCTGAAGGGAGGCTTCATTTGTGCATGCCCTCCCTCAGGAAGCTCATAGGTGACCCAGGCAGCATTTGTTCCTCAGCAGAGCAGGGGCCCCGGAGAGGTTGACCCAGCTGTGCTGTCCTGGCTGCCCTGGTGTCCTTGGCGAGCTCAGCACATTGCCCTTTCATGGTGGTTTTGACTTTGGGGAAGAGCCAGGAGTCGCCAGGAGTTTCCCATAAGGAGGTGCCACATCTGGGGAATAAGGTGGATGAGGACATGGCATCATGGTTTCATGAGCTGCCTTTCCGCTGGGGGGCGCTCGGCAGCAGTCACTATTTTTGGTCACACCTAAAGAAGCCCAGGAAAGAGGACTCCAGAGCTGCTGCAGAGTGTCAGGAACACAGGAGAAGCGTGGTCAAGGGGAAGAGAAATATTTTGAGGGGGTTTCGTGGCAATGTGTCTTACATTGTACATTTTTTAAAAATTTAAGCAGTCACCGTATATTTTGATCACTGCATATATACTTTATTCACATTTCTCCAACTGTCCCTCTAATGCCCTTTTCTATTCCAGGATCCCATGTGCCACCAGTTGTCACATCTCTTTAGTCGCCTCCAATTTGTGACTGTTTTTCAGTTTTTCTCTAGTTTTCATAACCTTGACTTCACCTTATTTGAAATGGTAGTGAAATCCATGAAACATGAGATAAGCCCTTTGAAGCAAGCCATCCTGGGGCTTAAATTCATCCGTACTGCTATGCAAGCACCTCTTCCGACTGGAGGCCGGCACGTTCCACAGAAAAGCCCTCAGCTTGTGCTTGTCAGGTGCTTTCTGTGGGTCTGAGCCCCGCTGCAGTGTTGCGTCCTGGCACCCTCATGGGGAGGGGTGCGATCCTGGGCTAGGGTGGTGTCCATGTCTCCCTCCTGTGAAGCTACTGCTGCTTCCCCCTTGGTACTGCGCAAGTCTCTTGTAAGGAGATGCTCTGAGATCTTTAACTTCCAGTTCTGTTCAAGAAATGTAAATCTGAGACTGCCAGAGAGCCCTGCAGTCAGGTTCCAGTCGCCTGCCCAGTATACGACACAGGCCTGAGAAATAAACACACTGAGACAGAGGTAGGAGAGAAAGCGGGGCCCGGACGACCAATGTCAGCGCAACCGACACAGGCCCTGGCCAGTCCCAGGTGCTGACTTTTACTGGGAATCCACTGGGGTAAAGGCCAGCCACGTGCAGGTTCTATGGAAATTAAGGTAAACAAGGCTCATAAAGGACAAGACAAAGCATTCTTGAATCAGGAACAGAATACACAAAATCTATGCTTGTAACTGGAAAACTGTCCTTCTAGTCTGAAGGTTTTAGTTGTGGGAACGGAATTTGGGTGTGAGTTACTCTGACCTGGGCACGTAGGCTTCAGCCAGGCTCACTCCTATAAACAACCGGTTGTGGGGTTAGCTCCTCACAGCCTGCACTGCTTTGGGCATAATCCGTATTAGGGTTCTCTACACGAGACAGTGTGTGCCTCAGCTTCTGTGTGCGTAACATAAACGATTGTTCCAGTGTAGAAGGCTCTTGTGGGGAACAGGAAACTTAGAGGAGTAGGTGCACAAGACCTTTCCGAGGAGGACTTGAGCCGTGCAAATGAGCGCACCCGAGCCCGGCCAGCTTCCGGCCAGTCCCCTTTGCGTGCAGAAGAGGAGGAGAAGCCGAGACTGGAGGGCGTTGCGCCCCTGAGGGGCTGTGGCCTGGCTGTGTCCTTAGCCCCTTTGGGCTCCCCTGCCCGGCACCCTCTTCTGTGGCCTGGTGCCATGTCACAGCCAGCATGCAGAGCCAGGTGAGTGGGCAGCTGGGGAGGCCGCACGGTGTCCCCTGCATGACCAGCTCCACCTCCACCCCACGCCTGCCACGAAGCTGTGCCTGCCAGCTGCCCACGCATGTGGCCCTGCTCCCCCTGAACGGCGTGCATGTGTCTTGCACTCCCCCTTTGCCTGCGAGGCCTCCTCCTGCCAGGCTTGCTGCCCCTGCTAGGAGGGAGCAGCCAGAGAACCTATGGAGGGGCCGCCTCAGCACATGCTGCCTTGGCGCACGGCTGGCCCAGGCCACACCTGGAGAGGCTGCGATGTCAGCACTGGGCCCGTGCTCCCGAGGGAGGAAGGCTGGTAGTGGCGGAGACGGGCTGCTTGCTGTGCTGCCGCAGTCCCCAGGCCCCAGCACAGGGACACATCCGGGACAGAGGTGCTGACTTGGCCTCGCTCTCCCCAGGGCATCGAGCGCCTGCAGCGCAAGGACCGGCAGCAGCAGGCACGCAGCTGGCAGCCGCTCAAGGAGACCTTCGGCGGGGACTTCTCCCTGAACTGGTGCAACCCCTTCTCAGGGCAGCCAGAGATCCCCCCCGACAAGGACTTGGTGCGGCAGGTGTCACAGTCAGACACGGACGACACCTTGGCCACGGAGGAGCCGACGGGGACCACAGACGAGGAGCCCGTGGAGGTGATAGACGCCTAGTGCTGCTATGGGCACTGGGCGCGCTCAAGCCGGCCGTCCTCCCCTGGGCTCCCGGGCCCCACACTGCCCTGCTGGGGCCACAGTGTGCCTGTGCTGGGCCGTCAGGGCGGGGGGCCACAGCCTCGCCAGCAGGGGACCCCCCAACCCAAAGCCGGGGCTTCCAGGGTTGCTGCCTCGGCCTCTGCTGGGAGGACACAAAGGGCCAGCCTTGGGGACAGAACAGGAGACCAGGCTGGACCCTGACCCACTGCCTGCCTGAGAGGAAGACGTGGCTGCCACAACTCTTCACACACACACACAAGTTCACACGCACACATGTTCACACGCACACACATTCACAGGCCCGCATGGGCGGGGACCACCCGGGGTGGAGTGTCAGCACTTGTCATTGGAGAACCCCACACCAGCCCCACGCTGGGCCCCTGGGGTCCTCCGCTGGCGGCCACAGCCCCTCCAGGGGACGGGAGGGCCTCCTTGCGTGGGAACAACGCGTCCCTCCTCCTGGGGGTGCAGGGCCACAGGCCAGCTGTGCAGGACCCACTGAGCCGCCAGTCCTCCCAGAGAGGGCAGGCTTGTCCCAGAACGAAGGGGTGATGGCCACACCTTGCAGACAGACGAGGGGACAGGCACCCCATGCCACCTGGAACCCTCGGCCCGTGTGAAGTCGGAGTGTTGGGTGTCCTGTCCTGAGCCCGCTGAAGTGGCTGCTGAGCCCCCTTCTGTACAGTCGCTGTCTGAGAAACTCGCTCCAGGCCCAGCCCCAACTCCGGATTGGTCCCTCCGTATGTCCCCAGCAGTGGCTGCGGCAGCCCAGAGCCCTGCCCGCTCTGCTTCAGCAGTCACCCACCCAGGAGAGCTTGGGGACCGGAGAGGGAGGTGGCCCCTGGTGGCAGCGCCCTGTCTGCGCTCCTGTCCCTAGGCTGCCCCAGACTCTGTGGTCGCTGGCTCCCAGGCCAGGGCCACCCCGTGCTAACCCTCACCCAGAGCTTCCCACTCCCCCTGTGACGGTGGTGGCCAGGCCTAGCGTTAACTAACAGAGAGCCAGGAGGGCAGCGCCTTCCGGCCGGCCGGAATCAGCTTAGTCCTCATTAAGGCCGGCCAGGCCCAGAGTCCCGGAAGAGAGCTGTCCGCCGGCCGCGGGCCCCATGTGCTCCCGACCCATGCAGCCCTGGGCGGCCAGCTGCACACCGGGAGAGCAGTGCTGTCCCCAGGTACCCGGGGGAGGGCAGGCAGGGGCGCACACCCTGGGGCCGCGCCCAGCACCCCCTGGGAGCTGCGCCTGTCCCAGCCTGAGCCTCGTGCTCCCACTCTGGGGACACAGCGGTCTTCTCCCCGAGGTGGCAGCTGCCACATCACATTCCACTGGGCATCAGCAAGGCCAGGTCTCCCCAGGGCGGTGGCTGCGAGCCTCGCCTCTTTCTTTAATAAAGAGCTCTCTTGGCCTCTGTGGTGAGTCCCTGTTCCCCATGGTGATCCCAGTCCAAAGCCCTGGGCAGTGCCTACCTTACGGGTCAGTGTGCGAGGTACCTGAGCCTGCGAAGTATGCGAGTGTCACTTTGCCTTGGGGCCCAGCGCTGCCGTGGATCTCAGTCAGTCCTCACCAGGGTGGTTCCATCTTGAGGTCACCTCTGACCCCACTGAGCGCCAGGTGCGCCAGGGAGGAAGTGGATCTCCAGGACGAGAGCCCTGGGATTGGGGTTTTACCCTAAGATGGGGGGAGTCCAGTATCCCACCAATTCCCTGCCTGGGACACATCCACTCCGAGAGCCCGAGGGATGGAGCCTGGACCTGGGTGTTCCAGGATGCAGCACCCTGGGGCCGCCCAGCAGCTTGGGGAGTAAAGAACACGTGACTTGGGACCACCTGGTCACCCTGAAGCAGCGTTTAGAGGCATCTGATCATGGAGAGCAGAACAGCGTGGGAGGCAGACCCAGGAGGAAGCGGCTTCGTCGGGGAGGGGAGGGACTTGCTCCGGGTGCTGCACAGAACAGGCACCCTGGGCTTCCCACTCTGGCCTTTCTCCAGCCCAGTCCCTGCCTCGGCTGTCCCCAGGGTGGCTTCTTGCAGGGAGCAGCAGCAGCTCTGGCCTGAGGCTCCATGTCTGGGTTCTGACTGTAGATGGCAGTGACCCTGCTTTTGGAGGCTGTGACCTGGGAAGGTGGGAGGGTTCTGGGCTGAGGCCGGGGGTCTCTGGCCAGGTGGGTGTGGCTGCCTTTGACCTCCTGTCTTGCCCACTGGCTCCTGAATCTGCCTCCCAAGAGCAGTCGAAGCTAATCATGTGTGATCTGTGGCTAAGTGGGAAGGAAATGTGACAAGCTCAACCCCGTAGGTGGGGGGGGCTCTGTCCCCACGGCTGGGGCAGTGGCTACTGGGTGATGAGAACCACCTTCTCCGAGTGGATCTCCTTCACGGGCCTGGAGCTCGGCCTGATGATGAACTTCCAGGGCCCCGCCTTCACTGCGATGCATCTTATCTGGGACTGCACGGTCTTGCCCGGTAGCACCGTCCTGCAAAATTGAGGGACAGAGGGATGTGGAATTAGCCACGGATGCTGGAGAGAGGAGCGGAGGAGCCCAGGCCCCAGCCATGGCCTCCCAGGAAAGCGCTGGCCATCTGGGCCTGGTGTAGTGGCCCCGGACCTGGGCAGTAGTCAGCCTCCGCCCAGGTGAGGCAGCTGACAGACCAGCTGGCCCCAGGGCTTGGCTAGCTCCGTCAGTTCACACGCTCTGTGCCCTGAGGAGCGTCCGCCTCCTGACAGATGAAGGGCTGTCCAGCCCCTGGCCACTCAAGGAGGTCCCAGATCCTGGCCTGACCCAGGAGCTTGTCAGACACGTAGAATCAGCCGGGTGTGGTAGCACACACCTGTCATTCCAGCACTCAGGAGGCTGAGACAGGAGAGCTGCTGTGAGATCAAGGCCAGCCTGAAATACATAGCGAAACCCCGTCTCCGAAAAAACAAACAGCAATAGGGCTGGGGATGTAGCTCAGTGGTTCCGCACCTGCCTCGCAAGTGCAAGAACTCGAGTTCGAGCCCCAGTACCAAAAAACAAACACAACAACAACAACAAAATAGACAGCCGCAGACCTCTCAGGAACAAACCCTCTGAGCTCAGTAACGTCTTTCTCGGTTCCATCCATGTACCAAAACCAGTAACTCCTATACTCCCAGTACACACTTAGAAACCAGGTGAGAAGTATCCCATCCACTGAAGCAGCAATGGCCGCAGCACACCTGGGAATGAATCTAAGCACGAATGTCTGAGTCATACACGAAGAAAACCATGCTTCTGTAAAGAAGAGCTGAACTGGGGAAGATGACTTCCCTTCCACCATTCAGTACCGAGGATCGGCTCAGATCCCCCACAGGCATCAGTAAAGTGACTGTAACGCCAGTCACACCCTGCTGACTTTCAGAGGGGAGGAAGAAAAGATCCTAGAAGGTCCATGGACATGGAGATGGGGCGGAGTCTGCCTTGTACACACTGCTACTGTGGGGAGACACGGCACAGAGTCCAGTCAGCCAAAGACGCTCGGGTCTGACTTGTGTTTTTTGAGACAGGGTCTCCTTGTGTCTCCCAGGGTAGTCTTGAGCTCCCTATGTAGCCCAGGTTGACCTTGAACTCAGCGATCCTCCTGCCTCAGTCTCCCCAGTGCTGGGATCACAGGTGTGCGCCACCACACCACGGCTAGGACAGACTATTTGACAAAGGTGGAGCTCTGCGTTGCTCCACATCCCCCAGATTATAATTCAGCCAGAAATTCTAGAAAGAGCACAGCAGATTGTATCTGTATGCTTGGGGTGACATGAAACTCAGTATCCATAAAGGAAAAGATTAAAATTTGGCTGTAGCCAAAGTTTTCAAAATTCTAATGGTGAGTGTTGAGAGAGAGAAAGGGGAGGCTGGGGTGCAGCTCTGTGGCAGAGCACTTGCCCAGCATCCACAAGGTCCTGGGTTCAATCCCCAGCATGGAAAGAAAAGAAAGGTGCAGCTGTGGTAAAGTTTGCAGTGATAATTTAACACTGCAACGCAACACTGTCAAATTAATGTGAAAAAGTGTGAGTCAGTAGGAAAAATAGAAGATACAGACAGGTAGCCCACTGGAGACAGCCCTTAGCCCATTAACCAGACAGAATCCAGCTCGCAGAGATGCGGACTGAGAGCCAAGAAGGCTGAACCCCAGGGACCAGACTCACCCCTGCTCGACGGTCTGCAGGGAGGACAGGCCCAGGCTCTCCACAGAGAACCTGACGTGGGTCAGCGGGATCACCAGGGCGTTCCTGAAGGTGCAGGTGCAGACGAGCACCTGGCCCACCCTGCCCGTGTTGGGCAGCTGCAGGGAGACAGGAGAGGTGTGAGCCGTGCCTCCCCGTGCTGACCGCTGATCTCGGGCCACATAACACGGAAGGGCGATTCGGTTGAGAAGCCTGTGTCCATGTCCCTGCGGCCAGTGCGCACAGCCCCAGGGTCCCTCAGAGTCTAGGGAAGAAGCTTCTGTCCACGCCTTTCTCAGCTTCTGGTACTGCCAGCATTTCTGTCTATAGCCACAGCCTTACATCCTGGGCTCTGTCACAGCTTTTCTATTTATTCACTCACTCACTCATCCAAATTAGGGTTTTAGACAGGATCTCACTGTGTAGCCCAGGCTGGCCTTAGACTCACAGAGATCCTCCTGCCTCAGCCTCCAAGAACTGGGATCACAGGTGTGCACCACTGCACCTGGCCAGACATTTTCTTAAAGGAATTTAAAACTCAAGAGTCTTCGGGCAGCCAGAGTTCCTAGCCTGACCTCTTTCAGCCCTAATTAGGACCCCTCCTCTCCAAAATAAATTCTTTTTGTTTTTTGGTACCAGGGATCAAACTCGGGTCCTTGAGCTTGCGCAGCAGGTGGCGAAACCACTAAGCGAAATCCCTGGCAAAATATTTGTACAATTCTTTTTTTTTTTTTTTTTTTTGGTACCAGGGATCGAACTCAGGACCTTGCGCTTTTGAGGCAGGTGGCAGAACCACTGAGCTAAATCCCCAGCCATAGAGGATTTCAGCGCCCTGCAGCCTGCACCTCCCAGGACCCCCTCCAGCGGGAGGGTGGGGGTCCTAGGGACAGGGTGCCCTCCAGCCTCTGGGGCTCAGCTCCTGCATGGGCTCCTCCTGTGCCACCTGCAGGCTCCCGCCCCGCCGTCCGGGCTTCCTTCTGTGCCCAGCTCACAAACCAGCCCCAAGATGCCCAGAGCAGCCCAAAGCCGTCCTTGAGCCACCACCTCTCTGCGGGGCCCAGCCCTGGGCCCGGTGCCCCTGCCCCGCGTCTTTCTCTGCTGCCTTCACCCGGGCACCAGCGCCCCCGCTTGGCGCCAGGCGTGGGCCGGGCCTTCTCCCTGCCGAGGCAGAGTCCGGCAGAGGCCCCATTCCACAGGGACCCCGTGTCACCCTGTGCCACGGCTGCCAGGTGACCTCCCCAGCTCCCCAGAGAGCCCAGGCCATGGCGACTTCACGGCGCCACAAGCGCTTGGGGCAGCCTCCTTGGGAGCTGAGCGGGTCAACAGGCCTGGGCTCCTGCGCCAAGACCTGAGCTTTAACTGCTGTGTGTAAACTCAGGCGGAGGAGGAAAACACAGCAACGCTTGCCACTTCCGGAAGGAGACAGGAGAGAAGAGGGCTCCTCGCCGCCCATTAGCAGCTTCAGAATCCCGAACTGTGGGGCCAGGGCTTTAGCTCAGTGGCGCCACCGCCTGCCTTGAAAGCGCAAGGTCCCGAGTTCGATCCCTAGCACCAAGCATGGCTCCTTTAGGAGACGGGGAGTCTTGGAAGTTAGACTTTCCCAGGTGACAGCCAAGGGGCGGCGGCTCTTCCTGCCCGCTGGCTGCCCGCCGCTCACCTCTATAGTGGACCGCGGGTACTGGAAACACAGCAACATCTCTGTGGTGATGGTCTCCTGATGGTCTCCTGGTTTCCATCACTTCCGCCACGATGAACCCTTTGATGACCGGCTCGTCTCAAATGAGTCCAGGCTGTCGGAGTAGGTGCTGGAATCCCAGGTCAGCACTACGTTGGATACTGCGGAGGAGCCGGGCAGAGGAGTGACATTCATCATCAAGCACGGGCTGGGATCGCCTGGGCACACCCCCGGCCCTGCTTCCCCGAGACAAGAAGCTGGGCTCAACTCGGAACTCTGGCAAGTTCTCTAGGCACTGTCCGGAGCATGACAGATGTTACCAGCTGTCGGGACATCCCACTCCTCCACCGCTGCGCCCTGGGGACCCACGACCCACTGAGAGCAGATGTTCCAGGTTAAGTCTCTTCACACCAGAACATACTGGCTTGCTGTGTTCTGTGCTGCCAGGGATTGAACTCGGGCTCCTTCGCTGCAACCCCAGCCCTTACTTTGAGACAGGGTCTCACTAAGCTGCTCAGCCTGGCCTCCAACTTGCAGTCCTCCTGCCTCAGCCTCCCAGAGTGGGATTACAGACACACATCACCACGCCTGGCCAGAAAGTATCTGTAGGGACCTGTCTAGCGCCCCTAACTTCTGACTCTTGACAGACCCCAGGCTCCTGGTCCCTGTCTCTGGCCCGCATTTGCTCTGTGCTTGGGTCCCCTGACCCCCCCAAAGGTGGACGCTTCGTAAGTGCGTGTTGACTTTATTCACACGCACACCTGTTTGCTAGTGCACAGGTCATGGAGAAGACAGGGGTCTCAGAGGCTGGGACCCTGACCCCCCCCGCCCCGCAGTGCTCTGTACCGGCCCAGTACCTTCTTCTTGGATCTGCACGGTCTTCTGGATACCACCGAGGTGTGCCAGCTGCTTGCCCATGTAGGACTGCAGGTCAAAGGAGCCTGAGAAGGTGACCGTCTAGGGGGTGGTGGCCCTCCTCCACAGCGTCACAGAGAAGCTGAGAGGGTCCCCCAGCAGCACCGGCTCCTCCTGCATGGAGAGCTCCAGCAGGTCCTCCTTGGCAGGGATCGTGTACTCCCGCTTGAAGCTGAGCAGCGAGAAGGCGTGGTCCATGACTGCCCTCTCTTCCAAGGAGCCTGCGGGGACACAGCAGCCACCTGAGCATGCCGGCATCCTCCACGGGGCACAGAGGGCCTGTTTGGCCTGCCGGGGCCCGGGGCTCACCCCAGAGCCACCCACACCAGTTCTTGGTGACAGTGGGAACAGCAGGATAAAGACCTCCAAAGCTTGCCCTCGCCATAACGCTGAGAAACTGGGAGAAATGATCAAAATCAACTTCCTCCAAAGTCCTGAAATTAACTGAAGGCTTGGGACCCTCTGATTGGCCCTCATGGAGGAAAAGCAGCCTTCACCTCAGGGAGAAGGAAGTCAAGGCCTCCCCCTTCCCCTCCCCGCTTCTTCCTCCTGGGGCCACAGAAGCCTGGGGCTGGCAGCCCAGTGGCCCGAGAGGGAATTCTCTTCGTGTGACCCATACCTCAGCTCCCTGGACACTTCAGTTCCGAGAGCTGAGTCATTTGACCTGGCTCGGAGCTCCTGCTTTACAAACAGCATTTTCCCAGGCACATTTGTTAAAAACAAAAAGGGAAAGGGCAGGCAACAGTGACGCAGCTGACCAAAGCTGAGAGGAAGAGCTGAGGAGGAGGCAACACCAGGACACCCGGAAGGTCTGCTGAGGCCCGAAAGCCTGGCACCCTCACCTGTAAAGACCCCAAGCCTCCGCCCCGCAGGAAGTGAGCTGCCCTGTTATATTCTTCAGATGCAGTTTTCAGCAAGAAACCACAGGACATACACAGGGAAGAAAAGAGCAGTCAGGAGAAACTGTCCCTGAGAGCCAGGCATGGTGGCACACACCTGTAATCTCCCCACTCTAGGAGGCTGAGGCAGGAGGGTTGAAAGTTGGAGCCCAGCCTGGGTGACCCTGCCTCAATATCAGAAGGGCAGGGAGCCTGGTGGAGGCCTGGCTTGGCCTGTGCAGGGCCCTGGCTTCTATCCCCAGCACCTCCAGAAAAAGAAGAGAAAAAGCAGAAACTGTTCCTGAAGGAGCCTGGACGTGAACTTGCTAGAGAAACCCTTTTAAACATGTGCAGGGCGGGCCAGGGATGTGGCTCAGGGCGCCACCGCCTGCTGTGAAAGGTCTGGAGTTCAATCCCCGGCACCAAAAAACCCAAAAAAAAACATGTGCAAGGGGCTGAGAGGCAGCGGCATCCCAGAGAGGACGTGGAGGGGTCAGGTTGCCTTTCAGAGTAGAAAGGGCCGCAAGGATGGACGAGCGTGGCAGAGGACGACTCAGGGCAGCGTTGGGCACCTGTCGTGCTCGGACAGAGGCCGTAGTCGGGCAGCGCGGAGCACAGCTCTCAGTCCCGTGCCTTGTCCTGCCGCCCTGGCCCCTCACCGCTTGGCTTTCTGCTTGTGTGTTTGCTCGTCCTCTGAGAGCCCTCCTTTCCGATCCCTGTGATCCCTGTTGCTCACCTCCAAGCCAGGCTATAGCCAGGGCGGGGAGCTGGGGCTGAGCTTCCCTGCCCTGGGGCCTCCACTGCCACACAGTGCCTCGTTCTCAAGTAGGGTTTCTTGGTACTGAGGAACGAACCCAGGACTTTCCCATGGAGCTCTGTCCCCAGCACCCTGGGTTTTACTGTGAGGCAGTATCTCACTAAGTTACCCAGACTGGGCTGCAACTTGCAATCCTCCTGCCTCGGCCTTCCGCAGTGCTGGGAGGACAGGCTTGCCCCACCACACCCCGCTCCATTTTTAACGTCCATAAGACTGCACTGCCACACCATTCACAGCGCCTGGGGCAGAGGACAGTGGCCGGGTGCTTGCTGCCCCGCACCCTGCTGAGTCTAGCCCCGGCCGGCCACCTTCGGGGAGCTTGTACTGGTGGGTGATGTCGCTGCAGCGGCCCTGGCCCACCGCCTTGGTGCTGATGCTCTTGCCGGTGCTCGTGGTCCCCATCGACAGCAGGCCGACCTGGGCCCGCCCGCCCACCGTCCTCACCAGCCACACCAGCTTGTCGGCATTCACCTCCGAGAACACGAACTTGGTGTCGCGCCCCATGAAGATGTTGCCCCGCGGATGGCGGCCACCAGCGAGGGCCCGCAGCATAGAGCCCTGGGGGCCAGAGAGGTGGCCTTGGGCGGCTGGGGTCCCAGCCCCCACCCGCCGGCCTAGAGGCGCTGCCCAGGCCGCCGCCCCGCTCACCCTGGCTGAGCTCCTGCGGGGTGCCGTCCACCACCTGCCGGCCGTCGTTGCCCGAGGGGAGGTCCCTGTGCCTCATCCAGGCCTCGGTCCACACGTGGAAGTTCCTGCCAGGCGGGGACCGTCAGGGACAGCCTCGCCCAGGATGCTAAGGTGCTCCTCGGCTGCGGGCGGCCACTGCGGGCCTCAGTGTGGGGCTGGCGCCCCCAGTTAACGAGAGCCGGGCACACTGCCGGCTCAGTAACTGTACCTGGCCACGCATCCTGGCTAGTTTTCAGTGGGTCCCCCGGTTTCCAGACAGTAACAGCACCCTCGGAATGGCACTGGGGTGGAGGGGAGGGCTGAGACAGGGTCTCCCTAGGCAGCCCAGGCTGGCCTCGAACTCACAGCAATCCTCCTGACTCAGCCTTCCAGAGAGCTGGGATTACAGGTGAGCTCCCCCGCACCTGGCTAGGAACCTGCATTTTTAACAAGCGTGAGGTTGCGGCGGGGAGGGGGTCCCCGCTCCTGGAACAGATTTTCTGGGACTTAATTTGAAAACTTCGTTTCCCGGCGCGGCCGCCTGGGCCTGGGAATGGAGCGGCGGCCCGGGGAGGCGCGGACGGATGGGGCCTAGCAGACGGAGTCGCTGGTCTTGTCGGGCACCGTCTTCCCCATCTCGTCCGCGAACATGTCCAGCGTGAGGTTCTCCTCCGTGTCGTGGGCGGAGTCACGCTGCGCGCGGGGACGCCCAGGGCCCTCAGCACTGCAGGGGCGGGGCGTCAGCCTGGCCCCGCCGCTCCCATCCATACCGTCGGTCAGCACTGGCCGAAGGACACGGGTGCCCCGGAGCTGAGGAACTGCTGCAGGATCGGCGCGCTGCCCGACCACAGGTAGGGCGCTGTGCCGCCCTCGTAGTTGCCGGACCAGTTCCCGACCAGCACCCCGGCCTTGTTCTGCGAGTTGATCTGACACGCGGGGGCGGGCAGCGGCCCTGAGGGGACAGCGCCGCGTGCGGCCGCCTGACCCGCCCATGCTGTCTGTGCCTCAGTTTCCACGCTGGTCATGGCAGCACCCTGAGAGCTGTTCAGGGGACCTGGGTAAAGCTCTGCCGGCTGTGGGAGCTTCTATCTCTGAACTCCCTCTCAGTGTCTCGGGGGCCTGCGTCTCTCCGGAGGACCCTGGGAGGACACCCCTGTCACTTGATTTGTGTGTGGGGGGGGGTTGAGTCAGGGCTTCAATATGTAGCCCAGGCTGGCCTCGAACTCGCAGCAATCCTCCTGCCTCAGCCTACCGAATGCTGAGATTATAGGCATGTGCCACCACACCCAGCAACTTGATTAAAACCAGAGAGAAGGTAAAGCCACAAGGGCCTCTCCTAACTGTGGCACGTGGGAAGGGCTCTCTGATTTAAACACACAAGCTCTTCCAGGCAGTAGTGCATGACTGTACACCCAGCTCTCTGGGAGGCTGAGGCAGGAGGATCGAAAGTTCCAGCCCAGCCTGGGCAACTTAGCAAGACCCTGTCTCAAAATAAAAAACTGTATTAGTGCTGGGGATGGAGCTAAGTGTGAAGGCCCTAGGTGAAATCCCCAGTACCACAAAAATGATAAAATAAAAATAAATTGGGTAGCACACTGGAGCACTTCACAGGCATGCACAATGCCCTGGGTTTGATACCCAGCACTGGGAAAAAATTGACAAAGAGTCCTAAGTTAGATTTGCCGGTGTAATCCCTAAAAAGGTGGCCTGTACAGACAGCCCCGAGGGGCCCTCTGAAAGCCCACGGAGGACGACAGTCGAGGGAGGCCGGGGGACAACGATCCCCTCTGCCAGCTCCACAACGGCCCGAGAGGTGCACGGTCACTGCCTCGCACCTCAGCGTTACTGACGCCAGTTTGTAACCTGAGGGGTTAAAGATCTGCCGGCTCTGAACCCAGCTTGTGGTTCATTCGGTTTTGATTCCCAAGGAGCCTTCCATGCGCCCCTTGTGGGAAGCACAGGATCGAGGAAGGCTCAGGGAGGGCTGCGGGGCGCACACCACCTGAGCTGTCACCACGTCCCCTCTCTGCTCCCCTGCCAGGGACTCAGGGCCCACAGGACCCACAGACACCTGCACCCCGGGCTCCCTGGAAGGATGCTCAGTCACCTCCAGGAGTGGACGCAGCCTGGCCAGGCCCCGCTGTCCTCCTGCCGTGCCCTGCAGAACCCCTCCCCACCAGGCACTGTGCCCCTCGATCCACCTCCCCAGTGTGGCCAGGAAAGCCGCACCACACTTTCCTGACTGCTGCATCCTCTCTGGCACCACCCTCCCAGGCAGCCCCTCTGGCCCAGGGCGAAAGGGGCGGGGGCTCCAGACCCTCATCTTTGGAAGCAACTTTAGGGCGGACAGAGCACTGCACTAGGAGCAGCTGCTTGAGGGCAGCAGCCTGGGTTCCCTCACTGAGCCTCCGCCTCCTGAGCTCAGTGCCCGCGAGCGGAGTCCTGTGCCCCCAGCAGAGGCATGAAGCCCAGAGGCCAGGCTTGCTGCCAGGCGTGGCCTGCACACTGCGGACTGAGTGGTGAGTGGGGCCT
Organism: Heterocephalus glaber; assembly: GCF_053883595.1. Taxonomy (NCBI): domain Eukaryota; kingdom Metazoa; phylum Chordata; class Mammalia; order Rodentia; family Bathyergidae; genus Heterocephalus; species Heterocephalus glaber. The sequence continues at coordinate 73,741,257 of NW_028258324.1, forward strand.
GGCCCCTCACTCAGCCGAGACCTGGGCTGAGCAGGCAGCTGCCACCGGGAGGCCATGGGGAAGCCGCACCTGGGAACTCCTGGCTCAGGCTCACAGAAAGGCGCCTTGGCACCACCCAGGGACGCCAGGCGGCTGGGACCAGCAGAGAGCAATGCCCGGTGGCACTGGGAGACCCGGGGATCCGGGTATGGGGCTGAACCAGGCCACAATCAGCATGAGGTGCAGCACACACAGGCTGTGTGGCCTCAGAGTCCACACTGTTGCCAACTTTAAGGCCCTCCCACTCACAAAAAGCACATTAAGCTAAAAAGCTGAGTGTAGTGGTGCACACCTGTAACCTCAGTCCTTGGAGGCTGAAGCAGGAGGATGGCTGTGAGTTTGAGGCCATGTAGCAAGTCCCTGTCTCAAAAAAAACCCCCAAAAAACACCTCCCTACTTGTTGAGCATGGGTGTAGTATCAAAAAGAATATATCCCATTCCCTGCAAGGGCTATGGAAATATTCCCACCTTTTGCATGTATACATCCGTTCGAGGCCAGATTTCCTTCATGTATTTCACCTACACCCCCGCATCCCAGCAGGTAAGAAACGTCACTGACTCTATTAGGCTGGCTGATGGGATTTGCAAAAATGTAAACAGTGTTACTCTTCTCCATGTGTTGTATGCTTTGAAAAACAAGTGTTTTGGTTTTTCTTTTGTTTTTGGTTTTCTGAGACAAGGTCTCGCTATGTAGCCCAAGCTGGCCTCGAACTCACATCCGTCCTCCTGCCTCAGCCTCCTGAGTGCTGGGATCACAGGTGTGCGCCTCCTTACCCAGCTCTAGGGTTTATTTTTTTTTTAGTATGGGGGATCGAACTCGGAACCTTGTGCTTGCTTGCAAGGCAGGCAGTGGAACCACTGAGCTAAATCCCTGGCCCTCTAGGGTTTGTTTTTTTTTTTTGGCGGGGTGGGGGGGTGGTTACAAAGATATGTTAACATGGAATACATTTGTTGCTACTCTTTAAGAAGAAAAACAGTTTTGAGCTTCTTGGTTTTGATTCTAATGCAATAAATATCTGTGGCTCTAACTTCGTAAACAGCTCCTGGGTGCGTGGCCACTGCTCGTGGTAAAGCATCGCACACCTGCTATGCTCTGGGAAACTGACTTCCGCACACCCAGGGCCGAGGTGACCCGCAGCCCATTTGTCCAGGGCGGGGTCCTGGCCCTGGGGTTCTCTACGCTAACCCTGAAAGCTCCCAGCTGAGCTGGAGCCACGCACTCACCCTGACTGCGGCCTGGCCCCAGGGACAGAACTCACAGCAGGGAAACTGGGATTTGGGGCTCAGCCCTACCTTGAAAAGCAGCAACCACAATTGTCTTCCCAAGCTGTCAGGGTTGCTGGTGGGCTGCCGCAGCTCGAGGTCCAGCAGGAGGCCTGGAAACCATCCCTGCCCCTGCCTGCCCTCCCTCCCACACCTACCTACCATGGCTCCCATGTTCCTCCCCACCATCAGAGGGTCCCGCATGTCCATGGTCTTCAGGTAGCTCTGGGCCATCAGGAGCATACAGCAATCCAGGACGTTTTTCTCAAACTAGTTCAGGAAATAAGGAAGGGCCATGAGAGCTCCACCGGTGCTGGAAAGTTTTGTTGTTTTTTTTTTTTTTAGGTGCTGGAAAGTTAACACACACCATGGACCTGCCCTTCCCGCCAACCCGGGACCCACTTCCCCGAAAAGAAACCACCTATAGGGTGCAGCCATTGAAGAGGAGTGCACTGCTAGACATGGTGGTGCACGCCTGTAATCTTAGCTATTCGGGAGGCTGAGGCAGGAAGACTGCAAATTCAAGGCCAGACTGGGTAACTCAGCAAGACCCTGTCTCAAAGTAAAAAGAAATAATAATCGCGGGGTGTGGTGGTACACTGCTGTAATCCCAGCACTCAGGAGGCTGAGGTAGGAGGATCACTGTGAGGTCAAGGCCAGCCTTGGCTACATAATGAGTTTGAGGCCAACCTGGACTACATATCCAGATGCTGTCTCAAAACAAGCAAAAAAGAGGATGCAGAAACAACTCCAGACACAACCACTTTATCTTTAACAAAGAAGCCAAACACCTTCACTGGAAGAAAGATACCCTCTTTAATAAATAGTGCTGGAAAAACTGGCTTCAAGCTGAAAATTGAAACTAGACCTGTATCTTTCACCACGCACTAACCTAAAATCAAAATGGATCAAAGATCTAAATGTTAAAACAGTAATACTAAATCTGCTGGAAGAGAGAATAGGTAGAACACTTGAAGACACAGGAGTAGGCAAAGACTTCATGAACAAAACCCAGACTGCAAGGGAAACACTACAAAGAATCAACAACTGGGACCTCATCTCATTAAAAGGCTTCCACACTGGGTGGGGGGTTTACCTCAGTGCTTCCACCTCCTGCCTCGCAAGTGCAAGGTCTAGAGTTTGATACCCAGTACCAAAAAACAAAGCTTCTGCACAGCAAGAGAAACCACCAACAGAGTGAAGAGAGAACCCACAGCATGGGAAAAACATTTTTACCACCTAGTCACTAGACAAAGGACTACTATGTAGAATATATAAAGAACTCAAAAAAATCAGACCCCCAAAATTTAAAGACCCAATGCAAAAATGGGCATCTGAAATGAACAGACGAAGAATTAGAAATGGCAAATAAATATATGAAAAAATGTTCAACATCACTGGTCATTGGAAAGATGCAAATTAAAACAAGGCGGAGATTCCACCTCACTCCAGAAAGAATGGCTGCTATCAAGAAATCAACCAACAACAAATGCTGGCAGGGCTATGGGGGAAAAGGAACCCTTCTCCACTGCTGGTGGGAGTGCAGACTGGTGCAACCACTGTGGAAATCAGTATGGAGATTCTTCAAACAACTAGAACTAGAGGTTCCATTCGACCCAGCTATCCCTCTTCTTGGTATCTTCCTGAAACAATTAAAAGCATCATAACACAGTGACATATGCACACCCATATTTAGAGCGGCAGAGTTTGTAACAGCTAAAACTTGGGAACAGCCCAAACGCCCATCAGGTGATGTATGGATAAAGAAGATGTGTTTTTTTAATATATACAATGGAGTACTACTCTGCCATAAAGAAGGATGAGCTTCAGACATTTCTAGCGAAATGAATGAATCTTGAGATCGTACTCATAAGTAAAATAAATGGGACACAAGTTTAAATACCACAGTGTTTCTCTGGTGTGAGAAACTGAGTGGAAATAAGGACTGAGATGTATAATGGATGTTGGGAAATGGGATGAAAGTGTTCAAATGGGAAAGGAAACAAGGGAGGAGGGAGAGAGGAAGGACGGAATAAGAAAAAAACTGAAAATAGAAGGAAAAATGGAAATAAAGCTTTTACACATAGGGAGGGGAAAGGGCTTGCGGGGGGAATGGTATGGAATAAAATTTATTAAAAACACAGGCAGAGCGGGCCCGAGTCTCCCCAGGCCCTCCCTGGCGCTACCTGGCCGTAGTTCCAGGGCTTCGCCTTGATCTGCCGGAAGGAGCCCATGTACAGGTAGCCGGTGTCCCTGAGGACGTACTCGGCTCGGTGCTCCTCCGCCGGCCGGCAGGAACATGGCGTCCTCTGGGGGCGGGGCCGGCGTGAGGCCCGCAGGGGCGGGGCTCCGGTGCCTGCCGAGGGCGCGGGGCTCGGGTCCGGGGCGGGGCTCCGGGATCAGGGCGGGGCGTCCTGGGCTCGCCGCCCGCCTCACCTGCACACCACGGGTTGAAGAGCAGGTACACGGCGCTCTCGTTGGGCCGGAAGCCCTGTGGCCGCTCTTCACCTCCAGCGAGTACTTGCCCACCACGGCGTTGGGGGCGCTGGTGACGGCGACGACGGCCTGCGGGGCGCGACGGGTGGGAGGCCCGGAGTCCCGCGGGCAGACTCGGGGTCCCCCCAGCCCGGAGCCCGGGAGCGTCCCGCCCGGGCAGCAGGGGAGGAAAGCGCAACTCTGCGCGGCAGGGCGGGACCCGGTCCCTCGCGCCCCCTCGCCGTCCCGGTGCCCAGGCTGCACTCGGCCCCCCCACTGGGCAGAGTGGCTGAAACACGGGTGATAGCAAGCCTTGCTGGGCGTGGGCGCATACGGGTAATCTAGCACTGGGGAGGCTGAGGCAGGAAGACCGGGTGAGTCCAAGGCAGCCTAGGCCACAGGGAGACCTGTCGCAGCCACTCCCGGGTCCCCAAAACCCCCCAATCGGCGGGGGCGCTGACCACACCCCCGGAAGCCAGCAGCTGGGCGGAGCCACGGCCGCTGTTCTAAAGCCGCCTGTAGGGACCCGGGTGAGCCCGGCGCTGGGCAGGCGGCCGCCGGCCTCACCTCCGAGCCGGCCTCGCTGCGGACGCTGGCCTTCCAGCCGTGGCAGCCGGCGGAGTGCGGGTCCAGCGAGATCAGGATGTGCTTGGACACGCTGGGCCAGGGTCCCGCGGGCGCGGGCGGAGAATGACACGGGCCACGCCACCCCCGGCCTCCCGGCCCCGCCGTCCAGCTCGGTCGTCCCCAGGCGCACGCAGCTACCGACCCACGGGTGGACGACTGGCTCCTATTATCTTTCCTTCCGAGTCAGCAGCTCACTCAGTTGCTAAGTTGCCCAAGCTGGGTTTGAACTTGCAGTCCTCCTGCCACACCCGCCCTCTACAAATTTGTGGATGTCTCCGGAGCAGCTAGGGGCTGCCTCCCTCCCCAGCGCCCTCTGCTGGGCCGAGGATTCGGATCCCCCACGGGTGGAGCGCTCACCACTCCCACTCCCCAGATGGGGAAACTGAGGCCAGGAGGCAAAGGCATTACGGGCCACCCCGGGTCACAACCCGTGCGTCCTCCAGGCCGGAGGGGAGCCTGACCCTACCCGTGCTGAACTGCAGCGTCAGGGCGTCGCGGGGCTGCAGGGGCTGGCTCAGCTGCAGCCGCAGCATGAACGTCTGTCCGCGCCGCAGCACCAGGTCGGGCGTCTGGAACTCGGCCGTGTGGTGAGACACGGCGTTGTCGCGCTTCATGAAGTCCACGTGGCGGATCTGCAGCTCTGCCCACGGCGCGAGAGGAGAAACGGGGTCCACTACCCGAAGGCGTGGCCGGGTCTTCCTGAGGCTGCGCTGCCCACCGGTGACGCGAGGTCACCTCCCCAGGAGCTGTTGGGTGCCCCGCCCCAGGCCGTGTCTCCCTGCAGCCAGGACCGCGGCCACAGCGGGCCAGGGCACTGCGCCTTCTCCATCCACCAACCCCAGGCTGGGCAGAGGAGGCGGCACTTCCCGGCAGAAGTGGTGGACAGGGACTGTTCCCTGCCGGGGCGGAGGGACTCGGGCCAGGGGCGAGTGCCCCAGAGAGGTGGAAATCGGGGAGACGGAGGCCACGGTCCAAGGCTGCTGCTGATACAAAGAGAATTCATTTTTCTTTGCAAAATTGGGGATGGACCCCAGGGCCTTTGCACTGAGCTACATCTCCAGACCTTTTTACTTTTTGAGAGTCTCCTAACTCACTAAGTTGTACTACAAAATAGCTTTTTCTGCTCCTCCTTCTCTTTGTCTTCCTCCTTCTCCTCCTTCTTTGGTACTGAGGCTCCAACTCGGGGACCTATCACCAAGCGATGCCCCCAGCCCTCTTTATTTTGAGTCACTAAATTTAGGCTCAAACTTTCACATCCTCCTGCCTCAGCCTCCTAAGTAGTTGAGATCACGGATGTGTGCCCCACAGTGGCAGCTTTTGCTTCCTGTGGGTGTGGCAGCTACTTTCACAGCCTAGCCTATTGTCTTCTGACTCTAAAGCTTTGGCCACATGCGTATTTCTAACTTTTCTAGAGTTGCTTTCATCTCTGGTCGCCTTCGTGTTTCTGGTTTTCCCTGGAAACGTTGCCCCTCCCTTTTCCTCTAACACCAGGGCTTTTCTGGACTTTGCCGAGGCAGCTGGCATTTATTTTCGAGGAGCACTGACCAGCCTTCCGGGGCCTAGCCCAGTGGCTCTCCTCCACGAGAACCCCGCCTTCCCCACACCCACAGCCCCATCCAGGTCCCCTGCCTCGACGTCCCTGTCTTCGGAGGACAGACGGGGCCCGTGACACGGAAGAGCCCCTTGCAGGACGCCTCGGGGCCCCCGAGGCCCAGTCCCGGTCGTTTTGACCTGGAGAGCAGAGTTGAGCTGTGCCCGCAGGGAGGCAGCTGACACCCCGTGAGGGCAGCAGGTCCGTGTCACCGCCCTGCCCCTCGCACCGAGACCCCAGGCAGCTGTGCCGAGCCCCCCAAGGCCAGGATGCTTCAGGGGCCCCGCAGCAGAGTCAGCCCTTCTCTTGCAGCAGCCTTGGCATTTTCCAGACGTTGTCTCGGGGTCGGCCCCTTTCACGGCTGAGAAAAGCCCGGGGCCCCACTCATCAGCACGACCTCCTGCTACTGGAGACTCACACGGGCCTCACCGGATCAGCAGGGCCTCCATCCGGTGGCCCTGGCCCAGACCCTGGCCTGAGACAGCAGCTGTCGGGTGAGCCACACCTGTCCTCCCAGCACTCCAGGAGGCTGAGGCAGAAGGAGGCCAAGTTCGAGCCCAGCCTGAGCAACTTAGTGACTGAGTGAGACCCCGTCTCAAAACAAAGAATAAAACATATAAGGAGGGCTGGGAAGGGACAGGGATGTAGCTCAGCAGCACAGCACCTGCCTGGCAAGCACTAGGCCCTGAGACTGACTCCTGGTACCAAAAAACCCAGGGGTTGAGGAAGGAGCTCAGGGCAAAGACCCCGGGTCCAATAAATAAATGGTCTAGGGATGTAATTTCACAGATAGAAAACACCCCTGGGCTTCATTCTCAGTCTAAAAGAAGGAGGAAAACCAAAAGAAAAGGCTGAAAAGCAAGCTGGTTACTCGGGATTCGGTGGCAGGTGGCGGGCACGCGGGAATTCGCATCCTCCTCGCAGCAGGTGGTGGTAAGTGAAGGCCAAGTTTAGGCGGAGAGCAGGAGGGGTGGGGGCGCCGGCCCTGGCCCAGGTCCCCAGGTGGGAGCGGCGGGGGAGCCCCACTCACCTTCCGCTATGGTCCTGCACTCGCTCGTCCCCCCTGCGCTGCGGAGCGTCAGCCCGGCCCCTTTTATGCGGCCGTGACCTGCGCAGCTGCCAAGGGGCGGCCCTGGGAGCACAGCCATGAGGGCGGTAAGACCCATAACCGTCCTATCTGGGCCGGATGAGGGCAAAGCAGCCGCTGTCCTGGGAGGAGTGTGGGGAGCGGCCCCTCGGCTTTCATGAGACCACAAGGGGCCCGGCACGGTGACTGGCCGTGTGTGGAGTGACCGGAGTGACCGTCCAGCACCGGCTTGGAGGTTTTCTTTCCTCACATTAAAAAGTCAAGGGAGGGCGGGGGATTTAGCTCAGTGGTTCCGCCCTCTGCCCTGCAAGCGCAAGGACCCAAGTTCGATCCCCAGCAAGGGGCGCAGTGTTTGGTTTTCTACTTTGCATATATAAAGCTTCCATGTGGCCGGTGTCCCCCAGAGGCGGCCCCACAGTCAGAGCGCCCAGTGTGGCTTGAGTCCCCCCACCTCGACTTCCTGCACTGGGCCTCGGAGCTGTAGGACTCTCGCTGCGCTTGGGCTTTAGCGAGGAGAAGGAAGCTCTGCACAGGGCAACTCCTTTCCATTGTAGCCAAAGGGAGACCAAGGGCCTTCGAGGGGACGCTGGGGCTGGCACAGGCACGCTGTGCTCTCCCGTCCACCTGTGGGGCTTTGTCTTTGAGACAGGGTCTCGTTATGGCCTTGAACTCATGAGACTTCTCCTGCCTCACCCTCTCTAGGGCTGGGATCATAGGCATGTGCCACCATGTCAGCAGGGATCGAACTCAGGCCCTTGTGCTTTTGAGGCAGGTGGCGGAAGCACTGAGCTACATCCCGGCCCCACCTGTGGTTTTTAAAAATGATGTTCATTTTGCTGAAAGGCACCAGCCTGGCCCAGTGGCACAAGGCCCCGGGCAGGAGTGGGGTCCAACTGGAGCCCTAACACTGCAGCGCTGGGCTGCGTGGGAGGGCACCGAATGGTGACAGCCAGGAGCTTCAGGAGCAGAGTGTGGCCGGGTCACCCTGGATGCCATGTCCTGGGACAAAAGTCTCCCCACTGTTCCCCAGACACCAGCACACAGGCCATGAAAACCAGGTGTGGTGGTGCACGCCTGTAATTCCAGCACTGAGGCAGGAGGGCCATGAGTTCAAGGCCCGCCTGAGATACACAGTGAGACCCTGTTGGAGGGAAGAAAGAAGGGAACATAGGCGGGACGGAGGGATGGAGAGAGGGGAAGGGAGGAGGGACGGTGAGTCACACGGCCCCAGCCCAGAGCACACACAGCACTGAAGAAGGAAGGGCCCTGGCTGGCCCTGTCCACAGGGGCCCGAGCCCTGCTTTGGGGTCCAGAGATACGGGCGACAGCTTACATTTCTTGGGGTTCCCCTGTGTGCCATCAGAATTTTGCACCTTGTGAAAATGAAATCCACAGCTCAAACCACCGAGAGGAAGCTCAGTCTAGGAGCCCTGGCGAGGCGCGTGCACACCACGCCGCCTGAGAGCAGTCCCGGCTTGGCCAGGACCAGGGGCGCAGAAGTGTGCCAGGGACCTAGCTGAGGGGCCCATCCCATGCCTGAAGAGGGCCCCCAGGTGTCCCCGCCTCCAGGGATGACCAGGTCCCAGCACTGTTGGCCAGGCCCCATCTGCAGGTGGTGTGGGAGCTGTCACTGCCTCAAGGGTCATGCGTTCGCTCTCTGGCCTGTGCCCCCAGGACTTGGGGTCTGGTGCAGGTCACCAGGGCTGCAGGTGGCCGGCCCTGATGTCGGGGTCCCCGGCTGCCCAAGCAAGACCCTCACTGTGCTCACAGAGGGGTCAGGGCTCTGCAGGCACCTCCTGGAAACACGGCATGGACGGCACCTTTGTGGACATGGGCGAGAGAGACGGGGCAGGGTGAAGAAGGCAGGCAGGGCATGAGGACAACAAGGTGCCGTGGGCACAGGGACAGGGACATGGCAGCAGGGACTCCCAGGCGCACGGATGGCAGCAGGGAGGGAACCAAGTCACCTGGCGTCTCCAGCCCGCAGGGGGCCCGGTGGCTCTTGGGCTCATGGGTGAAAACCAAAAGGCCCAGATGTGAGCAGCTCCAGGGCTGGGCCACCTCGCCGGGTGATGCGCACGGGCAGGGAGACCCCCGTTCTGAGGGACCCCCACCCCACACTCCCCTTGTCCTGAGGAGGAAAGTGCCGCGATACCCACTTTCATGTGGAGCCAGGGAGGCACAGGTCTGTGGGCCGACAGCCTTCCTCCTGACCTGGCTCTGTTCGCCTCAGATCCGGCTCCTATCTGCCCTCGCTCCTCGCCCTCGCAGCACACAAGCAAACAGCTTTATAGGATGAAATCTAAGATCCCATAAACTGAGGTCTCCCCTCCCCTGAGGGGTTCCCAGGAACCTCATGCAGGCATCCACAGGGCCCACGCGACCCACCTCTGACCAGCTGCTCTGACCAGCGGGAAGACTGTGGGGAAACTGAGTCTTCTAACCCTGTCTCTGGGATGTGGGTGGCTCTGGAATACACAGCCTGGGGCCCACACCGTGGCCAGGCGTCCCCTCCCGCGTCCCCATCCCATTTGCCACACTCCTTATGTGGCCCCAAAGCACGTGGGCGTCATTGGCCCGAGTGTCCCTGCTGAGCCACCACGGGAACAGTGTCTTGTCCAGCAACGTCCAACTCATCCACTGTTTTCTAAAGAATTCACGGTCTTCGGGGCTGGGGATTTAGCTCAGTGGTTCCGCCACCTGCCTCGAAAGTGCAAGGACCTGAGTTCGATCCCCAGTACCAAAAAAAAAAAGAAGCCATGGTCTTACAAAAAACTTCAAAGAGAGCAGGAAAAAGTACACCTCCTTCCTGCAGGGCCGGACAGAGCACCACGGAGGCGACAGGCAGCCGCAGCCTCCAGATGCCCTGACGACACACACAATGCCTTTCACCTCTTGTGGAACCCTAGACTCTGCTCTTTGCAGCCGCTGCACTGCTTCATCCCACCAGCAACACACAGGGTTTTGATTTCTCCAACCTCATTAACACTTGTTTGTTTTGGTTTTGTATTTTGTTTTTTGAGACAGGGTCTCACTATGTAGCCCAGGCTGGCCTTGAACTCACAGTGATCCTCCTGCCTCAGCCTTCCTAGTGCTGGGATTACAGGTGTGCCACCACGTCTGGCAGCAATGGATTGTAATTTTCAGTGCAGAACTGTTTTGTCTCCTTGGTTAAATATTTCCTAAGTGTTTTATTGTTTTTGAAACTATTGCAGAATTTCCTTCTCAGATTAAAACTGTTCATTGTTAGTATACAGAAATGTAACTGATGTTTTTGTGTTGATTTTGCATCCTGCAACTTTGCTGAATTAATTCTAACATTTTTAGGATTTTTTTTTTTGTATCGGGGATCAAACTCGGGTCCTTGAGCTTGTGCAGCAGGTGGTGAAACCACTGAGCTAAATCCCTGGCCCTCAATCCTAAATTTTTTTAAAATGGCAAAGACTCTAGATATTGTCCCAAACCCGAAGAAGGTGTATGAACACCCAGAGAGCACAGAAAACATCAGTCCTTATGCAACGGCAAACAGAAGCCACAGCAAGACACAGCCAGGTGACTGCGGAAGGAACGGTAGTAGTGTCGGCAGGGAGTGGAGAACTGGGACCCTCACTCACCCTTGGACGGTGGGGATGGAAAATGTGCAGCTGCTTTGCAGAGTGGGAGAGTGCGTCCAGGAGGTGAGCATAAGAGGCAGCACACGGCCCAGCAGACCATGAGGACTGAAATCGCACACGCACAAAAACTTTGCAAGCCAATAGTCATCACAGCATTTTCTTTTTTGGTACCAGGAACCAAACTCAGGACCTTGGGCTTGCCAGGCAGGCACAGCACCACTGAGCTACATCCCCAGCTTCGAAGCGTTACCTGTAACAGCCCCACAGCAGAAACATCCAGATAGCCATCACCTGACCAACAGGCACAGCAACGTGGTGTGGCCACAGGAGGGAGGATCACTAACCCACTGGTAGGAAGGAAGTACAGTTTGGGCTCCAATAGCTCTGCGCCTTTGAAACAGCATCCTGAATGAAAAGCCAGGCCATGCGGCATGCGGCCTGCATGCAGCACACAGAACAGGCAAAGCCAGAGCAGACAGAGGAGCTGACTGGGGAATGTGCCAGAATTAGACAGTGATCACGGTTGAAAAATCTCATGGTGCTACAAAAAAAAAAGACTGGGTTGCATACTTTAAAAAAGAGATGGGCCGGGGACTTAGCTCAGTGGTTCCGCCACCTGCCCCGCAAGCACAAAGTCCTGAGTTTGATCCCCAGTACCAAAAAAAAAAAAGACTAAAAAAAAGAGATAGGTAAAATAAAAAATGAGAACAAAAACTTGGTGACTGCCCCATCAGGATCTGGCTGGAGGACACAACATCAAACTGCCAGGTCCAGCACAAACAAAACCAAGCTCGACCCACTGCCCAGGTGCCGAGCAGAGACAAATATTGACTCAAGGTTCACTGAGGACAATCCCTGAAATGCACAAGCAGATACGGGAATCATTCCCATGCGTCTGAGATGACTGCAAGGTGCCTCAGAGTGGCCTGTTTCTTTTGAGAAGCCATCTTGTATCTCGTGGGCTTCCTGCAGATGTGTGTGTGTCGTCATTTTCGAGATGTCTCACTTAGTTCAGGTAGGCCTTGAACTGCAGCACTCCTCCTGCCTCGGCACCCCAAATGCTGGGATTACAGGCGTGCAGCACCATGCCACCCAGGTGCACTCGGTAAATCAAGTGTGAAGCCAGCCACCTCTGCCTCTGTGTGGATGGGTCCCTTCATGGCTTCCTCCTGGCAGTCACACACTGCCCAGGGTGCCGGCCCCGCCCCCCCCGCCTCTCAGCCCCGTCCTGTGCCCGCCCCACAGGACCTCAACCCACAGGGCTGTGGCCTTGCCCTTCCTCGCTGCTACCACAGCAGGGTCAGACTGGCTCAGGGCTGGGGCAGGGGGCCCTTGGAGAAGGCGAGAGGTGGCCGGTGGCCCCTGGGTTCTGGGCTGAGGGAGCGTGGCCCACTGCGGAACTGGTGCCAGCCCTGGGCTCAGGCAGATGGGCACCATGGTCACTGGCACTCGGTAGCCGTGTGGCACTGGGCAAACCGCTCACCTGCCCCCCACCCCACAGTAGGAACAGGGGACCCCCCGGGGTAAGGCTGAGGCTGGAGGTGTCCACGCCACCTGATCCGTCAGCACTGTCACAGCCTGGCCGGGGCCCCTGTGAGGGTACAAGTCCACAGCAGAGGGGCAGAGAAGCAGCACAGCAGCTCCGCACCAGGGCTGGAAGCACAGGTGTCGGGGTGACTCCAGCCTGAGGAAGCGCTGCTCTGGGGTCACGGAGGTGAGGGCAGCCGGGAGCAGGCCCATGTTGCCAGGCTCCCGTCCTGCAGCAGAGCTGAGTGGGGCACAGAGCCTACGGCCCACAGGGAAGGGGGAAGACGGGGAGAAGCTGAGGGCTCAGACAGCAGGGGCAACGGGGACCTCAGACCCCGAGGCCTCAGAACCACCAGCGCCCTGGGACGGAGGAGCCAAGAAGCCAGGGGCCTCAGGCGCAGGGCCAGGTAGGCTCCAGGCCACTTTCCCTTTCCAGAGGACAGGAACAGGGTCAAGGTGAGGCCTGACTTCCCAACAAGGGACAGACACCCGGTGACCACAGCAGGACCCACCCGGGGAAGAGCTCTCAGCCTCCAACACCAAAGGGAGGGAAGGGCCCAGGTTCCACACCCGGCGGCTTTAACTTACAAAAAAATATTTATTAGCCCAGGTTTCCTCATCTTGCTTAACATACTCGTGAAGTCAGGAAGCCCCGAGGAAGCCCCCGGGAGCAGAGTGTGACAAGAACTTGGTGTGGCGCGCGGAAACCCTGGACCTCTACATCTGTGGGGCTCACCGTGGTGGCCCAGGTCGAGAATCGAAGCACTGCACAGACACTGCGGGCACTCTGGGCACAAGGTGGCTCGCTGCCACCCTCCCAGCTGGAGGTTGGGGGCCTGGTCCCTTGGGAGCACTGACATCAAGAAGGCTGGCTGGTATGGCACCTCCCTTGCGACAGTTAGGAGGCTGCACACCCAGGCCACAGGGGAAGCAGGCACACAGGACACACCCGCCTGAGGCGGCCACCAGTCAGCTCTCGGCCAAACACCAGGTGGCGTCACTGCTGCTTGTGCGGGACAGGCTTCCAGACAGGTGGCAGCTTCCTTTGGACCAGAGTGAGCCCACAGAGGATGAGGAACACGCCTCCCCACCACAGCACCTCCTGGCACTCACCGTACAGCAAGTAGCCCAGCAAGGCCTGCGGGCAGAGACAGCGTCAGGGTCCCACCCACTCCCCCCCAAGGTCAGCTCAGGGCAGGGCGCAGGTCCACAGCAGGAAGCTGGGGCTCCACGCCCTCCTTCCCATCCCAGACCCCAGCAGGGTGTGCAGGGACGACCCCAGGAGACACCCAGGCTTTGGGGGCCTTCAGGAAGAGGCTCCACCTTCGGGGCTCCAAGCAGGTAGGCTTTTCCGGGTCAGGCTTCATCCCCACTTCCAGAGAAGTCATCCACATTTAACTGCTCCGTGACTGGAGGAGCAGCCAGGCACCGGTCAAGCCTCGACCCAACCTCCACGTCACTTTCTGTCCCTTCTGCCTGGGAAAGCAGGGGCTCCTCAAAGACAACTCACTCAGGACAGGTTTAGGACCTGACACCATGCCCTCAGACTACTCACCGAGCTCAGGATGTTTGAAAAGGTCACTGTGACTGATGCAATGGCTGACGACATGGAGAAACTGAGGCCCCGGCTAAAGAAGGTCCACATCAGAGAGTTGGCAGAGAACATCACAACGATGCTTGTGATGCACAAGCCGACGTGGACCTGCAGGAGAAAGTGCCACTGCAGCCACCCTCACAGAACACCCCTCCAGAGCCCAGGCACCCTCAGAACTTCTTGTGTGGGGCTCCCATAACTGCAGTGGACCCATCTACAGAGGAAACGGATTCAGGAAGACCCTGGCTGGCCACACAGCCTGGGCAGAAGCAAAATGCTGACCCAGAACAGTATTTCCCATAGAGCACAAGTCCCTGTCTGGCTCAGTGCCAGTGCTGGGGTCCCAGTGCCTCAGCTGGTGTGCAATTCCAGTTGGGGGTGGGTCAGATAAAGCACAAAGGGCCACAGCAGTCTCCATTCTCCTCCTCAAACCCAGTCTGTGCAGGCTGACAGATGAAGAACTAGAGGCATTATGTCACTTCCCTCCAGTGATAGACTAGACAACACCACAAGGATCCAAACCTGGGTAGGGCCGGGGATGTAGCTCAGCGGCACAGGGCCTGCCAGGCAAGCAGGAGATCCTGAGTTTAATCCCTGATAAAAAACAAAAACAAAAACACCCCAAGCATTGTGGCCCAAGCTCCTCATGGGGCCCCAGACCTGCCTGGGGACACCCCACCCCGGGTCATCTCTTGGAGAACCTGCAGCAAATGTTTTCTTTCTTTATCTCCTGGAGTTTTTTGCTTTTTTGGTTTTTTTGTAGTGGGGATCGAACTTGGGTCCTTGAGCTTGGGAGGCAGGCGCCAGAACCACTGAGCTAAATCCCAGGCCCTATCTCCTGTCTTTTAGTGGGAAAAAACGTTGGGAGAGGAAAGGATCTTTAAAAGGCCCCTGCACAAAGGGTATGCAGAGCTTGCTTGGCTGAGGAGCCCTCCAGTAGGCCTATCCACTCATTATACTTTTTTTTTCTTTTAGAGACAAGGTCTCACCGTATCTTGAACAGGCTGCCCTTTAACCCACTATGTAGCCCAGGCTGGCCACAAACTTGTGGTGATCCTCCTGCCTCAGCCTCCTGGGTGCTGGGATTACATTACAGGTGTGCATCACCGCACCTGGCATCATCATACTTATTTCTTGTCGATTTTCCAGGAGCTGAATACCAAGTGTCTTGAGGACAGGGGGTCTTCCTTATAATTTACACAAAAGCATCCTAAGGGCCAGTGACAGCCTCTCCCACAACAGAGAATTAGGAAAGCCAGATCACAAATGCAAAGACTAGGAAATAAGAAACTTCATGGCCCATGGTCGCTCATTTTACTCTGGCCCACGCACCCAAGAACTATGCCCCACGGAACGCTAACATCCCGCACCTCTCACTACATTAGCTCGAAATAGGCTGGCACCTAAATGCTGCCAGTCTCCTGCCCTGATCAGGGTCCAAGCCGGGGTTGCAGGGGCAGTGAGAGCCTTCCAGCAAGCAGGCCTGGTGTGGACCCGGGGTGAGAGGCTACAGCCTCTCCTGATAAGAAAGGTTGAGAACCCATCTTTCAGGGTTCCCTCGTGCCTGGGTTACCCCGACAACCAGTTTTCCCGGTAGCAGATTAGACGGGTGAGAAGATCCATGAATGACGTTGATGTCGGAGAAAAGAGATGGGCAACAGGTTTCTCACCTTCACAGTCATGCGCAGAGAAAAGCTGAAGCCCATTTAAGGGCTTAAAATGAGAGGGAGGAGGTGGCGGCCTCCCCGGGAACGAGAAGCCAGCACGGAGGGGCGGCCGGGTGCCTGGAGGGAGGGGCCTGGCCCCGCCGCCGACGCCCCCCCGCCCCCGCCCCGCGCCCCGCGCCCCGCGCCCCTCGCCCCGCAGGCCGCCCCGAAGGCCGCTCCGAACCCAGGCCCCGCTCCCCGGGCGCCCCCCGCCCCCGCGCCCCGGGCTCCACCTCGCTGCCGAAGGCCAGCTTGGCGGCGGCGGCGGCCAGCGCCCCGAACACGCCAGCGCACAGGCAGTTGAACACGCCCCAGAAGCGGCGCCGCATCGCGCCGGCCTGGAGGCGCGGGGGGACCGCGGCCGGCGTGTCGGGGTAGGCGGTGGCCGTCACGGCGCAGCCCAAAGGCAGCGGACATGCCGCCATGGTGCTGGCTGTCGCGGAGGACGCGGTGCTCACGTGAGGTGGCGCCCACGTGACGCGAGGCCGCAGGGTGGGCGGGGCAACTTGTGGGCGGAGCTCTGGGCCTCGGGCGGGCAGTGGGCGGGGAGAGGGGAGGGGCCTGAGCTGGTGCCGCCCCACCTCGGCTTCCGGAATTGGGGCCCGCCCAGACCCGTTGGACGCGTCTACACCGCGCCTTTAGGCGGAGAATGGAGACGCGCTTCGGCAGGGGGCGCTAGAGACCTCCGGACCCAGGAGGCTCCTGAAGGGTCCGCGCTGATTACAGGAAACCCAGAAGCTGTGAGAAGCAGTCACCCACCACCTCTCTTCCCTTGTGCACTTGTGCGCGTTTAAGTTACCGTAGAAAGTGCACTTCGTGGAGCAGAGTGTCTCAGAGATGGAGGAGGCGTCTGGCCCGGGCAGCAGCGCCCCTGGCACCTGCTCACTGGGCCCCATTGCACTAAACTGAAGTTGCTTTTCCTCCACCTCAGAAGGCTCCCTTGTGCCGCACAATCGTCTCCACCCCCACCCTCATCCCGGCGCCCGCTGCACTTCCTGTGGCTCTGGATGCACTTCCTGACGCCCTGCCTCTGGACGTGGACGTGGACGTGGACGTGGGCCAGGCTGCTTTCGCTCACTACGCTGTGAGGTGTTGGACCATCAGTTGCCCGCTTTCTGTTGCCCATTAGGATTTCCTAATAAGGATCAGTGCCCAGCAGCCGCAGTCACTGGGCAGTGCAGACACACTGCACACCCCGAAACGCTGGGACAAAACAAAACAGCCCGGGTCATGTTCCCGGCCACTCAGGTTCAGGTTCGTGCGTTCAGCTTCCTTTGCTTGCCGCTGACCAAACCAAAGGCAACCATGTACTTATGTAAAAGAAAGGAGGATTTATTCAAAGCCAGCTCTGAGGTGGAGGGGCCCATTTGCCTCAAATCACCGTCTCCCCGTGTACAGGTGGGCGAGGGTCCTGTACAGTAAGGGGCAGCAGGGAGGGCGCACAGAGACAGTGCAGACGTCCACGCCTGCGTCACGGCTTCCAGCTTCTCAACTCCTTGTCCCTCTCCTGGGGACAGAAACGGGCTCCTGCCTGTTCTGTCACTGCCTCTGGACTGAGAAGAGGAGGGGGTGTTGGCTATGAACTCAGCAGGAGGAAACTTGAGAAGTTGCTTATCTCTAATAGAGAAGAATCTAATTTTTAAAGTTCTACTTTGCACTGCCAGTTACATACAACTCCCCCTTGGTGCAGTCCGGCCCTCAATCTTGAGCGCCTTGAGGTGCCATGACAACCGGCTGGCGTCTCATGTTGGAGTGACGCGGAGATCCAACCAAGGCAGCTGGAGCATAAGCAAAGGGGCACTTCAGCTGAAAATGCATCACTAAAAACTGGCCGTGGCCGGGGATTTAGCTCAGTGGTGCCACCACCTGCCTCACAAGCACAAGGTCCCAAGTTCGATCTCCGGTACAAAAAAAAAAAAAGAAAGAAAAAATTGAGATCATAAAAACTGGGCAGTCAAATTCAGAAGAAAGCCAGAGCTAGGATTGATCGTTACACCTGCTAGACAGATGGGCTTTTGCTCCTTGGCAGTGCAATCCTGCACACGAAGCCTCTTGCATAACCTCTGCAGCTCTGCTCATTCTGGTAGAGCTGTTGCAGGTAACTCTGCTCTCTGCTCCCCCCCATCTCCGATCGCATTTTCTTCCCTCCTGAAGGTGTTGCCAGTTGGCCATCTGTGGCCCCATCCCTCGATGCAAAGGTAGTGATCCTCAGTGTTCTGTCAGGACACATCCCTCTGGAGGGAACGTGACAGACAGGTGGGATCAATCTCATAAAATCTTTTTTTGTTTTGCCAAAAAATGAGCAATATCAGAGACTCAGAGTGACTCAGGCTGAGGTTATCTAGAGTCCACTGTCAAGTCTACTCTTGTCTATTCTGCAGTTAGCACCCTAAAATATTAGCACTGACAGTCACAAAGCTTATAACCAGACATAAAATACTTCAAGAAAAGCAAAGCAAATCCAGTCTGCACAGTAGACTTGAACCAAGAAACATGGGTCCAAATTAATCAAAGAAAGTCAGTATTTCTGTGAAGCAAGCTTACTTCTCCCAGAGAGGTGTAAGAAGCAAATACTTAGGGTGCCCTGTTCTTGTAAACCAGTGTGGATCACTAGGTGAGAGAGCACACAATTCACTAATGTCAAGACCAAGAATTACAGCTGAGTAACATCTTTAGAATATCTTAGGTACATACACACAGAACAATGTATAAGAACAGATGTAATTTTACTAACCAGAAACATGCTTTTTGATCGAGACTCTGAATGACCAAGAAGAACATGGCTTTTGCCAGTTATACGACTGTAAGCAACGTACAAGGTAGCAATTTGGCAAAAGAAATGAGCTACTTTGACAGCATATTATGATAATAATCATGACTATACTATACCAGGGCAATTATATTTTTAATATAAGACAAATCATAATAGTTTATATAATTAGAACTTTATTTTTAAATTCTATTTTAAAATTTTTTATAAATTTTTTTATTTTATCCCATTACCCCCTCAAGCCTCCTCCTCCCCTCCCTATGTACAAAAGCTTTGTTTCCATTTTTTCCTTCTATTTTCACTTTTTTTCTTGTAACTAGAACTTTTAAAACAAAAATTTAAACAAATATTTAAGTAAATATGAACTTCTTAAGACTTAATTTTTCTAAACATTTAAAACCTAACAAAAAAAGCAGTAGAGAATGCAGGAGGCCAGCTTGAAACTGCACTGAGCAGGCTTTAGAGATTACTGATTTGGGTTATAAATTCAGCTATTGATTAAAATTATGAGTCATTCCAAGGCCTAAATGTGGCTTGCTAAAGAGCCTTTGGCTGGTCACTGACCACGCCAGTGGTCACAACTGAGAGCTCAGTGATTGCTGAGGTTGTGACATCTCAAATAGCAAGGAAACACTACAGCTAAATAATTAAGACTCTGTGCAGCCATTCTCCACAATCAAACGTTAGCTAAGATCACACAGGTGGCTCGTTAGCTGTGACCTGCAGATAGCACGGGTGCTGTGTTAGCTGTGACCCGTTACCAGGACACACGGTCACTCCCTCCACAGTCTGGCTCACTGTGCATCAGGTCTGCTGTTCCCTGCATCTGCCTCACGCCCCTGCTGTGCTGTATGATCATAAATCCTGACTGACCCTGAGCCCAGGGTCTTAGCCAGGACAGAGTGAAGGTCAGTGCCCAGCCCCCCCCCCCCCCCCAGTAATAAGCTAGCCTTCTTTATTCTTGATTCCTTGTTCTTTGTACATTATTCTGTCATGCCCTGCAGTGACCTCATCAGGTGGTCGGGCATCCCAACTAACTGGTCAGGCTATCAACCCAAGAGAACACAAATTATTCTGGCAAAGTGAAACCTTTTCTGTTACACTTCTCATTGTTGATCCCTCCATTCTATTTTTATAGAGGGGAATGAGCAGCAGGATTTCTGATCTAGCTGCTTCCTGCTAAATAGGGGCAAAGCCTGGGGAATCTTGGAATGGAAAGTTTTGACCTGACAATTCTGTCTTCCTTTTGAGGGAGGTTGGTTGGAGTCTTGGTCCTGGTAGCCAATTTGGAGGCCTGCTTATATCTTTCTTGTAATACAATAGAATGCACTTCACCCCCAAGTAGATTTCTGCTGTTATTATTATGGGTGTGAAGCCTGATTTTAAGACTTCAAAGACAAGCTTGATCTTGGGTGTTATTTACCCGAGGCCCCCTCAAAGGAAGGTTGAGATTTTAACATGGCGCTGAATGCCTGGTTTCCTGTTCCCAATATCCTGAGCAAAGAGGGGCCAGGGAAGAGGCACACTAAGAAACTTTCCCGATCCTATGGCAAACGAGGTGTGGGTTGAGGGGCTGAGTCCTGTGTCAGGTATTCCTGTTGGAGCACTGCCCAGCCGAACAGATGCTCAGAGAAAAACAAAGGGCTGGCCGTTTCCGAAGCACTCTGTCCTTCTCTTTTACATAAATACCTAAGGTCTTCCACTGGCATGAAGGACTAGGCAGGATCGAAGGATGGCCAGAGACGTCTGGGTTCCTACAGGTTTCCAGCACGGCCAGAATTCTCCAGGCTGGGATGGAAGTGTTCATCAGGGGAATGGAGAACCTGGAGACAGCAAACTGATGCCAAGCAGTTAATATCAACTTAACTGTTGCTCACTGTTTAATTTTAGCTTTTTTTCCTGATTCAAAGTGTGGGGCACCTTCATTGGGGCTAGAAAGGGTTTTCCATACATAATTTCAAAAGGGCTTCACCTGGCCACTTCTGGATACTGCTGTAATTCGGAGCAGGGGAATAGGCAAGACTTTATCCAGCTTAAATTGATACAAGGCAGCAAGTAATCCAAATAAGCAAAAATAATCCAAACAAGGGAAATATTATAACTCCCAACCTGCTAGATATCCGAAACATGAGTAGGAGTCTCTAAAATCAAAGAATGAATTATAGGAACAATGGCAGTTAAGAGTTGGAAAAACTTACTGAGAGAAAGATAGCGTCTGTCTAAGAGAGACAGAAGGGGGACCAGAAAGTGGGTTGCCCGCCCACCTCACTTCTCAAAGGTGTTTTTTTCATAGGGCAAAGCCACGAGGTGAGGCAGGTACAAAGTGGGACGAAACTGTAAGGTCCAATGGAAAAGTCACAAGGTGGGCATGAGGTGGGACAAAACCATGACCAACCAGTAAGATTACAAGTACAGGGCCAGGGATTTAGCTCAGTGGTTTCGCCGACTGCTGCGCTAGCACAAGGACCCGAGTTCCATCGATCCCCGGTACCAAAAAAAACCCAAACTATCAATCACTGCTGTTCATCCCCAGGGGAAGTAAATGGGTGCAGTACCTTCCCTTTGTATAATGCTAACCAGTGAATGTCCTCAGGTGTTTTTTTGTGGGGGGGGTTTTGTACCTGGGATCGAATTCGGATCCTTGCGCTTGCGCAGCAGGTGGCAAAACCACTGAGCTAAATCCCTGGCCCATCAGTTTTTTTTTTTTTATTCTGAGTTCTCAGCCTTGTCTAACTGCTTTATAATTTCTAGCTAACTTAGTTATCTGTAATAAAATGAGTCTCTTGACAGAGCTTGACCATTTTTCTTTGTAGGGTATGGTTCATCTCTTTTGTCTTTTCTATGGACTATGGCCTCTGTGAGAAATGCAGTTTCCAATTTTTCTGCAACATTTTGCTCACTTTTTGAATGATTTCAGATCTGTTTTAGAACTGCAATTAGAAATGTTTCACTCAAGGGCTGGGGATTTAGCTCAGTAGTGCCACCTGCCTCACAAGTGAAAGGTCCTGAGTTCGATCCCCTGTACCCAGAAAAAAAAAAAGTTTCACTCAAAAGATACGTTTAACATAGATGATCAACTTACAACAAAAACATAACTTTTACATTATTACAAAATTGTGTCACTCCACACATAGGTTACCAATAGTTTAAAAAATCATATTAAAATTTAAAAATTTAGAGTCATGTTATTACTCATATTTGGGTCCCAAACTGTGTCATATATGACAGCCCCCCTTCCCAGCCAGACCCCCACCCAAGCAGACCCGCTCCCTGAATTCACAGGAGCACAGAATTAACAGGGAGCCAGCAGCTGCCCTGCCACCACCCTGTTTATCAGCCAGCTCCAGGCCCATCACCCAGGGGACTCTCAGATTTTCCACCCCCTGAACCGGTGCGCCCTCCCCTACCTGAAGTCCCCTATAACAACTGCACACGCTCCTCTCATTGCCAGCGGCCTTCTCGCCTTGGCTCATCTGCACCCAGATGGCAATAAACTCATCGCATGTTGCTTAGACTTTGACTCCCTGGTCTCAATCATGCCTTGGTCTGACCTTACATTTGGTGGCCCATACGGGGAGGTCTGAGCTTCTCTCCCTTGAACCCTGCCATCCTTCAAGGCCATCCTTGACATCAGACCTCTGGCCTCTTCCCCCCAAGTGATTTTTTTTTTTTTTGCAGTACTGGGGATCAAACTTAGGACGTTTCGCTTGCAAGGCAGCCATGGTGCCACTGAGCTAAATCCCTGACTCAGAAGGGCAGCTTATTTTTTTTTATTTTTTAGTACCAGGAATCGAACTCGGGACCTTGCACTTGCGAGGCAGGCGGTGGAGGGGCAGCTTATTTTAAAGATACATTTAATTACCCAATCTGCCCCACAAAGTCACAAAAAGCTCCAAAAAATTAAATCTGGCCCTCAAATTCCCATCAGAAATTGATCAATCAAGCATTTCAATAATCGTGATACGGCTGCCCTCCAGCTGTATTTATGGCTTATAACCACTCGCATCCACTGTAAGAAACCCACCAAAAGGGCTGATAGCCAATAAAACCTCCAGAGATCCAAACAATGGGTCTAGCATGCATCTTCCATGTATGTAAATAATTCATTTCTGGGCTAATTTCAGAAGAATCCTAGGTCTGGGGATTTAGCTCAGTGGCTCTGCTGCCTGCCTCAAAAGAATCCTAACATTGCTATATAGAGAATTAGCTTGTACATTTTAGGTCTGTGAAATTCTGTAAGATTTTTCCTGCCCTGAACAGTGAAAAATAATAAATTGAGACAAAAACAAATTTAAAAAAAAATTTAAAGCCACACAAAAAGGCACATAGGGAATTATGTCAAATGTGTTTGTGTCCTTAGGCAAAGCTGTGGGAGTTTGGAAATGTCACAGTGGTAAATAACTTTTTACTTTTTACAAATTCTTTTTTCTGTTGGAACACTGAATTCTTCTGGCATATGTATATATGAATACAAACTGAAGGCCCCTACCTCCTGGAGTTATTCACCTTGGCTTGTTTACCTCCACATGCTGATGATGACTTTTTTTTTTTTGGTACCAGGGATCAAACTCGGGACCTTGCACTTGCGAAGCAGGCACCAGAACCACTGAGCCAAATCCCTGGCCTGACTATTTTTTTTTTTTTTTAAATTCAATGTGGAGACTTGAAACTTGAACGTCCCTTCCAACTTTTATATTAAAAATAAAGACAAGAAAACTGAAGGTTGTTTTTCACCTGTACAAGGAGTACTAATGGATTGTCTTGGTCTAGGAAAAACCTTGGTGTGTGTTTATGGACAATTAACTGTTAAAGTTATTGTAGTTTATCTGTATTTAGCAGAGTATTTTCATCTTGAGTGATCTGAGCCGAATTTGAAGACTGTGTTTTTGTTGTTTTTTTTGGGTACCAGGGATTGAACTCAGGACCTTGCGCTTGCGAGGCAGGCACCAGAACCACTGAGCTAAATCTCTGGCCCTATATGATAAACTCACAATTTTTTTTTTTTTTGGTACTGGGGATCAAACTCGGGTCCTTGCGCTTGTGAGGCAGGCGGCAGAACCACTGAGCTAAATCCCCAGCCCCTGAAGACTATTAATAAGTTATGTTTGGAAGTTTTAACTTCAATGAAGTAATTGTTTGCTGTGAAAGAAACAAACATTGAATTGCTAAACAAAGATGGTGGGCCGGGGATTTAGCTAAGTGGTTTCACTGCTGCTCAAGCACAAGGACCCGAGTTCGATCCCCGGTACCAAAATAAATAAATTTAAAAAAATAAAAATGCAAAGATGGTGCAATATCTTTGTTTTTTTAAATGAGTGAGGCTCCTGTGAATCAACCCAACTGAAGCATTTCAATTCACTTGGATGAGAAACGTGTTTAGTATCAAAAGAGCCCGAGAAGACTCAGAGGTTGGTCAATTACTGTGGCACACTTTCTGGTTACTTTGTACAATGTAGATTTGAGGTACAGTGGTGAAAAAATTAAATGTGACATTTGAAAAAACAAAACAAACAAACAAAAAATGGGTCCAGGACCCTGCTTTAAGTGTCACCAGATTGGCCACTGGGCCAAAGACTGTCCCAACCCAGGACTCCCTCCCAAGCCATGCTCACGTGCAAAAGCCCTCAGCAGTAGGAGGCAGGCTGTACTGGGGTGGCCGGGCCCACGTCAGGGGTCCCAGGGCCACTGGCCAGGGCCCAGGTGCCCTCGCTGTCCTGACGGTTGGACCTCAGATGACTGACATGGCTTGGAGGTCTCCGATGCCCATTGGACCATCACAGGTGCCAAACTCTGGGTAAATCTTGCAGTGGAAGCTAAGACTGATTCATTTCTGATCAGTACAGGGGCGACCCATTTCACCCTCTTTTCATCCTCAGGACAGCCAACTTTAGCCTCAATTACTATTGTGGGAATCGATGGCACTGTGTCCAGGCCTCTCGAAACCCCTCTGCTCTTCTGCCACCTGGGAAACCCAATGTTTGCTCATTCATTTCTCGTCATTCCCACCTGTCCAATCCCGCTCCTCAGAGGAGATATTTTAACAAAGCTCTCTGCCAGCCTCACTATTCCAGGCTCCGCTCCCCACCTCATCGCCACCCTTTCTCACCTACTTCCATACCCTCCTCCTACCCCATGTCCTCTCCCTCCTCCATCCTGCATGTTTGGGGCATCTCAGTCCCCTCTGTCACTCAACCTCACTGCCCCTCCACACCCCTTAGTTCTTCCCCCACCACACACTGTTAATTACTCAGACCCCAACCCTGACCATGGCACAGCAGCTCCTTTCCTTCTTGGGAGTCCCTGGCTGTTTCCATCTCTGGATTCCAGGTTTTGCAATGCACACAAAACCCCTCTATAAACTAACTGAGGGGCCCCTCGACTCCTTAGACAGCAAGTCATTCCCCCACCCTCAGAGTGATTCCCCAGATTCCTCCTCTGGATGGTTCCAGGGACCCTCTGTGAGTTCTCCCCGGACGAAGTCCACCTTTACACCCTTCCCTGACCCTCTGTCTAGCCACTCCGGCAGCCTAGCTCCCTTAGGTGCTGCCATCTTCCCTTCCCACTCACATGTATACCCCTGCCTCATATTCGCTGCCAGCTTAGCTTCAGAAGCCCCCAGGATCAAGCCACCAGGCTCAAAACACAGGCAAACGGCTGGATGTCCTGGCTTCTCCCCATGTTAGAGTCCCTAGTCCCAATTTTTCTACTATTACTGATTGGACCCTGCATAATAAAGTTTTTGACAGATCTTATCCAGGAATAGACCCGCTCCATGACATCTGGACAACTCCGCCTGACTCCCCCCAACACTGCTGTCCCACGAGAGCCTCTGGCTGACCCTGAGAAGGATCAGAAAGGCACCATGCTCCTGCCACCTCCACTGCCTCACTCTGGAACTAAACCCTCCACCCACACACACTGCTCTCCTCTCTCTCCCCACAGGATGCTCACGCTGTCCCCAGCCACGCTGAAAGAAATCATGAGAAACTACGCCCCTACCCTTTCCTTCTTTTTTTTTTTGGTACTGAGTATCGAACTTGGGTCCTTGCGCTTGCAAGGCAGGCGCCGGAACCACTGAGCTAAATCCCCCAACCTCTTCTTTTTTTTTTTTTTTTTGGTACCGGGGATTGAACTTGGGACCTTGTGCTTGCGAGGCAGGCAGCAGAACCACTGAGCTAAATCCCTGGCCCTTTCTTCTTCTTCTTAATAACACAACAGGCAAGGATGACAGGGCCCCAAGCCAGACCCCCACCCAAGCAGACCCCCTCCCTGAATCCACAGGAGCACAGAGATAAGAGGCAGCCAGCAGCCACCCTGCAGCTCTCACCACCACCCTGTTTATCAGCCAGCCCCAGGCCCATCACCCAGGGGACTCTCAAATTTTCCACCCTCTAGACCAGGGCCCCTCCCCTACCTAAAACACCCCATATAACCACGAGCATGCTCCTGTCAGTGCCAGTGGCCTTCTCGCCTTTGGCCCATCTGCACTCAGATGGCAATAAGCTCATCGAATGTTGCTTAGACTTTGCCTGCTTTAGAGGTCTCAGTCATGCCTCAGTCTGACCTTATAATGTATAAATGTAAGCACTGTGCATCTAGAAAAGAATGGGGATGGGGATGTAGCTCAGCATCACCTTGCCTGCCTGGCAAGCGCCAGGTCCTGAGTTTGATCCCCGGTACTGAAAAAAAAATAAAAGAAAATGTCAGATATCTTTTGACTTTTTTTTTTTTCCAGTACCGGGGATCAAACTCAGGACTTTGTACTTGGGAGGCAGGTGCTGTGCCACTGAGCTACATCCCCAGCCCAGATATCTTTGATCTGTTTTTTTTGGTGCCGGGGATCGAACTTGGGACCTTGCACTTGAGAGGCAGGCGCTGGAACCACTGAGCTAAATCCCTGGCCCTCTTTGATCTTATATCAATGTTATACACATACATATATATTAGCAATCTATGAAATACACTTAATAGACTCAAATACATTACCATTTATAAATTTTAAGAAGAATACACAAATATATACTTAGCAAGTGTCTTTAGTATTTTAATCATAAATAACTCAGATTTTTACTCACATATTCATCGAATTGTTAATTTTTTTTTTTTTGGTACCAAGGATCGAACTCAGGCCCTTGCTCTTTGGAATTGTTAATTTTTAACAATTACCTCTACATTGCTCACAAATGTAAAATATCTGACAAACACAAGTTAATGTCCCAAAACAATGTTTTGCTGAGAGGAAAAAAAAATCTCTCAAAAGTTGTAGTCAGTACCTGGAAACTGCATCTACATGTGCTACAAGAGAATGTTTCAAAATCCTTGAAAGGGTTTCTGGGGCTTTGGAACTTGGATATTTACATTGAACCCAATGAATCTTTTTTTTTTTGGTACCAGGGATCGAATTCAGGACCTTGCGCTTTCGAGGCAGGCGGCAGAACCACTGAGATAAATCCTTGGCCCTTGAATACCAAATTTTTATGTCACCAAATGCAAACGATCCTGGAGAATAAGGAAGCCCGTAAGTGAAGCCACTTGGAGGACTATTAAAGGAACTTTAATAACCGTGAGTTTTTAAAGTGGAAAAGCTCAGAAGATTTTAAAAGATCCACAGACCACAGGCTGAAATACTGCTGCTGCATCAGGGCTTCCTGGCTTATCATTCGAGTGGAGGAAGTCCTTACCCACGGAAACATGGACCCAGCTCTTTCAGGAAATTAGAAAGCAGGCACAGCATGGCTGGACAGTGTGTACTCAGACACAACTCGATGCATAAGGCCAAACGGGTGAGGCAGGTGTCCCTAGCAGCCAGCACCAGTCCTGGCCAGGCAGGGGGTCCCAGGATACGGGAGGCTGCACAGCTGGTGCAGTGGCCAGGGCCCCACCTCTGGGGTCTTCGCGCACCTGCCATTCTTTTGGCGTTCTCAGTGGCCCCTGGTCTTTCCTGGTGGGATGTGCTGGTGCCCTTCACCGCTGCCCGGCTCAGCACCTACCTCACCACCATTGTGTCTGTGCAGCTCTTCCAGGACTGGGAGCAGCGGCTGGCTGCTGTGCTGTGCCTCCTCTGGGTCCTCACCGTCTTAGCCTCCACTTTGTCTTTGAGAGGCTGCTGTGCTAGAAGCTGGTGGAGCAAACTCAGCACTCTGGCTCACCCTGATCACTGTCTTCATGATCGAGCCTCTGGCAGGGCCGGAGGGGAGCGCTGCACAGTGGGAGTGCCGGTCCTGACTGGGGCTGCTTGAGCCACACCAGAGGAGGTCTTGGCCTGAAGGCAGCACCTGCTTGTGCCCGGCTGGGTACCCAGTTTCCTCCCAGTCACATCTGAGATTTTTCCTCATCAGGCTAAGAAGAGCAGCCTTGATCCCTGAAATGTATTTCCTGTTATTCATGCCTTGAGTAGCTAATCCTGACTGAGATCCTGAGCAGGGCCCCGGGGCAGAGGAAACTTAAGTCAAGGGTCCTGCTGGGCTCTAAGTATTCTCCACAGTGGGGATGGACTCCTCTCCAAAAGCAGCAAACTGGGCTTGGGGACTTTGTCCGGCCAGCAGCACTGACCCAAGAGCTCACTGGTCCCGTCCATGCAGGTCACACTTCCTTAGACAGCTGAGCTCTGAGAGTGCAAGAGAGCTTGCATTTCCCGCCCTGCATTACAGGAGAGAGAAGCCCTTCTTCAGACAGAAGAATGTTGCTAAGAACCTAACTGGGACCCTCTCCAGATACCCGCCACCTGGGAATACCTGCTGCCAAAGCACTGCAGGGCTTTCTGCCACAGCCGGCTGCAGCCTCATGGACTCTTCCACCACCTTGTGGCCGGCACCATCAGCGCACCTGAGACAGACTTCAGGCTCCCTAAGCAACCAAAGATAGAAACAGTGGTCTGGTGATGGTGGGCATGGAGACCTGCAGATGGGAGCTTGTTTCTATCTTTGGTTTCTTTGCCTAAAGTCTTTGGTTTGATGTGTCAGGTGCCAAATGACATTTGCTGAGATGAAAATAAAAGTGCTTTTTTGGAGAAAAAAAGACAAAACTGTCTGTTTCTTCTCATGGACCTAGCTAGGGAGCTCCAAGTGGACTTTTCAGTCACACTCACTTGTCTACTGTAGTAAGCCACAGGGGATACCTCTTATCCGACTCAGTTTCTGCTGCACAGAATGAGGATGCCAGTCTCTAAACCACTCTTGCACAGGGCAGCAGTCCTGAGCACAGTGTGGAACAAACCAGTCCTAAAACCGATGCAGTCATGACACAGTCGAGACCACTGCAGGGAGGAGGAGCAGCAGGCCTGGGCCCTTGCCTGCTGCTCATTAAAAGCATTCAGACTTAGAGCCATTCCCACCATGAACCATAACTTGTAACAGTGTCTAGCAAATACTCCCTTATGACTCTTGCTAATACCAGAAGCAGCCTTCATGCACACGGACTATTACTAAATCATTTAAACTTGTAAATAAAGGAACAACCAGCCAGTGCTGTTAACGTGTGGCACATTTTCTCAATGTTCAACTGACTCTGATTCCCACGAGTCTTTGAGATAACAAACTCAAAAATTTTAATTGCATTTGCTTCATGCGCTTTAGTCTTTCTTACAGCCTTTGTGAAATCAAAGTCTCTTTTGAAGTCAAATAGCTAAAAACTAATTTTGATTGGGTAATGTGTAAGAGAGGCAGAGAGAATTGAGAGAGACCACCCGAGCATGCTTTGTGAGAGCAAGTGACGCTGTTTATTCACTCCAGAGCGAGCAGCCAGGCTGGGTCCAGAAGGGGATTCAGCGTGGTGGGGGAAAGCATACACTTAAGTAGGGAAATGGTTGCCTAGGCGATGGTGGCGGTTGCTGAGCATCAGTCTGGAGCATCACTGCCTAAGGAGTCTGAGGGCCCAGATGGTGTGGGCTGAGCTCCTCAGTCAGGGCTGCAGTGCAGATGTTTCCTGGAACCGAGGGGCTGAGACATGGTGCTCTGCTATCAGCAGAGGCCAGGTCAGGCCCTGCAGTGGTCTCACTTGCCAAGCCTGACAGCTAACATGGGAAAAATGTGTGTCAATGGTTCTGAAGACACTTTTATTTTATAAACATTTGTTTAAGTCATGTGGACTAAAAGGCATTTGGGGTTGTGCTTTCTTAATTATTGTGTGCTCTTATTTTTATCAACTTTTAAAGAATTACACTATTGGCATGATTTTTCTTTTTAGTGTCCCAAGCAATACTTAACCCTAAATTTCCACATTTGAAAGGATTCCAGGTTGTAGCAAGGTGAGAAATATACATCTCAAAGGAGATAGCTTGCTCAGTTAATATGAGTTTGAATTTTCTGAAGTTTTTTTCCTGTCTTAAGTCAATTTACAAAGCTCTTGCCCCAAGTTTTAAGACTTGTTTCCTTTCATTGGGCTAAAATATATACAAAGTTGGTCAGAAGTTTACACATCACAAATATCAGTTTTCAGCAAATAAGTTGTAACAAATGTTTTGAAACACAACTGGTTTAGAATGAACCAAGACCGTTAGCCAGCTGAGGGGAAAATTAAATGCAATGAGAAACCGGTCCACATTAGTCAAACAACTGTGCAGTCAGTGGCACCGAAGGATCTGGCTGGTAATCCAGAAAGGGGCAAGGAAAAGCAGCTATAGATGTTATCCTGGCCAAAGCTACTTCAAACAATCCTCTTAAAGACAGTTGCATGAGGCCGGGGATTTAGCTCAGTGGCACTGCACCTGCCTTGCAGGCACAAGGTCCTGAGTTCAATCCCCAGTACTGCAAAAAAAACAAAAACAAAAAAACAACCCAAAAAACAAGACAGTTGCATGAAATCAGACTGCACTTTCAGTTAGACAGGCCATGTTGTTATACAATAAAATCACCTTTTCTAAGTCACAGATAAGTAAAATTTCTCTAGGAAGCCACAAATAACACAAGCACATTCATTCATAAAGACTTTACTTTGACACATGATGGGAAAACCATAGAGGTACACATGAATGAGAAAATCACAGAAGATCACAGAAACAATCAAGTCAAGACTTCAGTGCTTGTCAGTTATACTGAAGCTGGAGTTTTGGGAGCACAACATGCAGCCGAGGCTGAAGTGGCAAGGAGTGGAATGGATAACCAGTACTCCTCTTCTTCCCCTCTCTTTCAACACAAGCCACACCAACTTCCTTACAATGCTTCTCCGGGGCAGCTATGTCCTCCCGGGCCTCAGAAAACTTTTCTTCCATGCCCTCACCCATGTACCAGTGAGCAAAACCACGCTTGACCTGGGCCAGGGATTTAGCTCAGTGGTTCCATCGCCTGCCTCGCAAGCGCAAGGACCCGAGTTCGATCCCTGGTACCAAAAAAACCAAAACAAACCATGCTTGACACACCTCACATCAAACCCGTGGCCCAGAGAAACCCAGGCCTCAGCATGCAGCCCGCTGCACCTCAGCCAGGTCTCACCAGGCACGACAGTGAGTGGCTGGTAATTAATGCCACCCTTGAAGCCACAGGGGTACCAGTCCACAAACTGGATGTTGTGCTTGGCCTTGATGGTGGCAATGGCAGCACTGACATCTTTGGGGATCACATCACCATGGTACAACAGGCAGCAAGCCATCGATTTACCGTGGTGAGGCCCGCATTTCACCATGTGGCTGCTGGCTGAAAGCTGCTTGAGGAGGCTTTCTGAGCAGAGCCGACAGGGGAGTGTCTGGAGGGGCGTGGATGCTGGGGTAGGGCACCAGATTGGTCTGGAATTGACAGGTCAACACTCAGGCTTCATCACATCTGAGGGAAGCAGTGACAGAAAACACAAGATGGCTATGTTAGGGCAGGCTGGATGCTCAGTAACCAAGGTTTCTATGGCAGATGTCACAGATGGCCTCACAGTCTACCACGAAGGCACAATCAGAGCGCTCCAGGGTGGTCTGGGTGGTGAGCGTGGAGTCGGAGGGCTCAATTACAGCTGTGGGAAGCTGGAGGGCTGGGTAAATGAAGGACTCCAGCTTGATTTCTTGCCATAGTCAACAAACATATTGATCAGCAGGGAAGTGAACCCAGAGACAGCTCCCTTGCCAAACAATGGAGAAATAAGTAGTAGATCTGTGTGCGCTGGTCAGGCACAGTAAGAATTCGGGCCAAGACAAGGTCAGTGGCCTGCATGGCAAGAGTGTAGTGCTCACTGGCATAGCTAATGGCAGCCTCTTCCTTGCCCCTAAAGAGCTGCTCAGGGTGGAAGAACTGGTGGCCGATGCCTGTGTGAACTTCATCAATGACTCCTCCAGGTCTTCTCACCAGAGGCGTTGAAGGAGCCACCCTCCTCCCCATGGGTCTTGTCACTTGGCATCTGGCTACCAGGCTGGACGCCATGTTCCAGCCAGGCGAGCTCCCAGCAGGTGTTGCCAATCTGGATGCCAGAGTGGCCAATGTGGAAAGATGCATACATGTGTGATGGCCACAGGAGCAGACACCAGGTCCTGGTTAGGGTCAGTCCTCAACAAGCTAGCATGAGCACTTTCATTCCTGAGCAAATACCTCTAACCGAATAATGTCTTAGAGGTATTGTCCTGTCCCAAAATGAGAAGCTCTCTGGCCAAACTGAGTGCTCCATCAGGTCTTGAAGGTGCAGAGATTTCCTGCCTTACCTCCACATAGTACAGAACACACAGCTCTGGCAGGCCCCTCATCACAGAAACCTGGCTGCAACCTGTCCACTTAGTGTGCAGCTTCTAGATGGTACTGTACCCTACTGCCCATTCTAGACCAAAGTGGTTAAGAGAAAAAGAAACCAAAGCAAACCAAAATAAATGAGGATTCCAAACCAGCCAGTGCCTGGAATTTTTCTACCTCTGAATCTCTCATCACATCAGTCAGTGCCTTAAAATGACCAACGGCCAAATGGTGAAGGTGCTTGCCTCACCCTAAATGGCCCTGATGGCCAGTCAGTGCCCAATATGACCAAATGGCTACAAAGGGCGAAGGTCCTTAGCTCAGCCAAATGGCACTGCTGAGTGACCCAAGAGAAGTCCAAATGACGGAGACAGTAGATCCCGGGAGTGCATTTTCCAGCAGGAAAACAGTTGGAGCCTGTCAGCCCCCTAAACCTTTTTCCTTTTACCAACAAAAGCATTTATAGGAAACTGATGCCACGAACAGAAAAGGATGAGGGTTCTGGGTGCAAAAATTTCTCCAGCTCCTGACCATGGGTTGAAGTAGCTATGAGCAGTCAGTTCCTTTTCCTAACTCCCTGCCAGGATGAAGGGCTCTTAGGAGCTGGGCCTTAGCTCCTGCCTAGCTCACCAAAACCCTTACTGGCCATGTAGGTTCATATACTCAGGTTCGTTTGCTCACCACTGACAAATCAAAGGAGGCCATTTGTTTTGGTAAAAAGGAAAAAGGATTTATTTAAAGCTAGCTCTGAAGAGGCCAGGGATTTAGCTCAGTGGTTCCAGTGCCTGCCTGCCTTGCAAGCACAAGTTCCCGAGTTCGATCCCCCTGCCCCAAAAAACCTAGCTCTGAAGAAATGGAGGGGTCCATTTGCCTCAAATACCATCTCCTGGTAAACAGGTAAGGGTATTACCTACCTCCCCTAACAGAAGGGAAGGAGCACCGAGCTAATACAGATCGCCACACGTGGTTTATGGCTTTAGCTCATTGTCCCCTTCCTTCTGGGAAGAAAACTGGGCTCCTGCCTCCTGGTGTCAGCATCTGCATATTCTGTCACTTCATCTGGGCTGAGGAGAGGAGGGAGGAGGAAGCTTAGAGAAGTTGTTTACCTCTAAAAGAAAAATAATCTAACTTTTAAAGTTCCATCTTGTACTGCAACTTACAGTAACAAGTGCTGGGCCAGACTAATGGGATGCAATGGCGCAGCCAGAGTACACTTGGAAGACAGGCACTGACTTAAGAAGTTACACACACACTTCCCAGATGACCTAGACCTGTGATGGCGAACCTTTTAGAGCTTTCAATGGTAACAAATAGCCCACTTCGGCACACATGCCATAGGTTGCCATCACTGCCCTAGATCTTCCTTTTCTAGGTGTGTACTTGAGATGTGAAACACATGTCCACACCCAGACATACCGCACACATTTATAGCAGCCTTGTTTATAATACAACCATGATGGGGACAACTCAAAGGTCCAGCTACTAAAGAAGCGATAAACATGATACAGCCATACAGTGGAGTTGCACTGTCAGTAAAAAGGACCAGAATGCCGACATGGAAGCCCTCAAGGACAGGGGCTCGTACCTGCCTGTTCACTGATGATCAGTATCTGGCACATTATAGATGCTAAGTACATTATTTGGGGTGGAAGGTGGGGCAGGGTCTCTATGTACCCCAGGCTGGCCTTGAACTTACAGTGACCTTCCTGCCTCAGCCTCCAGAGTGCTGGATTCCAGAGGTGCTCCACCATGCCCAGCTTTCACTAAGTACATGTGAGGCAGAAAATAAGAAACAAAAACTAGGCAAAAAGGAGACAAGGAAATCGAGATTTTAAAATTATACTTAAGAGGGGCGGGGATTTAGCTCAGTGGTTTCACTGCCTGCTGAGCAAGCGCAAGGACCCGAGTTCGATCCCCGGTACCAAAAATAAATAAATAAATAAATAAATAAATAAATAAATAAAATTATACTTAAGAATGAAGATGTGCTATATACATGTACAAACTCCCTACAATGAATGTAATCATTAAGTACTGTAGATGTGTACTAATAAAAATTAAAATTAATATGCTCAACAATAAAAAGAGTAAAACAAACAAAAAAATTATACTTAACTGCAGCTTGAAGATACAAAGGTTGCTCAAGCCCTTTTCCCTTCCAGGAAACTCATTAAAACAATTCCTGGAAGTTTTAAGACACAGTAAGGCTGTAAATCTGGGGTCTGGACCTGGCCTTTTCACCTGTCAATTACGTCTCCTCTGCCCTTAAGGAAGCAGCAATACTGGTGGGGAGCAGTCCCAGCCTCAAACACAGAGGTGCTCGCATTCTGGCATAACCCAACAGACACAGGAACTCACACCCCAGATCACCCACCTTGAAGACACTCCAGACCCCTAAACTACATTCAGCCCTGGCCCACAATGTGTGTCATTCTTCTGTGAGTGTCCACACTTTTCTTGAGTGCATGCTAAAATCTCTAACAAACCCTTCTGTGCCTCTTACTGACCTGTCCTGAAAATTCTTTTACTGTAATGGGAGTCAGCGGACCTGAAACTCATTCTGTACAAGGGTGGGACAGACTCCTTATTTCAGCCTTGGGGACCCTCAGACCCAGCCCAGTGACATATGCAGTGAAGAAGTGAATGAATTGGCCGGGGATTTAGGTCAGTGGTTCTGCTGCCTGGCTTGCAGGCATAAGGACCAGAGTTCAATCCCTGGAACCAAAAAAAAAAAACCCAAAAAGAAATGAATGAATCATCTAAGTTACTTTATTGTTTTTAAAAGATTTTATTTGAAAAAATGGCCATATTTACAGTTGTAGAAAATGCTCATGAAAATACTTAAAGAATACAAAAATATGGAGTTGGGGTGTAGCTCAGAGGTAGAGTGCTTATTTGCCATGCGAGGCCCTGAGTTAGATCCTCAGCACTGCAAAAAACCAAACCACACCAAACCAAACTAAACCAAACGTACAAAAACTATCACATTAACAAGGGGGCTACTGGCCAGGGATTTAGCTCAGTGGTTTCGCTGCCTGCTGCGCAAGCACAAGGACCCGAGTTCGATCCCCGGTTCCAAAACAAAACAAACAAAAACACAAAAACAAGGGGGCTGCAAATGCAGCCATCAAACTCACTGCCATGTTTTGGAACCACCATATATTGTTAGCGCTACCATGAGACTCAAACAAGATTATTTACGGAAAAAATGATCTGACTAATGTCTACTATAGACATTAGCTACAGGCCTTTAATTTTATAAGACAAAAAGGTTTTCCTGTATTTACAACTGATTTGAAACATGAAAATGGCAGCCAGTTATTAGCAGACTGCTGACAATCAGTGAGCTTGTGACCACCACCATGTATACAATTCACAATTGAGGTCCTTAAGTTCACTCTCCTGAGTCAGCAGGAGTAGGTCTTACTTCTAAGAGAGAGAGGAGAGAAAAACATCTCCAAACAAGGCAATTCCTAATAGGTGACCAGGATCCTTATGATTCAGTCTTTTTCTTTTCTTTTAAAACTACATTTTCAGCACGCAACTTTTCCATCTCCTATAAGTAATTGAGAAAGAGAGGAAAAAATTTAAGGCTCTAACTTGTACAGGAGATATTCTTCCTGACTTTCAATAAGCATATATTTTAAATTAAACCTAGAATGTTCAATATGTAAACTGCATAACATTAAATAGAAATTTGGCATCTATGAGAATTTATTGGAATTAATTACATTACAACAGTAAAGAACAAAATTTTCTCAAATTCAGGACATTCCCTGAAGTAAGCCATTCAGTCATTAAAATTTTAATTTCCCTTCAATAAAATGATCACTTTTAAGCCAGAGTGGGTTAATTCAGAGTAACATTCAGAGCGTACCTTCTTCAGGCGTATCACATAATGAATCTTCTGATGCAGGTTCTGATGCCCTGCCAGCATCCCGTTTTCCTCCGCGAGAAACTCCACCTGCTCCCTTAACATCTCTATCTCCTGTAGACAAATCAACCCGAGCGAGAAGGTGAAAAGCAGGACTTCACATCCTCTGAAATTCACATGACTTCCTGTCTCCCAAGAGCACAGGGTGTAAGAGATGGAGCCTAGTTTATAGCTCCTACAACCATGTCTGTGGGACTAGAGAGACTCAAACCAAAGATCCTATCCCAGAATGCATTTTCACAGGAAGGAGATTTCTGCCCATTAATCCTCTTTATTCAAGGATTCCAAGTACCATGAAAAACCCAGTATATCAACACACCTGAAAGTTTCTCTCTCTTTCTTCATACATCTCTTCCAGTTTCGATCTTAGTAGTTCCTTTTCCTGGAATGCTTTAGCCTCCAATGT
This sequence comes from Heterocephalus glaber, assembly GCF_053883595.1. Classification (NCBI taxonomy): domain Eukaryota; kingdom Metazoa; phylum Chordata; class Mammalia; order Rodentia; family Bathyergidae; genus Heterocephalus; species Heterocephalus glaber. The sequence continues at coordinate 73,777,527 of NW_028258324.1, forward strand.
CTGGATTCGCTCAACTTCCTCAGCCATTCTGAGGCAGTCCATTTCTTTGCTATGAAGAGCACTTTGGACTTCTCCTAGACTGGAAGAATAAGAATCATTTTTTTTTTTTTTTTTTTTAGTACCGGGGATTGAACTCGGGACCTTGTGCTTGCGTGGCAGGTGCCGGAACCACTGAGCTAAATCCCCGGCCTAAGAATAAGTATCATTTTATGGTATTCCCAAGAAATGTAATTCAAAAACAGCACTCAAATTACATATTTCTCCCCAAACTGGTTTAACCCCTAGCACCACAAAAAAAGGAGAAGAGGAGGAGGAAGAAAAAGAGAAAGGGGTAGGGTGAGAGGAAAACAAAAAGAGGGAGCAGTGGCTAGTTTGGGGGAAATTGGAGAACTCGCTTCCCAAGAATGTAGTAAATAACAACTGATCTAAGGTAAGTATGGTTATCTCTACTCCCTTGTCAGACACTGGCTGTCACAGCTTCCCCTGAAGGTTCCTCATGTGTGCCTTTTGTAGCAAGGAGACACAAATTGATTCTTGGGAACTTAGACAAAAGAAAGCCCGTGGAAACTACCTTCTTGCAAATGTAATCTTGTGGAGATACAATGTTTGGAGTTGCAACAGGAATGTCTGGCCTTTGAACAATTTAAACTTATAATGAAAAATTTTACACATAAAGCCAACTTCAAAAATATGTAAGATAAAAGAAAAGATAGATAATAGGAAACAGAGATGGATCTTTTGGAAATGAGAAGAGGACCAAGAGATGAAGGGAGAAAGGAGGGGAAGGGGATGAAGAGATGTATTACGTGCATGTTTCAACTCCTCATAAGGAATGTAATCACTACGCACTGCAAAAAAAGGATAAAAATTGAAAAAAGATGCACAATAGCTGGGTGTAGTGACACACATTTATAATTCCAGCACTCTAGGAGGCTGAGGCACGAGGATCACCAGTTCAAGCCCAGTCTGGGAAACTTAGTAAGACTTGTCCCAAAATAAAAAAATTAAAAAAGTTTGGGATGTAGCTCAGTACAAAGGCCCTGGTTTTAATCCCCAGTACCGAGAGGAAAAAAAAAAAAGAGGTTAAATGGTATTTCAAAATTCCTTTAAGAAGTATAACAAGTAAATATGTTTGAGGACGACTCTGAATACTTATTCCAATATCCTTCTAATGATATTTTATCATTTTATTGGTTAACACCTATCAGTTTACTTGTTTTGAACCTGCAGAAAATATAGTATACCTTATACATGAAAGAATAGGGCAATTTATAAGGATAGATAAATATGAAAACTGTATACATAAATTAAAATCATGGCTTCAGGAAACATACAGAGAACCTAGGTCAAGACAAGGGACTCAGATACTGATCCATTGGTCTCAGAGGGCCTCAAGTTTTTAAATTCAAGGAAGTAGAAGCCTAAGAGAAAAGGGGAACCAGTCGGAGATATTGTTCTTTTTTTTTTTTTTGAGTCAGGGTCTCCCTTTGTAGTTCAGGCTGGCCCTGATCTCACTATGTAGCCCAGGGTGGCCCTGATCTTGCAGCAATCCTCCGGCCTCAGCCTCTCGAGTGCTGGGATTACAGGCGTGCACCCCCATGCCCGGCTGAGATATTGTTCTTTTAATCAGTGAGGAGAACACCACTCAGTTGCTCAAAGAAGTTTAGCTTTTCCATGCACTGATTTCTTTAAGCTTTTCTTTTGGAGTGGCTCTAGTTGAAGACCCCTTGAGCACGTGGTATTGGAAGTATCAGTTCTGTTCACACAGTACTGCAGTTAGAAAGAAGTTACTTACCTTGTAGAATTATTTTTCCTTTAAAGGAGAATAAAAACAATTATCAACAATTATTTATAAAATAATACACTTACTCTGTTTTCATTTTCAGCATTTCTTCAGCTATTTTACTCTATAAGATTAAAAAAAAAAGATTTAGGTTATTTAATAACATTGCTAAAAAAGACACAAAGGCATCAGTCCATTCTCTCATGTTGAGAAAATCAAATGAACTCTCTTGTCCCTGATGCCAGCTGTGCCCACGTCGGGGAACCAAGGCCCCAAACTTGTTTCTAAATGGACAGGTGCACATGCAGAGCAGCAAGCTCCCATGCAGGCCTGAACACAGCACACTCTTACTCCTCAGCTGTGTCTAATTCTGATGGTAAACAGCATGCTCACAGTGAGAAAACAGAAAAGACAGGAATTTCAATAATAAAATGGTTTCTGAAGTATATAACCAAAAACGTTAGTTATAAGACTTTCTCAAAGAAACTATTCCATGTGCCAGGCATGGTGGCACATGCCTATAAGCCTAGCACTCGGGAAGCAGAGGCAGAAGGATGGCTGAGTTCGAGGCCAGCCCAGGCTACACAGTGATTTCAAGACCAGCCTGAACTATATAGTGAGACCCTGTCTCAAGAAAAAAAAAACAAAAAACTATTGCAGAAAAAAAGTCATACTTTAGCAAGTCTTTCTTTGAGAATTTCTTCTTCATGTTCATTCTTCAGCTGCTGATTCTCTGGATGATTCTGATCACTGCATAGATTAGGGGAACAGACAGGGAGACATTGTGAAGTTCATTCAGGTATCAACTGTGCGTTTATTACATGGAGCCATGGCCACTGATGCTCACAGAAGCTAACTATGGGGATTAGGTCCATCGGCACAGCTGAGAAATGTGACTGGCACATGGGTGACACAAGGACCCTCCTCAGAGCTTGGGACTGTTTCCCAGGACAGAAGCAAGAGGAACAGAGCTGGGAAATCTAACTCAGGCATGCTGGAAAGTGAGATAAATTAGAAATTTTGTGGGAGATCAAATGTGAGCAAGAGGAGGGTGAGGGAAAGGGCCAGTTGGGGACCCCACCTCTCCCTTCATGTGAATTCCTGGTGACTGCTCTGGCTTCCCATGTATGCAAACGACAGGATGGGGAGTCCCTGGGCATAGACATAATCTCTTCATGGAAAAGGAATCCTCAGAATAACAGTTGTAGATGGCACCCTCATGCTGTGAGCCTGGCCAGTGCAGGGAATTAGCAGAGTCCCTAGCACCCAAGACCTCTCCCAAAGAGAACCAGCCTGGAGGCATAGGCTTCTCTAGGACTCTGACCGGTGAGTACCAAGACCATTTCTCAAAGGAAAACAGAAGCGACAGGAAGGTTCCTTTCCCTTAAGGAATCCGGCAAAGATGGTAATGAGACTCCCTTGAGGAGGACACTGCAAATCATGAGGGGAAGGGGTGTTTTCAAAAGTGCATTAATTCAGGGGTAGCCAAACTATTTCTGGTAAGAAGCAGACCGCAAGTGTTTTAGGCTCTGAGAGCCATCTGTCTATCACAGCTGCTCAAGTTTGCTACTACAGTGCAAAAGCAGCGATAGTGACCATGTCGTGTGGGCTGGATTTGGTTCCTGAGCTGTAGTTCATCCCTAATTTTTCAAAAAAGTTCTGTGTGGCTCCTCACACAAGGAACATGAGACTCTGAGATGAAGTGGTTTTTTTTTTTGGTACCTGGGCTCAAACTTGGGACCTTGTGCTTTCGAGGCAGGTGGGGGAATCACTGAGCTAATTCCCCGGCCCGAGGTAAAGTGTTTTTAACTGTGGTTTAACAGATGATCTGGAAATGTTCTATGCTCCATGCTTTTACTCAATCTTGGTAAAAGGCTGGACATGGGGATGGATGGACACATGGATACTAGGTGAGCAGACTATCAGCTACACACATCACAATCCCCTAGATGGGGAGCAAGGTGCTCATTACAAATGCAGCTTTCTGGCTTTGGCCCATCCTACTGAGACCTCTGATGCTTACTAACATGTGCAGAGACCCACCTAGGAGAGACCGTTAGCACAGGCACATTAATACTGCAATGGTTAACGCTGACTGTCAACCCCACTGACTTGAAGGACACTGTGGAGGTGAGTGAAGCACACTTCCGAGTGTGTCTGGGTGGGTCATGGGGTGTGACCCTGGGCACTGTCCAGCCCTCTGTGCTGCTTCCTGACGGCCATGAACTGAGCAGCTCTTCCCAGCCACACCCTCTGCCATGTTTCTGCCATACAGCCAGCGACCTTGGACTGAGACTTCTGAAACCACAAGCCAAATAAGCCTCGTTCCTCTTTTTTTTTTTATATTTACCTCCATTTTATTTTATTTTTCCCATTAAGTTTATTGGTATATTTTAGTATAAAATAGTTACATTCATCATCGGGATCTTGTACCTTTACATGAGCATCTTGGTTCATATTTTTTCCCCTTCCCTTGCCCTCCCTTCACCCCCTCCACCCTTCCCTATTTGCAAAGACCTTGTTTCCATTTTTTTCCTTTTCTCATATTTTTTCTTTTCCCTTTTTTCCTTTCCCCTACCCTTCCCACTTGCCCTGCTCCTTTAGACCTTTTCTTCCTGTTACACAATATCAATTATACACTTTTTAAATTACAATATCAAGACCTAGGAGACATTACCACAGATTTTACAGAATTTAAAAGGATATAGAAAGCATATTTCAAAAATCTGTTTTGAAATAAATTTGACAACTTCTAAGAAGTACCTTGGAAGACAAATTAATGAAGCTAACTCTGGAGGAAATATAAAATTTGAATAGCACCTATTAAAGAAAGTATATTCCTAGCTTGAAAACCTACCTATATGACAACAGGCTCATATACATTTTAACTGATAAATTATATCAAACATTTAAAGCAGAAAAAAGAAGGAACACTTTTCCCCACATTTTAGGAAATCAACATTGTGCTAATCCTAAAACTGGATAAAGATAATAGAAGAAAAAGTATGAACATAGATAGAAATTTGTTTAACAAAACAAACTATTAGAAGTCAGATCTGGCAGTATGTAGAAAGTGGTTTTGTTATAGGGATGGCAGTGTTGGTTCAGCATTGGAAGATCCACCCTCAAAAGTCATCATTTTAACAGAGGAAAGGAAAAAGCCATATGATCCTGTCACTAGTTGGAGAAAAAGTATTGGACTAAATTCTACAGCTGTTCATGGTAAAAGCTATCAGAAGACCAGAAGTAGAATAGAACCTTCTCAACAGATTAAGGACATGTACTCCATACTTCCAGTGAGAATGCCTTATATGAATGGAGAAGATACAACGGTTTCTCAAGGTGGGGAACAAGGGCAGATATGCTTACTCTTTATCTGTCCATTAAACTTTGAAACCTAGGCCCCACCAAAATAGTCTGGCAATAAAATGACACAATTAGGATAGGATTGGCAAGGTAGAAGCAAAATCTTTCTATGTACATGAAATGATCATCTACAGAGAAAATACTAAGAAATCTCTAGGAGCCCCTAGAACTTGTATTTGAATTTAGCAGGATTAGAAAACACAAGGTATATATAAAAATTCAGGTCTGTGTATACTTGCTATAAATGAAGAATTGGATATTGAACTTTAAAAGTTATGTAGGAATACAAAGGGCCTAGAAAAGTTAAAAAAAAAACAACAAAAAAAAACAGTGTTGGAAGACATTTAGTACCTAATTTTAAGACTTCTTCTAAAGCTACAGTAATCAAGGCAGTGTTGGTGTAAGGAAAGACATATAGATCATTTGAATAAAACAGAGAATCTAGAAATAGAACCACACATATATGGTCCACTGAGTTTTGAAAGATTATTTAACATTAACATTTTATAGAATATAAACTCAATTCAAGAGCCGAGGAAGAGATAGTGTTTTCAGCAAACAGCACTAGAACACCTGGTATCCGTATATAAAAAATTAATCTCAATCTTTTATTTCCATACATGAAAATAACTTGAAGGGATCTATGAACCTAAATATGAAAGCCTAAAAGTATAAAACTTTAAGAAGAAATTATAAGGGAAAATGAGTATGAATTCAGGGTAGGCAAGAACTACCTAGGATACAAAAAACATGATGTATAAAAGAAAAAAATTGACAAATGAGATTCCATCAAAATTTAGAACTTTAAATGACATCATTAAAATGAAAAGTAGTCCTTAAACAGACCATATTTACAATGCATATAACCTACGACTAGAATATATAAAGAACTCTTACAGCTCATTAACAGACAACCCATTTAAAAAGTACGTAAGATGATAAATACCCAGTATGGCACAAGGAAAGGTGTGCAACTCTAGAATCAGAAAAATACTAATCAGTACAATAACAAGATTGAATTATACACTCATTAGGGAGATGAAGTTAAAAGTTTTAAAAGCCTTGTCATGACTTTTTCTTTTTGTTGGATTCTCCCGCTTTGTGTTTAATTTGTCATGCCCAATGGATTCATTCTGCTGGGTTTCCTGGGGTTGTGATCCTCATTGTCTTTTCCTAGGGTAGTGTCTAAAATTTTTTGGAGTGCCAGTTTGATATTCATGAAGTTCCTGAGGTGCTCTTTATCATGAAAGTATCTTATTTCTCCAGCAATTCTGAAAGATAGTTTTGCAGGGTTCATCAATCTGGGTTGGAGGCTGTTTTCCTTTAGGGCTTGAAATACATCACTCCAAGCTCTTCTTGCCTTGAGAGTTTGCATTGAGAATTCTGCTGTGATTCTGATGGGCTTTCCTTTGTATGTGATTTCTTTTTTCTCACTGCTTGTAGAATTTTGTTCTGTTGGATTTCTGGAATCCTAACTGTTACATGCCTATGTGTAGATTTTTTTTGATCAAGGCTATTTGGAGTCCTATATGCCTCACTTATCTGTATGTCAAGTTCTTTTCCCCTCCTTGGGAAGTTTTCTGCCATCACTTCTGCGAAGAGTTTTTTTATGTCATCTGCATTCTCTCCTCTTTCTTCATTGACTCCAGTCAGTCTTATGTTATTCTCCTTTGCATTGTGTAGCAGCTGCTGGATTGATTTCATGTTCCTTTACAATTTTAAAGCAATTTTTCTTTTCCTGGTCACTAATTGCAATCTTTTCTTCTATATCTGAAATTCTATCTTCACATTGGTTCATTCTGCTGCGCAGACTTTCAATGGAGTTTTTCATCTCCTGGAAATCTGTTTGCATCTGTTTTACGGATTCCATTTGTTTCCTGTGTTGGGATTCCATCATGTTCCTCAGATCCTCTATGTTTTCATCTGTGTCCTCTCTAGATTTATTAATCATGTCTTGCACCATGAGCACAATCTTTGCTGTTATCTGAGTATTTCTGCTTTCATTTTTCCCAGATCCTCTTTTGTTGCCAGTTCAGAGAGTCCAGGTGGTTGAGTATCAGATTGTTCCATCTCGTTTCCCTTTGGGGTTACTGTAGGTGATCGGGTAAGCCTCGTTCCTTTAAGGTGAGGGTGTCATAGGTGTTTTGTCCCAGCAACAGAGAGCCGACCATATGGGTTTGGGAAGTGTGTCTCAGGGTGGCTTCTGGACAGGGCTGAGGAGCTGGCAAGCTTCTGTCAAAATTTTCTGGCAGCAACACGGACAGCAGACACTCCTCATCCAGGCGAGGGAATTCAGTGAGGGCCTCCATCCCAGAGGACCCCAAACCTTTGGTTCAATTCACCTCCTTGCATAATTTTACTGGTCTTTCTCATCATCTGTAATCTCTCAGGCAGAAAATTAACAACGGCCAAGATAATAATTCTGCCTTGTGCACTTACTAACTCCCTTTTATGGGGAGACAGCCCCAGTTGAATGCTGTGAATGTCACTTTATCATCTTGCCTTTCTATGATGGGGATCAAATCCATAGTCCTAATATGCTTGGTAAGCACTCTGTCACTGAACTAAATCCCCAGCCCTATATGTTGTTATTTTAAATCACTGGTTTTTTTTGGTACCAGGGATGGAACTTCTCAGGACCTTGCACTTGCGAGGCAGGCAGCAGAACCACTGAGCTAAATCCCTGGTCCTTTGAATCCCTTTTTGAGGAAGGTACACTTTTCTTCTTTTCCCTTTTCAAAATGTTTTTATTCTGAGATAGGGTCTAAGTCACCCAGGGTGGGATTGAACTTCCAATCTTACTGCCTCAGCTTCTCAGAGTGCTGGGATAACAGGTTTGTGCCACCGTGTTAGGCAATTTTCTTATCTTATTCTAAGGAAACCAAGGCACCAAACCCTTAACAATTGCTCGAGAACTCACAAGACTTTAAAGGGTCTGACCCAGGACCCAGGTCTGGATGTGGAGTCTGGCACTCTGCCGTGCTGTGGAAAATGCACTAACCAGGGAAAGCTGTGACTGAAGCTGGGATGCGCCCAGCATAGTTCCTAGGACAGCACTGCTCTGAAATGTTCCCAGTGCTCTGGCCCTCCCACCTGCACCAACAGCCACAAAGCTAGAGGAAATCCTCGCTTTCTGCAAGGCTTCTTGGACCATGCCTTGTTGGCTTTAAAGAATAGTTTGGCACAAGTGTCTCATGTACTTCAAGCTACTTCAGCAAGCTGACAACAGTGCAAAGTCTAACTGAGTGGGTGGACACAAACGCCTTATCTGCCCACTCTGGGAAAGCAATGTTCTCATCAGACTACAGCACCTGAGGGACTATCTCTGTCTCTGGCCAGTGGGGATGTGGCGCTCTTTAGAAACCACTTCCGACTTCACTCCCCGGACCATGTTCAGGCAGGCCAGGCCTCCTCACCTGCTGTCCTGTCCTTCACTGTCATCCAGCTGACCTTGCAGGAGCCAGTTTCTCTCTTTTAGCTGGTGATTCTCCAGGCGCAGCTTTTCCATCTCACATAACTGCTCCTGAGAAGACACCAAACAAGTAGTCTCAGAACACTCATGATGGCAGGTGTGTTTGTCCCCAAGGCCATGACTATGACACGGGTCCTCTCAGCTCCTCCTATGTACCGAGCACCAGCTGGTTATCGCTGGATCAAATGCAGCTGTGACAGCTCTGGGGGCCGAGAGCTGTGACCCACAACCATATCATGTAATGCATTAAAATTCCACTATGAGAAAAAATGATGCAAAGGCCCTAGTTTGGTAAACTTCTCAGCTACGGGATTCTTTTTAATAGATTTCGATTAAAATTCACAAGAAAAAACTGATGCCATAGCCCAACTCTCGGAATCACAACTCGACCCTCACTTGAAAATCACGAGTCTAACCATCCAGAAGAAACAAACACTTGCATGGGAGGAACACTCTTTAAGCTTACTTCTACTTGCTGAGAGGCTGGTCTCTGTTAACCTGGCACAGCTGTGTGTTTCAAGATCAAGCCAATCTGAGTAACAACCACATTCAGTACAACCTGCAGAGAGGCGCCTGAACAAAGAGACACAAGAAGCCTCTCTGCGAGCAGGAACACCTGGGGTGACACTGTCTTTGTGGTTCCTGGCCCTGGGATACAGTGATCGGACTGTGGTCCTGCAGGGCAATGCCCAGGTGAGAGGAGACCTGTGAGGAGCTCCTGTCCCACCCACCCCACCACTTACCCAGATCCTCTCCACCCGCCACGCCTAACCACACGTGCACCGCACCAGTGCAAGTGCACCGCACTGTGCCGCACAGAGGAAAGGGAGCCTCCCTCATATATACAGAAAGCCCATAAATCATTAAGGAAAAGCCAACAGAAAAATGGGAAAGGGTATAGTTCACAATTTGACCTCTAGGAGGACAGATACCAATTTAAAACCACACTGAGATAACATGCTACAGCCTTTAAACCGACAGAGATCCAGAGGTCAGACAGCGCCAAGAGGCAAAGTTTCAAGTAACAGGCCCTGTCTGCATGGCTGACAGTGCAGCCACTCCACAGTGTGACACCACTGCATAAACAGCACCGGGACATGGAAAAGATGCTTAAGGACTTTGTCAGAGATGTACCAAAAAACTTTAAAAAAGAGAAAAGCTGGCTACTCTGGAAGCCTCTGGGACAGCAGACTAGGTAGCCAGGGATCAGGGTTGGGAGGAAGACTTTTCGCTGTCACCTTCTGGTTCTGTGCCCTTTGAATTTGTATCCTCAGTAACCATGAGAAGGACACTGTTTATTTTGAAAAATTTTAAATTATTGAAAAAACATTACCCAGGTACCTTCATTCTGAGGATTGCAGCATTTTTGACTTCTCGGTCTTCATTTAGCTTTGTTACAAGCTGTTGCAAAAATGTCTTTGAGGTTCTTCCATCTTCTATCTCTTGTTCTTGTGTCTCCAGGAGTTTTGCCAAATGTGTTTGAAAGTGAGGTGGTGTTTTAGGACTCTAAAATGAAATCACATCCCATCTAAATATCTGATCAACATTTGATATTATGAAGAATTCATTTTGAATATACACATATAACAGGGTCGGGGGTTTAGCTCAGTGGTTCCGGCGCCTGCCTCACAAGTGCAAGGTCCCGAGTTCAATCCCTAGTACTAAAAAAACCCAAAAAACAAAACGAAAAAAAATCACATGTAACAGGGCCGGGGATTTAGCTCCGTGGTGCCGCTGCCTGCCTCTCAAGTGCAAGGTCCCGAGTTCCATCCCCACTACCAAAAAAACAACAACATGTATAACACATGCATTTCACATGTTCATCCCAAAGCACAGGCCACTTAGCTAGTTACTCTAATTCTTGTCCATAGAAAACAAGCGGGAGTGGTACTTTTTTTTTTCCTTCCCAGTAGTGGGGATCAAACTCAGGACCTTGTGCTTGGGAGGCAGGCGTGGTGCCACTGAGCTAGATCCTTGGCCCCCTTGGGAATGGTACTTTTATCAAGAAGAAAGCAGACACTGCTGCTGAAACTTTTTTTGTAAAAAAGCAAAGCTATGGTCTTTAATTTCCTAATCTTAGGAATAAGTCCTGTATTCGTCCTGAAATGCACTCTTGTTTTTGTTTTTGAAAAGTACCTGGGGATACTCAGCAGCCGAACCCATCACATGTTCTAGCTGCCTCATTTTGAAGTTATATTCACTTTTCTTCTGATCCACTTCCTCTTTCTTTTGGTTGAGCTGGAAAAATTGAAGAGATAAGGGTTACGAGTTAGAAGGTAATAAGAGTGCATGATCCATTTGGAGAAGACAAGCTTCCCCATCACCAACTAGTAAAACCCTCACCACAGGAGGCCTCATCTCACAGAACGGCCAGCCACGAGACTGAAAGCCATGCACTGGGCAGGGTGAGGAGAGGAGAGCCTTTCACACTGCTGATGGATGCTACCGTACAGCCCTTGGGAAAGGCTCAGTGGAGGCTCCCCCGGAACCAGAACAGAGCTGCCACCTGGCCAGCAGCCTCACTCGTGGGCATGTGTTCTCGGAACCAAAGTAATATGTTGAAGACACATCTGCACTCTCGTGTTCACCGCAGATAAGCTATGGAGTAACACACACTAAATGCCCATCGGCAGAAGAATGGGTAAAGAAAATGGGACATTACAAAAAAAAAAGGCAAAGGGCTGGGGATTTAGCTCAGTGGTTCCAATGCCTGCCTTTTAAGCACAAGGTCCCGAGTTCGATCCCCAGTGACAAAAAAGAAAAGCAAAGAAAATGGGACCAATACCTGTAACTGAATACCAGCCAGGCCTAAACAAGAAATACATTCTGTCACTGAACAGCAAGGAAGAAGCTGGAGGAGGCAGGACAGACAGACAGATACACCTGGCCTCTCGGTGATGGTCACCCTGACTGCCAATGTGGCAGACTGAGAAACACCTCGGAAATGTAAAGCACGTCCGGGAGTCTGTGAGGGAGCCTCCAGAGGAGAATGGCACAGGGAAAGCAAATGATGGAGGACACACCCTGACTGTGGGCCCCGTCCACAGGGTGGGAGCTGCTTTCCCCTGCCCTTTGCCAGGATGTTTCCGCCTCACTGCTGGAGGCCTGAAAGCAATGGAGCCAGCTGGTGATGGGCTGACACCTGGAATGGAATGAACCAGGACTTGCTCCCCAGTTGCGATTTTATCAGTCATCCATCACAGTTGACTGGCACATTCGTGTGGGAATCTAAAACCACCAAACCTACAGAAGTGGAACCAGAACAGTGCTACCAGATAGGGAGGACACGGATGAGACACTGGTCAAAAGGCACAAGGCTTTGGTCAGACAGGAAAAATGAGTTCTTCAGAAATTAAAAATATGTAGGGCTGGGGATGTAGCTCAGCGGGAGAGCACCTGCCTGGCAAGTGTGAAGTCCTGAGTTTGAGCACCTGTACCAAAAAAAAAAGTGTATACTTCAAAACTGCTGAGAGTATAGACTTAAAATGTTCACACCACAAACAAGCTAAGTGCATGAAGGGATGGATGAGTTATGGGCTTGATTTAATCATTTCATAACACACACACACACACACACACACAATGCCATCACATTGTAATCCATCAATATACACAACTGTTATTTATCAGTTAAAAAAAGATGTTTCTTTGATTGGGGATTTACTCAGTAGTTCCGCTACCTGCCCTGCAAACGCAAGGTCCCAAGTTCTATCTCTGGAACCAAAAAAAAAGATGTTTCTTAAAATGCACTCACTACACACACACACACACACACACACACACACACACACACACACACAAGGTTCTTCAGGTATGAAGAAATAATACGCTTTACATTATTTTTTCAGGATTTGAAAAAGCAATTTTATATATATATATATATATTTTTTTTTTTTTTGTACTGGGGATTGAACTTGGGACCTTGCGCTTACAAGGCAGGTGGCGGCACCCTGAGCTAAATCCCCAGCCCACCTATTTTCTAAAAATATCACAGCATTTTTCAAAGTAATACACTGTGAAATCTGGGCTGCTTTTTTTGTCTCTCTTAGTTGCTACCATAACCCAACCTTCTCATTTTTCCTCCGAAAACTAATTTATACCTGTTTTTACTTCTTAAATTTCACAAGTAACAAAATGCTTATTGAAGAAAATACAAAATGTAAAACAGCAGCAGCCAAAAAAGACGATGAAGGTGAGCCACAGCCTTGGCTCTGACTGAACCTGCCCCAGTGTCAGGGACGCAGGGCCGGGGGTGGGGGAGGGAGGTAGCCGGGTGGGAACCCACACTGCCCACAGCACATCCGCCTCCCCAGCACACTGTGGGCCCCTGCAGTGGTGGGTCCTGGGGCGCCCTCACCTCCTGCTGAAGTTCCTGGATCAGGACCTCCTTCCTGGCCAGCTCCTCCTGGGCGGACTGCAGCAGCCCCGAGTGCTTCTTGGAGGCCTCTGTGAGCATGTTCAGCTGCTCGGTGGCATGAGCCAGGTCCTCACACATCATGTCCCTCTGTTCGAGACAATCCCAGAAAGGAAGAGTTCTAAATTATAATAACTCAATAAAAGTCTGCAAGTCATTACCATGTACACTTTCTGAAAAAGGTTAAGAGTTTTTGTGTGAGAACTTATTATTAATTTTTTTTTGGCTTGTGTGTTAATTTATTCCAAAGCAAACCAACAGATAATGTCTAGGTGACCAGGTGTAGAGGTAAATACTATTTCTGAAAATTCATACAGGCAATCCCAGCAAGACTTAATTGCACTTACACCCCGCACTCAGGATCTCAAAGCTCCTCTCTCTTTCTCGGGGAGGACAGAAGCACAGAGCACACCTATGGTTCCATCACCAGGCTTTTACACACCAGAAGGTAAACGGCTATCAAAGACACCATACTCCAGGCTGGGGATTTAGCTCAGTGGTTCCACCGCCTGCCTCACAAGCCCAAGGACCCAAGTTCCATCCCCGGTACCAAAAAAAGAAAGAAAAAGACACCACACCCCAGCTGGAAAGTGGCAGAGAGAATGAGAAGTCTTATTTTTTTTTAAAGTACTCACTAGTAATTGAACCCAGGGCAGTTGCACTGAGCTACATCCCTAGCCCTTTTAAATTTTTTATTAGAGACAGGGTCTCACTAAGTTGTCCAGGCTGGGCTCAAACTTACAAGCCTCCTGCTTCAGCCTCCCAGAGTGTTGGGATTACAGGCATGTGCCATACACCCAGCTGCACACATAATTTCTGTACATACAGTACATGTGATTGTTAATCACAGGAGAATTTGCTTAGCCTTCCTTGCTAAAAGTATGTGTGTGTATATACATTTTTTTTTTAATTTGTATTTTTGGGGTACTGGGGATCGAACTCGGGTCCTTACGCTTGTGAGGCAGGTGGCAGAAGCACTGAGCTAAATCCCTAGTCCCCATGTATACATATATTTTAAAAAATACCCAATGTATCACAAACATTCTGTTTTGTACTGTTATAATTTTCATTGAGAGACATCCATTCCATCTCACAGGCAACACAATTCAAGCCACCATTAGGTATTCTGGTCCACCTGAACTCTTATTTCATGTGTTTATTCTCACATCTAGATTCTCTGGGGAAGCACATGTGCACCTTTGTCCATTTTCCACAAGAGCATTCTGTCCTCGGGACTCGTAAGAGCCCCTCTGGGTTTTAAGACAATACACTGTCATCAATTACGTTTTCTTCCAAACTGCTGTCAAGTGTTTTTTGTTTTAATATATATATAGTTTCTCCTTATGCTTTTTTTTTTTGGTACTGGGGATCGAACTCAGGACCTTGCGCTTGTGAGGCAGGTACGGCACCACTGGGCTACATCCCCGACCCTCCTTATGCTTTTTAACCTTAGTATTAACATTTTTTCCCAAAGGGTCACCAATAAACGATCTCAAGATTGTTTATATATTTGTGTGCTTTTATAACATCATTTGTCTAATCTAAGAACTTCTGTTGGTTAAGAATCTAACCATGTCTAGGCCGGGGATTTAGCTCAGTGGGTTTCACCACCTGCTGCGCAAGTGCAAGGATCCAAGTTCGATCCGTGGTACCAAAAAAAAAAAAAAGAGAGAATCTAACCATATTTTTAAAAATTGGTCAGACAGTTTTCCTAGTACTGTGTTTCTGTTGTACACAGTCGCCCTTCCTTTGCAGCTTTGCCTTCACTGTGACCTCTCTGTGGACGGTCACAGAGTTGGCTGACTTCTCTCTCATCGCCAGTCCAACTCCGGGTTTATGAACCTCTGTGCACGTATTTCCAGGGAATTCTAAAAGCATCTGGTCAAACTGTTTAAAGTTGGGATTTGGGTCTCTATGGCCACCCTCTGCCTTACTGTCCGAGAGTCCTTTCAGCCTTTCTGCCCAAGATTTCTCATCTCTCAGGAAGTTTCATGTCCTTAATGCTGGCTAAGTTTTCTCCCGAAGATACTATGTTGTTTTTGTGAATAAGTCTATAAAAAGAAATTCTGTTTGTAAATGGTTATTGGTGATATACAGTAAAGCTGTTTGAATAAATAATTTATTTTCATATCCCTCAGGAAACTTTTGTGCCACTAATGTGCTCCCTGAAAAAGTTCATAGTTTTGTTGGGTTTTTTTGGTACCAGGGATCAAACTTGGACCTTGTGCTTTTCAGGCAGGCGCTGGAACCACTGAGCCAAATCCCTGGCCCAAAGTTTATAGTTTTGATTGTTTATATGCATGAGATTTTTTAGTTGTTACACTGTTAAGTGGTAAATAGCAAATATATTTTACAGATATAATTTATAACTGGTTACTAAGCCCACTATTCTAATAGCTGCTCAGGAAACACAGACTTCAGTTTCCAGACAGACACCACTCATGTGTAAGTAACAGTCATCTTCAGTTTTTAGAATATTTGTAATGTCCCATACTGTTCTCATTTTATTGCACTGACTGGGAACTCTTATTGTCTTTTTTTTTTTTTTTTTTTTTTTTTGGTACCGGGGATCGAACTCGGGTCCTTGCACTTGCACAGCAAGCACCAAAACCACTGAGCTAAATCACCAGTCCGGGAACTCTTATTGCTGTCCTAAAAAAAAAAAATTTTTTTTTTTAAGTAGGAAAGACAGAAAGAAAACAGGGAGAGAAGGAAGGAAAAGCTTTTCTTCTCTTTTTCTTTTTTTGGTACTGGGGATCGAACTCAGGTCCTTGCACTTTGTGAGGCAGGTGGTGAAATCACTGAGCTACATTCCTGGCCCTGGAACAGCTTTGAATAAGGCACCATGAGCGCCCATCACTGAGCTACTCCCCTCCATATTTCTTTACCATTACAACAGGCACACCGGCTGGCACACCCACCGACAGTCTCTAGCCAAGGGTTTAGTCTCACAGGCACCTTAGGTGTGGCTGCAGTGCCTGACTTTTCATCTGCCCCTCCCACCACACCCAGCAGGCAGGTCCTGGACCTGCAAGGGGCCAGCCGGGGTCATCCTCACAACCTTGTGTCAGGAG
Organism: Heterocephalus glaber; assembly: GCF_053883595.1. Lineage (NCBI taxonomy): Eukaryota > Metazoa > Chordata > Mammalia > Rodentia > Bathyergidae > Heterocephalus > Heterocephalus glaber. The sequence continues at coordinate 73,793,636 of NW_028258324.1, forward strand.
GTACTGTCAGCTCTACAGGTGCGACAGAGGCAGAGAAATGCCAGAATTCCAATGCGGCAGGCTGTGCTCCTAGAAACTTCAGTTCTTCTAAACTCTCTTAGTTTCCGGTTACTCTGATTTTACTTGTTTTAAACTTGTATTGTATGTATATTAGCAGTTTCAAATCCCACCTGGGATGTGGCAAGATATAAACAAAGTACTGGTTATATCCACCTTGGATATTTATCCCCACAGATGTGTGTGTGTGTGTGTATGTGTGCACACATGCATGCGTGTGATGCTGGGTGAGGTCTGAACCCAGGAACTGAACTACATCCTCAACACAACACATTTTTTTTGAGACAGGGTCTCACTATGTAGTTTAGGTTGTCCTTAAACACTAGCCCAGGCTGGCCTCAAATTCAGGGAATCCTCCTGCCTCAGCCTCCTGAGTGCTGTGCCACCATGCTGACTATTCTTGATACCTTTTGAGACAGGGTCTCTCAAAATAACTAGGTTGCCTAGGCTAGGCTCGAACTTGAGATCTTCCTGCCTCAGCCTCCCAGGTAGCTGGGATGCCAGGTGTGCGGCACCACGCCAGGCTCCCTCCCAGGGTCTGTAAGTTGAAAGTGGGCACATATTCAGTCTTCCTTTCCTGGGCCTCTCTGCTCCTCCTTGGATGTCCACAGAACCCCGGCCTGCAGGTCAGCAGCCAGATGCCCTCCAACTACTTCCTCCCTCACAGCCCAGATCCAGCTGGACATCGACCTCAACCCACTGCGATCCTCAACAACCACTCCTTCCAGAAGCGCTTCTGGGCCCAGGCCTCCCGGTCTTCTACTTGGGTTTTCCTAAAAGGCCTGTCCCTGCCCTCAAGTCACTGCACACCCGGGCCCAGCTCTCCTCACTGCTACTATGCTGGGCGCTGCACCTGTGTTCACACTACCAAGCCTCCCACCCTCAGAGTGTGTACAAACACCATCCCTTCTGGGGAGCTCTCTGGAATCCCTCAGGCAGCATTCTTCTTCTCCCCACTTTTCTGCGCTCCTGGGTTGACATCTAGAAAGTAGGCCGTGGCATAGGCTGTACAGTAGGTACAGTAGTATCTGTTGTTTCACAGGTAGCATCGGTCTATAAGAAAACCTCATTTCTAAATGCACAACAGTACACACAGTGGGTGACCACCTGTGTGAGAGTAGGAGAGATTGGTCTACACCCCCAAGACACAGCAAAAACTGGTGGGAGGACATGACAGACAGGGAGGAGTAGCAGGAAAGGGACACTGCTTCTGAACCCTGTGACAGTACAACTTAGTCTTGAAACAGATACATTTATACCCACAATGAGGACAACAAAAATATGTACTTCAGCTAAAACACAAAGGATACGTGAACTCAACCCGCCAAGTAGCCCTTTCTTTGATCTGTTGCCACCTCTGCATCCCACTGGAGCAGGCTCCGCACTGCCCCTCTTACGTGAGGGTCAGTCACCCCAGCTTACCATGCACAGCATCAGTGAAGAAAAACAGACCACCTGCCCAAACACGAGGATTTCATGGTTATCTCCTAACTGCCTGGGCTCCCATGGGGAGAGTGGCTCCAACTATTCTTCTACTTGTTCACTCTAAACCTCCATACATATATGCACTGACAAACAACAAACAAACAGGCATGCTCTTAACATCTACCTCGATGTCATCAGAGAGTTTTCTCAGCCTCACGGTTTCCTTTAGGTCCAGAATTTCCACTTCGTGTCTCTGAATCAACACTTTGCTTTCTTCTCTGTCAGCGAGAGCGGAGTTGTATTTGCACTGCGGGAAAGAAAGTCATGATGCAAGAGCTGTATGCCTTTTTGTAGGTTAAAATGACAAGGATGGCCTGAGTTCTATCTACAATGGTAACCAGATGAACACAATTCAATAAATCCTTAATGAAATAATGAAAGAAAAAAAAGTGAAGTCCCAGCATATCAGTGGACAAACTCTGTGTTACCTTCGACAGGAGCCTGCCTTAGGGAATGCACTCACTCTGCTTAGGGCACAGCACTGACACAAATGGAAACCTTCACAGCCACCCAGACAGCAGAGGGCACCAAGCGCCAACTGAGATACTGGGAAAGAGAAGCGGCTGCTCTAGGGAAGTTGATCAGGCTAACTCTGGGGAAATAAACCCACTCTCTACACAGCTCGTATCTCCAAACTTCACTAGAGTGGGCCATTGTTTTCCTGAAGCAACCAAGGAGCACTATGGCCTGAACCATCACGGGCAACACCCAGTTTGCTTCTTCCATGGCTTGAGTGAGCAGCTCCGAGGTGGTGCAGAGAACCCTGTTCTGGTCAGGGACACTGGAAGCGCTGCCACTAGCGCTGCATACGCTGAGGCCCTGAGCACCTACTAGCCCCAAGCACTGGCGAGTGTGTTCCGACACGCTGACATGCTAACCACTGCTTCGTGCTGCTGGGAACAGTTAACCTTTCCAGTCTGTGAACTGTGTGTCATGGTCAAATTCAGCAGCACGGTGACTGAACTTACACTTATGTCCTCCAGTTCTTCCTTCAGGGTGTCTATGGTTTCCGTTTTCTCGCACACTGATGTTCTGAGCTCCTGGATCCGCTTTGTGAGGTCGGCTATAACTTCCTGAAGAAGACAGAAGGGTATTTTCATACCCAAACACATTACAATCATTTCTAAATGATAAGTCATTTTTCTTTCCTAATGGCAGCATATGAAGTAAATTTTAAATCCAGTATGGTAGCCTGTAATCTCGGCAACCTTGCTGAGGCAGGAGGATCAAAAATTCAAGTCCCAATTTAGTAACTTAGAGATTCTATCTCCACAAAATAAAAAATAAAAAGTCCTGGGTTCAATTCCCAGTATAGAAAAAAAAGAGCAAATTTACTGTAGTAAAATATCACGTCCCATTCCATTATTAATATCAATTTATATTTTAATTGCCTTATTCTACTTTATTTAATCAGTTGCTTGGTTTTATTTATTTCAAGGGTGTTTTTAAGACAGAGTCTATGTAGGTCAGGCTGACATTCAACTCACAGCAATCCTCCTGTCTCAGTCTCCTGAGGCTGAGACTACAGGCCTGTACCACCATGCTGGGCCAGCTGCTCTATCTTTATGAATAAGATCTAGATAAGCAAAGTTCTACACTTATTTTGATTTGTGGATAGGAATGTAACTTTTATTCTATGATTTTTTTTTTTTTTTTTGATACCAGGGATCAAACTTGGGCCCTTGCGCTTGCAAGGCAAGTGGGGGTACCACTGGGCTTAAATCCCCGGGCCCCTTGGTACTGACTTTTATCTAGAATAATAAAAGTGGGCCAGAGATTTAGCTCAGTGGTTCCACAGCCTGCCTTGCAAGTCCAAGGTTCCGAGTTCAATTCCCATACCAAAAAAAAAAAGTCAATACCAAGGATTTTAGAATTTGTATCATGAGACTTAAGGGTCAAATGAGATAGGACAAGGTATGGTGGCTTACATCTGTAATCCCAGCACTCAGGAGGCTGAGGCAGGAGGATCACTGAGTCTGAGGCCAGCCTTAACTACATAGCGAGACCCTGTCTAAAAAAAAAAAAAATCAATGAGATAAGGTCAGCATCCTAGTTAAAATAGCAGGATGTGTTTTACAAACATTGCCATCCAAAGTGTCAGGGTAGTTTGTACTTAAAGTTAGTTGGAAAATTAACTAAGGTGGAAGACCTCACTCTCTGGCACCCCTGAAAGATAAAGACAAACACAGCCTAAATCCAAAAGGAAACAGTGGCTCTCAGGTGACCCTCAGGGGCCTGCAGTGTCAAGCAGCACTGAGGGGGGAGCTGTGGTCCACCTACCTTGTCAGCATCTCTAGACTTTTCCAGAGAACTGGTCACTATTTTAGCAGCAAGCAAACTCTCTTCCAGTTTCTGTATTTCTGCCACCTAAGAGAAAAACAAATACTTTAGAAAAAGAATTAAATCACGAAGTTAACTACACATGCATTTAAAAAAAGGCTGTTGCCTATTTTTCATATTGAGTCTGAGCTAAGAGTAATACTTGAAAATGATAAATTACATCGAAAGACAATGATTTTTATGGTCTTTTCCAAGAGACCAACAAATCCTAAGATTACAGTGACCTGGGGGTTAGAAAAATAAGTTAAAAAAATACCAACCTGCCAGGTGTGACAGCACAGGCCTGTAATCCCAGCACTCGGGAGGCTGAGGCAGGAGGATGAGCTCAAGCCCAGCCTGTGCAACTTAGCAGGACTCTGTCTCAAAGTAAGAAAGGGCTGGGCTGGGAATGTAGCTCACTATAAAGACCTGAGTTCAATCCCCAGGATCACAATAAATGAATAATAGCAGTAATAACAGGACCAACAAAAAATTCCATAAACGATGGAGTTCCTAATAGTGAAAGTTAAAAAAAATTTTTTATAATAAACCTCATTAGGTATCAGGAATAAAAGTTATAAACTTCAAATTGTACAGTCAGAATAATTGGAAATATACCTGATGCTCAAACTTGGCCATCTCTTTCTGTTTCTCCTGATGAGCAGCCTCAAGAACTTTTAAGATTTCTCTGGAATAAAAGAATTACCTTTTAGCCGCTTCCTTCAATGGAAACAGGATCTGCGTCTGTCAATTCAGACTTTCTACCCCTTCCCATTCTGGGGATGGACCGAGGGCCCCATGAGTGCCAGGTGAGGCTCTCGCACTGAGCCACATCCCAAGCTAAAAGTTAAGCCTCCACGCGAAAGGAGCAAAAACAAGAAGAGACTATGGTAGTGAACAGCAGTTTAGTCAAGCGGAAACAATTAATAGCACTCACTTAGAACTGTTTTCTTTATCTTCTTCAAACTGTAATGACAATCTGTTGTTGCGTTCTTTTTCCGCTTCATAAAGCTCCATCAAATTCTAAAAGACAGCCTTAGATTAGACTGGAGACGACCGGGCCTGGTAACACGTGGCCAACATGTGGCTGGCACAGGGCAGAGCAGGATGTTAGGGGAGCTCAGACGGTCCTTGGCCTTCACCAAGACAATGGCCCAGAGCCAGGACACATTCACCAACTGCCAACCCCTTCCTGACTTACACTCAGATCAGATCTCAGAGTTTCATTTTCTTTCTTGAAGTTTTGGAGGCTTTTTGAAAGTTGGTCTACCTCAAACTTCATTACTTCTTGTAAGTTGTCGTAGGAATCCTGAAGGCAGACTTGGCTCTCAAGAAGTTTTTCATTTTCTAATCTTTACCAGGAAAACATTTTACAATGGTAAATATAAGAGCTAAAGTATTTTGGAGTCAGATTATCTGCAGTTCAATTTATGCCATCAACAGACCACTGCTGAGGGACACTGGCCTAGACTGAAGCTCCTCATGGCCTTGCGCAAGGGTCCATGATGTGCCTGTGTGTCCCACGGGACCACGGGTGGTGGTGGTGTTGGATGGGGACAGCAGCCAGCCAGGAGGGTGTCAGCTGGCAGGCATCACTTTCTCAGGCTCACCCCCTGTGGCTTCAACTAGACACAATCAATGGACCGGCAATATGGGGTGATTCGGTTCACTTGGGGGTTCCCAGCTAGGCACTAGTTATTAATCTCCAAGAGCTGACAGTTCAACCTCAGCCACATTCTTCAGCTCTAAGAAGCTTTTGCAAGATGGCAAACATGCCTTGATCTCAGCTACAGAGAAATTCTTTGGCAAAGAACCGCCTCCTGCATTTTCAGTTTTCTCCTTTTATTTCCTCCCCTGATACAATGTGTCATACCCATGCCCCCAGAGCCCAGCCAAGCCCAGCAAACAACCAGGCTGGCTTTGGACCCCCAACAGATGTCCTAGCTTCTACACAGAGCCATCAGACACAGAAATAACCATCTTACAGCTCAGAGCACAGCAGGAGCAGCAAACACAAAGTGGAATAAAATCCTGGGCTAAAAGACAGATTGCCAGGGAGGGAACATATATAGTGTATATACTTAGGATGGTTTTTTTGGTTTTTTTTTCTTGGTACCGGGGATCGAACTCGGGTTCTAGCATTTGTGCAGCGGGCGGCGAAACCACTGAGCTAAATCCCCAGCTCCTATGTACTTAGGATGTAAGCAGTATAGATAAAGTGGGCAAAATAATTAAGAAACACACTGCAGTGTTGTGCTGTTTCTTCAGAGGCCTTGACAGCCTCTCAGTGTTACAATGGAGAACAAGCAGCTCGAAAGCCATTATTCAACACCAGAGGCCCTGAGAAAAATGAAATTGTGCCTTGTACTTTAGACAGCTAGAGTGTACTTAACACTTTTAAGATAGAATTTAAGTACACAGCTAAACAGAGTGGATTCTTCATATCTTTTAATCTAGTTCCACTCTATCAAGTAAACACAAGGAGATTAAGATCCAAGATGATTAAGAGAGTGATTTTCTAAAAAAAATCATAGAAAACTAGTCTGCAGTAAAGCCAAGATTGGATTCAGAGGCTCAGCACAAGGTGCAAGGCGAAAGTACAGCCAGGGTGTGTTGAGTAACCGGGTTTCTGCCCCTGCACGCTGCATCCTCCAGGTCACCAATCCTCCTGGACCCCTCCCCCACACCGCCTGGGGCTACCTGAGGCTGTCCAACTGCAGCTGCGCCTGCAGGTGCCGCTCCGACAGCTGGCCCAGTTCTTTCTCCTGACTCTCTCGGAAGGAACCGTACTCCAGTTTTACCGAAGACAACTCCTTATCGGCAGAGTGGAGAACCAGCCGCAGGTCTTGCACCTCACTTTTCAAAACTAGAAAACAAAACAAATCCTCAATAGGTTTCTTTCTTTCTTTTTTTTGTACTGTGGATCAAACTCAGGACCTTGCACTTGCCAGGCAGGTGGTGCTGCTGAGCTATATCCCCAGCTCCTCAGTGGGTTTCTTTACGGGTGTTTTTATAAAGTTGGCCAATAAATTCCGACATCACCTTTTAGTAAAGAAGCTGAAGAGCTAAGTGCCCAGGACTAATGAGACCTGCTTTCTTCTACCTAGTGCTCTGTTCATCCTACATTTCTGCTAAAAAAAGAAGAGCTAACATTGGACCCTCACTCGCAGTCACTTGACTTTTCCAGATTTCTCCTGTAGAACATGCATCGCCTCTTAATCTAAGAAAAAAATCACAAGAATTAACATTTATGAAGTCACCTGATCTTAGTTATTGAAAACCCTTTACTAAATATCATAACTTTATAACATAGGTTAACCATTTCTAGTCTTCTAAAGAAACTCTACCTGTAAAGTGAATTAGGCAACTTTTTAGATCAAAGAAAATAGGACGCCTTTATTTTGTTTTAGCTTTTTAACTACTATAAATACTTTGATGAAGAGAAAATAAACTGAGGAAAAAAACCCTTCGAATCAAATGTACCCCCATATCTACAAATATAAATAATTTATGCTTTTTTCTATCAATATAAGAACATTCATCCCATTACATCAAGAGACTTCATTTTCAAGGCAGTTTATTTACAACTTTAAGCAAATATTTATGTCATATCTAACAACAAAACAGCCAACTAAAAAACACCACAGGGGTAATGTTATACCGTCTGTCAGATGGCCCCCCAAAGTCTCATGCACTCATAGGTGGAGCTTTTGCGAGTGACTGGATTATGGGTGTGTGATAATGGATCAGCTCACTCACTGATTGGTGTAGCACAGTTCTGGGTATGGATAATGAATTTGAGGGGGGGACCCAACCTGGGCATGAGTGGCACCAACCAACAGGCTTGTGGCCTGGATGGAATAAAAAGGGAAAGAAGGATGAAATTGTGCTGCTTCTTGCCTGCCATGCCATGAGCTATTTCTTCTTTGTTGTGACCCTCTGCCAACCCACCATGCCTGAGAGCCAACCAACTATGGAGTGAAACCTCTACAAACTAAGAGTTAAAATAAAGCTTTCCCCCTTCATCTTGTGGGTGTGGGGTATTTTGTCCCAGCAACAAGGAAAGTAAGACAGATGACATTAACCTAAGTAAGTAAAAGGACCCTGAGTTACAGTACTTGGTCACATCACAAAGATCCTAACTGTTCACACTTACGGTCATTCTCAGTCTGCGCATCTCGAAGCTGCTTTTCAAGGATACTGAGCTGTAGGAGATGCTCTTGCTGCTGGGTGGTCCAATTAGTTCTTTCAGATGAGAAAAGCTTTGGGAAAGACACAGGATTAGTGGAAAAGGAATGCTGGCCTTCTAAGAAACAGTCCAAATCATTAAGTTGTTTCTGTTTTTAATGTCTAGTTTTAGGTCTCTGATCAGAAGAAACTTGGCTGTCTTTAGGAATTATAGTTAAGGTGACCAAGAAAGTACTGGATTATGGCAAGAGCATGGATGAGCCATCTTGTTTTCTTCTAAACACCGGCAAGAGATACGTCTGCAATGTTGGCGGAGCCAGCCAGCAATCAGACAGTGAACTCCAGCCTCATCACCAGAGCACTGTGTGAAGTCAGGATCAACTGAGGCTTTGGGAGGACTCTTTAGTCCCATGATGCTCTGACTCTGCGCATCTTTTATACTGTCTGGGCCATGGTCCTGTGCTCACCTCCTGAATCTGAGTAGAATGGTGTTCCAGTTTGTCAACATGCTGCTGAAGTTTTAGGCTTTTATGATTTTCTTCATCCAACTTGGCTTGAAGAGCACTCACTTGTTCCTGCAACACAGATTTCAGATTTCATCAAATTTCTTTTGATTTCCTTCAAATTTCTTTTTTCATCAAAGAGACAAGATACCAGAATAAAACAAGATAGCACTGCAAAACTGCATATGAACAAGCATTAGCAAGGCCTGTTTGGAGGCAGAAAAATTCAATTGCTATCTTGATGAATTTTCATTATACTCATAGTTCATCAAAGTGGATAAGTTAACCTGCAAAGGAAAGAAGGCCTCAAACACAGAGCCCTCTTGAGACTTCTGAGCAGAACTACCTGGGGTTACCTCTCCAACAAGGCCTCTATTCCTCGAAAGGGCAAAATACTGGGATTCAAAGTGGGACAGAGCACTCCAAGTTTTACTGGACAGTAAAAAAAATTTTTTTAAATTACCAAACCAGCAGAACTCCAAGAAAATGCAATCTCACAAGTTATACCATGTACACTAAAAGCTACCGAAAATTTGATCTCTGGTAAGATTCGGCCAAATATTTTAACTTCCTTTAGGAGATATAGCCCCATGTCTTGTAAATCAGTTTTGAAACTTGAGGCTAGTGATAAAGCAGTCATCTTACACATGAGGGAATGAAAGCCCACAGAAAGTGGAGCATGATTTGCTTAGGATAACAAAATGAATTAAAGGAATAAGACTAGGGTGGTTTCCAAGCCAAGGATCCTTACATACCCACACGTTAAAAAATATGATTTTAATACCAAGCATGTTAGAACACTATAAATTATAAGCAGTTAAAATGATAGACAAAGAAAAGTTATTTAAGTGAATATTCAACTTTTTGTTTTTTTAAAACTAAAACATTACCTGCACTGTTCTAAGCTCTTCAGAAATGGCCTGGAAAGCTTGTTCACTCATCTCGGGAGGCACAGGCTCACTGAATATATCATTATCTAATGCGCTGCAATTCTGAGTGTGCAGAGAGCCAACGCTCCCAGTTTCAGGGCTTAATTTTGGTACTAATCGAGAACGAAGTTGGTAAGCCTTGGTTGGTGTAGTTATAATCTGCCAAAAAAAAAAAAAAAAGATTATAGCCAACAACATTAGCATGCATGAAAAGAATAGCATATTTAGCAATTTTATAAACACAGAAGATAAAATTCTATACACCAAAAGAAAGGGAAAAGTATCCTTGAGAAACAAAATAAAAATGACCAAAAGGAAGTAAATCTATCAGTTCAACACAATCCTCCCAAAAATTCTAGTATGGGTTTTAAAAATGAAACTTGGTAAGTTGATATCTAACTTTATACAAAAAATTAAAGTATGAGAAGAAACATCTCTCTATCCAATATAAAACTACATTATGAACGTAACAGGGCATGCTGTTTAAAACCATACTTTAATTCTTTTTTTTCGTACTGGGGATCAAACTTGGGTCCTTGCACTTGCGAGGCAGGTGGTGGAACCACTGAGCTAAATCCCTGGACCCCATACTTTAATTCTTTAAAAAAAGAAAAAAATGATAGAGCTTTCAAGAAAACAAGGGAAATATCCAGGCTCTCACTCATACCCCCCAAAAAAAAACAGATAAGAGAAACACTTACTAGAATCTGAATGGCAACTGCAACAAGCACGAAGTCAGAGTAAACGTGGGACACATGTCCACATAGGCAGGGATTCTGCACACAAGCACAGAGCCTGCTGCAAGGTGCTGAACTGAGCCTGGTACCCCAAAATGCACTGGGGGTCCTTCAGGGAAGCTCAAGGCTCCCAGGCAGGTGCACATCCTGGCAGAGGCAAGTGAGATGCCCTTAGGACAGTGACACAGTTGAGGCCCACCGGGTACAAGAAGAAATGAATTCATAAGTGAAAACTGGATAAAGTGGGAGAAAATATACCACCTGAGTGAGAGTGAACAAACAACAAACAGCACAGACTCCAAGGACTTCCTATTCTGGAGTCATCAAGTAGATTATAGAAATGTTAAGAAATAAAAGATGCTATTAAAAATAATGAGCGAAAACCAAGCCATTATTTAAAAATGACCAGGCAGTTTTGAAAAGGATCTGATAGAATTACTAGAAATAAAAAGTATAGTTGTTAAAATAAAAAGTCAGCAGGGGTGGGCCGGGGATTTAGCTCAGTGGTTCCACCACCTGCCTCACAAGCACAAGGTCCCAAGTTCAATCCCCAGTACCAAAAAAACACACACAAAAAGAAAATACATGAAAAGATAATGACAGTAGTAGTAGCCAGTGAAACACAAATTAAGGCCACATTGAAACAACATTTTATACCCATTACATTGACACAGTTAAGTTTCCCCATAAGGGTACTAGTGAGGATGTGGCTCATTAGAAATGTTCATGTTGGGCCGGGGATTTAGCTTAGTGGTACCTCACCTCCCTTACAAGTGCAAGGTCCTGAGTTCGATTCCCAGTACCAGAAAAAAAAAGTAAATTCAACATGTTGAAAGTGAACAATCTGGTGAGTACACATCTAGCGAACTACTGCTGCAGTCAAAGCAGTGAAAATGTCCGACACCTCCAAGTTTCCTCCTGCCCTTGCTATCGGTCTCTGGAGGGCTCTGCCTGCTGCCCATGCTGGGCTGTCTGCTCTTCTCTCCCTGATCCAAGGACATCTGGGCCAGACTCAGGTTTGCCCACCAGAGTGGATCTGGAAGCCCTCTTTCTCAATTGTCTATGTAATATTTGAAACCATTTTTTTTAAAAAAAAAATGGATGGGGGGCTGGGGATTTAGCTCAGTGGTTCCGCCGCCTGTCCTGCAAGCACAAGGTCCTGAGTTTGATCCCTAGTCCCAAACAACAACAACAACAACAACAACAACAACACAACAAAAAAATTACATAGATGGGAGTTACAAAGCCTGATAATAAAATGAACACTTAAGGGCCAGGGATTTAGCTCAGTGGTTCCAACGCCTGCCTAGCAAGGGCAAGGTCCTGAGTTCAATCCCCAGTACCAAAAAAAAAAAAAGAACACTTAAGAGAAAAAAAGAAACAAATGAAAAATGAACCTACTCCCCCAGATTCATCTATGTTAAAGAATGTAACTAGTCCATTTTTACTGCTATGTAGTTGTGGGAATACACTATATTTTATATAATCTCCCAAGATAAACATTTGTGTCATTTTCAGTTTTTGCTTTTGTTTTGTTTTTCCTTTTTCCTGGTACCGAGGATCAAACTCAGGACCTTGCACTTGAGAGGCAGGCATGGTGCCACTGAGCTAAATCCCCAGGCCCAAAGTTTTTGCTTTTAAGAATAACATTTCAATCAGTTCTTTCTTTCTCTGTCTCTTATATAAAATGCAAGACTCTCTCTACAGCATATACTTAGAAGCCGAACTGCTGGGTTGTGGGGTTTATGCATGTTCAGCTTCACAAAGTAATGTCAATTTATTTTCCAAGGTTGTTGTAAAATTTTGTCCCACCAGCAACATGAACATTTCTTTTTCTTTTTTTTTTGGTGGTACCAGTGATCCAACTCAGGACCTTGCACTTGTAAGGCAGGTGAGGTACCACTGAGCTAAATCCCTACCCTGTTGAGTTTAAACACACATAGTTTAACGTACTAATAAAGCTATTAAAACCAAAAAATAAAAGAGAGGTTGAAGTCAGGCTCTTGTCCCACCCTGCCTAGGCAGATTAGGCCATTTCCCTCCCAAGCGGAGAGTGAAGGTGAGGAGCCCATACTCCCTGCCCCACAGGCAATTCCCTCCTTTTGGGAGGATAAGTATGTGCGTTTTGCTTCTTCCGGCCTAATAATGACTCCCCACTCCTCACAAGGTTGTATGAATTATTTGTCATCCACTGTTGAGTGAGGGTCATCAGATACTTTATCACTTGTGAGTTATCTAGAATCAATATTGAACGAAGAAATATTTGAGTGTGTAATTCTAAAAGCGTTGTGAATTTGAAGGAAAAATAAAATGAATGTTCCTTTTCTAAATATTAAAAATAAAACCATGCTTTATTAGCATGTGTATAGTCAAACAAAATAGTGGGAAAAAAATAAGTTCAAAAAAAGCTAAACATTTCTACCATTCAAAAATGAAATAGCAGATGCATGGCACCCCTGTGTAAAAACAAAAATAAAGGCACAAAAAAATTAAAATAAAAAGGTCTCTAAGACTGGCTACATCAAAATCTTAAGCTCATGTAACAGAAGCACCACAGGCAAAAATGAAACACAAGCAGTGTGACATGGAACACACTGGCAGTGTGCACAGCCAACAGACTGTACAGGAGAATGCAAATCCCAAGAAAACGATCAACAGCCAGTAGAAAATGGGCTCTTTCTTCAAGGAAAAGCAGACAAAATGAATATAAATATATTTGACCTTCACTGGAAATGAAGGAAGTGAGAATCAGAATCTTAATCTCATTTTGCTCCCAATCGATTGTCAACTGGTATAGAACCTGAGGACCTCAGGGAGGGGGCTGGCACTGGGAGAGGCCGCACACGTCCCCAGAGCCCTCCTAGGAAGACCATCTTCCAGCAGGATCCAAGCCAGAGAACGTGTGCCCTGGAAACCACCTAACACTGACAGTCATCCGAATGGTGCAAAGTTGGGTTTACAATGAGGTAGCACTCTAGGAACTAGTTAGTATGGAAAGACCTGAGGCAGATCACGATTTAACAAAGACTACAGAAGAATGACATATGCAGGTTGACTGCAATTTTTTTTTTTTTTTTTGGATACTGGGGATCGAACTCAGGACCTTGCACTTGCAAGGCAGGAGGCAGAACCACTGAGCTAAATCCCTGGCCCCAAATGCAATTTTTTTTAAAAAAAGGAAAACAATAAACTATAAACAATGGACCTAATTTGGCACTGGTGCTCAAAAGGAAGTGTAGCCTTGGTGTGTGTGTGTGTATAATTTCTTTCAGACAAAGTGAATATACTCATTAAGTATTCATACAATTAACTACAACAAAAGATCTGAATTCTAAGCCTCTCTTCACTCTACAACTCTACTGTGCTAAGGGGCCAGTCAAGATTACAAAACATTTGGCAATATTCTGCAAGTATTTTCATGTCCTACAAATAGTTTTTTAAAAAGGAAAAAAAAAAAGAAAAGAAAAACGCTGGGCATGACAGTGCATGCCTGTAAGCTACCTGGGGGGCTGAAGCATGCAGATCCCAAGTTTGAGGTCACCCTGAATAACTTTGGAGGATTCTGTCTCAAAATAAAATTAGAAAATGGGATAGGAACACAGCCCAGAACTCCCTGGGTATAATCCCTAGTACCACCAAAAATCCCCCCAAACCTACCTTTATAGAAAAAAATTACCAGGTAAAAACTGTGAAATATCCTTGCAATAGATTCTTATGCAGCTGCCAAAACTAACCAAAAATTAGAAAAGCAAACAAAAACAAAAAAAAGCCTTTTCTCCCTTTCAGACATGGGGCAAACTAAAATCATTAAGTTAAACAAAGCTGTAGAATGACATGTATATTGTGCAACCCTGTGTGTAAAATAAGAAAATACGAAGTGGTTATCAACTTGGTGACACTAATGGCTTTCAAAGAGGGACCCCGACTGAAGGAAAGAGATCTGCCATCGCCGACCTTTTATACTCCTTATAATTCCCTTGTTTAGGGTTCTCTGCCTGTAGGGTTTCTGTTCTACTGCAAGCTCAGTGCACATTACGCTACAGCAACAGCTACCATTAATAGGGACCTCTCAAACACCAGGCACTTTATCAATGACTGCATTTATTACTGTAAAATCCCTGCAATTAGATCACCTTCACCCCCAATTCAGAGAAAAGAAAGAAGAAACCCTGAGGTCAATGGCAGAGGAGAAGGTGATTCCAAATGCCATATTCTTTGGTCCCCAGCCCTACCAAAGGGTGTACACCAGAGCACCAAGGCACTTTCTGCAAGGGATGGCACTGCTATTTGAAGATGGAGCCCGCAGGCTTCTCCAGTAATAAGAGAAATGTATGACTCCAAACGGGAGCACTGCTTCACATATCCTACCTTAAGTGTTTCAGCATGGATTTTATTCAGTTGAGAAACTTCTTGCCGCTTGCAGGCTTTTGTTGCTTCTAAGAGGTTTTCAAGATTAAGGTTTGCTTTTTGCAAAGACTGAAGCTCTGATTCCAATTCTAGCTGCTTCTTCCTAAAGGATATTGTAAAACTGAGTATTCCAGGTAATAAATAACGTCAAACATCTGCAAAGTACTTTACAGCTTATATTTACACATAACTTTATAACTCTTTAAATCAGAGATATTCTCTTAGATCATTACCTTTTCATTATCATTTTCAGGCTAATAAAATATGGCTCAGGACTGACAACTATCTAAGGTATGCAGTTAGCTGACAGTAAAGCACAAATCCAAAGCCCAGGGGTCCATGACAGTATCATTTATATCAGGTTTTGTTTTCTTTGGTACTGGAAATCAAACTCAGGGCCTTGTGCCTGCCAGGCAGGCGCTGCACTGGTGAGCTATATCCCTGGTCTCCATATCACATTTTTTTTTTTTTTGTACCAGGGATTGAACTTGGAACCTTGTGCTTGCGAGGCAGGCGCCAGAACCACTGAGCTAAATCCCTGGCCTTCTATATCACATTTTTTTTTCCATTAACTTTATTGGTACATTTTAGGTATAAAATACAGTTACATTCATCATTGGAATCATGTTCTATATCACTTTTAAAACAAACACTTTTTTATATTTAGGATAGGATTAGTCTTCGGCATATCAATGTGGTTTATCTTTTCTTCTTTCTTTTTTTGTACCAAGGACTGAACTTGGGACCTTGCGCTTGCCAGGCAGGCGGCAGAACCACTGAGTTAAATCCCCGGCCCCAATCTTTTCTTCTTTTATACAATGAGTATTAAGTAAGAATATTAACAAACCTATAATTTTTTTTTTTTTTTGGTACCAGGGATCGAACTCATGACCTTGCACTTTCGAGGCAGGCGGCGGCACCACTGAGCTAAATATCTGGACCCCAAACCTGTAATTTGTAAAAATCCCTATTTAGTTCATAACAACTGGGATTTAAACGTGATAAAGAGACAAAATTTGCTATGCAAGTTCAATTGACACACATCTCTACAAGAGCACTGTTTAAACGTTTGATCGGGCCGGGGATTTAGCTCAGTGGTTCTGCCGCCTGTCTTGCAAGCAGAACAATCCAAGTTCAATCCCTAGTACCAAAAAAAAAATCCAAAAAACAAAAATAAATGTTTGTATCATCTCGTTCATTAGATACACAACAGAGGTGAAAGACAAAAGGCCCCTTTCTCTTCATGTCAAAACAAGTTAGTTCTTACTAGGAGTTTCATATTGAAAGTAAAATGCCCAATGAAATTCACAATATTAACACTACAGCAAATCAACACTGTAAGAAAATGGATGAGTATAAATGTATTTACACTTTACCGAGTTAGTTCTTTGAATTCTTCACATTCCTGCTTTGAATTATTCAGCTCTGTCTGAACTTGCAGGAGCTGTGCTTTTAACTTCTCAACATTTGTGAATGAACATGGTTCTCTCAGAGCTTTGGGAGAAAATTCCTGCTGACCTGATAATATGGAAACAATCTCAGTCTTTGAAAGAGGAAAATAAGAAAACACACACACACACACACACAAACACACACATGCACATATGTGCATGGCTCTGGTACTGGTGACTGAACCCAGGGCCATCTCAATGACCTACATCCCCAGGCCTCCCTTTTGTATAATAATTTCATTTTGAGATGGAGTCTCGCTAAGTTGGCCAGGCTGGGCTCAAACATGTGATCTTACAGCCTCAGCATCTCAGAGTGCTGGGATTACAGGCATACCACACCATGCCTGGCTACAAAACACATTTTTTTTTTTGGTACCACAGATCGAACTCAGGTCCTTGCACTTGCGCAGCAGATGGTGAAACCACTGAGCTAAATCCCCGGCCCCAAAACACATTTTTTAAGTACTCTGACAGCCATCAATGTGGATGCACAAAGAAGATACATAAGGGTTCATTGGAATATGGACTCTTAAATAAAAAGGCCTCATCAGGAGATGCAGGATACAGCGCAGTGTGCCAAGGAGGGTTAGCGGTCATAGTCAAGAAGCAGAGAGGCTGCAGGATGGAGATGCAGAGTCAAGGCAACACCTCTCCATCCAGACAAACAATGGATGGTGACAGGTGCTGCATGCATGATGCTGGATGGAGAAACACAATAGTGCGGACTCACAGGAACGAGCATTAGCAGCCAATGTGAGCAGATGATGAATTATTTAGAAAAGAAAGTTAAGCAGCAAGGGCAGCAAGTTGAAAGAACCTGTTATCATCTAACAGATAGAAAACAGACTTCAGGGACTCCTTTGAAGACAGAACATCAGAGTCCACTAAGTTCCAGCATGGGAAAATACTGTGTAAATGTTGTTCAGTGAAACACACATTTAGAAACTGGTTTCAGAAATTACCATGAGTATCTCTAAATGGTAGTTAGTAAAGATGCTATTGAGGCCAACAAAATACAGAGTACTGTAGGGAAAAAGAGAAATGTGAGTACTTTCTTGTTATAATCATTAGCCTACATGATTTACTATTCTGTGATCTTTTTCTTTTTGTATTGGGGATCAAACTCAGGACCTCGTGCTTGCCAGGCCGGTACGGCACCACTGAGCTACATCCCAGCCTATTCTGTGATTTTTAAAGGAAAAAATTTAGCAACTAAATTCCTTTATGTAACATAAAACAGTATTTGCATAAGAAATTAGCATACCGGGTCTGGAGGCTAAAATGAAAACTAACTGGAAAGCACTAAAAATGCCCTTTAAAACAGTCCCTCCTTGTGCCAGGTGTGGCAGCTTCTACTTATAATTCCAGTGCTCAGGAGGGGAGGCTGAAGCAGGAGGATAGCTGTGAGTTTAAGGACAGTTTGGGCTACATAGTGAGATTCTGTCTGAAAAAAACCCCATCCTTTCTTAGAGGAATCATTTCTTACCTTTGTCATTTCTCTCTGTGTTGGATGCTTCAGAAAAAGCTTTTTCTAGTTTGGCAATGGTCTGGGCATCCATTTCATGGACTCTCTTCACAGGCTCTGATAATCTCAGTCTTCTATTTTCCTCCCTGAGGGAATGGTTTTCCATGGCATACTTTGCAACTCTGGGGTGGTGCTCTATCTGTGGCACACAATAATCACACAACTTTACGCATTTACAAATACATCCATCCTGCTCTGCTGCAACCACTGAGAAAGCACCTGGCCTTTGGGATCAGGCTGAAATATGCATATCCGACACGCTCTTTATACTAAGTTGTCTGACTCTCATCTAGGCACCTGGGGAGCCAGCACAAGAGTGTACAGTGTGGCAGGGTCTCACACAAAATCAACACATCGAAAAGAATGAGGGAACCTTCTGTCCTCCCAGATGGAAATGCCCTCAAGACACATTAACTGAAAGGGCAAAGTGCAGAACAGTGTAAAAAAATTAAGAGTAAAAATATTTATCCTGTGAGTTTAAGGATGCATTAAAAACTCTGGAAAGTGACAAAAAAAAAAAGCTGTTAACACAGTATTTTGGTTTTTTTTTTTTGTTGTTGTTTTTTTTTTTTTGGTACCAGGGATCGAACTCGGGTCCTTGCGCTTGCACAGCAGGCAGCGAAACCACTGAGCTAAATCCCCCGCCCTATTTTGGTTTTTTAACTAGGTGCTTTTGTTTACCCCATCATCCTCCCCAGAAAAAGGGAAAACAACAAGGACAGAACTTGAAAGGCTCAAGTCTGAAGAGTCTGCTGACTTGGGTGAACACAACTGCCCACCAGGGGACTCTGTGTGACCAGCCCTGCCTGAGCGCCAAAAGGTAACATCAGGACACAGTCTTCTCTTTTTCCTTCAGGGATAACTGCTTTGGGAAGGGGGGAAAGGAATCAAGCAAACCATACTGCCCAATTCATTTCAACCATTCCCACTGTATTAAAGAGCAAGCACCTGGTGCCAAAATTATGCTCCTTTGACCTGCTTTATCCCAAGAGCCTGCACATGCCTCGCACTCACTTGTTCTCGCAGTGTCTGAATCTCATCCCTTAATTCCGAGAGCAGACGGTCCTGCTCCTCGGGCAGGAAGCTTCCCGGGGGTTCCTTGAGGAGCTTCTCCAGGCGCACGATGTAAGCCTCTCGTAACTTCACAATCATTTTATAAGACTGAATAAATTTTTCCTTTTTGAGGATGAGGTCTTCTGATTGGGTAATTTTTTCTACCAGAGACTTAAGAAATTCAGTTTGGTTAAACATGAAAAATAAGCTTCCCTAAATTTCCACAAACCCAGCAACAGCAACAAATACTAAGAATTTGATCTTAAATTTTAGATTATGACTTGATCTTTTTTTTTTTTGGTACCGGGGATGGAACTCTGGTCCTTGCGCTTGTGAGGCAGGTGGCAGAACCACTGAGCTAAATCCCTGGCCGGCCCCATACGATTTGATCTTAAATAGATTTTCACAGCCTTCTTTTACTTCCTTTGTCAACCTACTGGTATTTCACCTAGTACAGCACTAAAAACCACAATGAAATATCTTGAATCCCCTTTAACTTTTTAGTTTCCTACCTTCTTTTCCTGTTTGGATTTCTTAAAGAGAAACATTGCCTCCAGGAAACACTCCTTGTATCTAGTCTTCTCTTTAACTGATCCAGTAAGAAAGAGAAAGGAGGGAAAATGATTACTTCTAAAATTTTAAGACCAAGAGTTTATCTACTCACTCCTGGTCCTTCTCTGCTGAAGGGCCTTGTGCTCCTCTTACCTCCAGGTAGGAAGCTTTCCAGGGGTGTCTGCCCAGAAGCGAGCTGGGCTAGCTCTTCTCGGAGCCGCTTCACTTCAGCTTGAAGCTGGGTCACATTCCCCTGGGAGTCTTCGTTCACCACCGCCTGTTCCAGAAGGTACAAAGGATTAGAGGGTTGCTTTCTGAGTTTTGTGGTCCTATTTACACTTGTTTGTATGTTTTGGAGTGATGAATATTAAACAAATCTGCTTCCATCTCACCGCATGGTCAGAAAGCCACTGGAATCAGTGTGTGGGAAGAGGCAGGCTTCCTTTCCTGTGCTGTGGCCTAGAGCAGGGATGGCAAAGCTTTTAAGAGTTTTTAACAATGGGTCACCCCTCAGATCTGAGTGTGTTGCCCTAAGACTTCCTTCCCTGCTACAGAGACTCCAAGCTCACCTTCCTACTGCAGGTAATGACACCTGGCCCCATACAAGAAAGAAGAGTGAACATCTAAATGCATGCCATGTCCCTCAGCCTTGGTTCCCAAGGCTAGCCCGGCAGCTAAGAGCACAAGGACCTGCAGGGTGGGCCTGTGCCCCATCAGCTTGGCACCAACAGCCCTCTCCGAAGCAGCCTTTGTTTTCTAACAGACCCTCCTATGCTTATATCTAGACACCCCCCAAAGCCTCATGCACTCATGGGGGGACTTCTGAAGGGTACCTGCACATGGGGATGCTGCAGCTAAATGTGTTGTCAGGAGGTGGGGCAGGTCAGGAAGGCAGGAGGTGTGGCCTGGTGGGGGTTCATCTCCCTCCCCCATGTCTGCCTTCACTCTCTGCTTGCTGACTCCCAAGACACGCGCCATTCTTCTCCACTCAGGGCTTTTCACCTTGCCTATCTGCCTTAGTCACCAACTACGGACTAAAAACACCAGCCAAAATACATACATCTCTCCTCCTTTACTTTGAGGTTTTGGGTATTTTGTGACAATAGCAGCCCTCCTGGAAGGCAGGGTTGGTATCTGCATTTCATTACACTACATGGCATTTTCCTGTTATTGAAGAAAGGTCTTGTTAAGAAGACCTCTAGAAGATAAAATGGCCCACAAGCAAACGTGCCACTGTGGTATGGGGAGGCTGCACACAGGTGGAGACAGCGAGTACATGGGCACTCTCTGCATTTTCTGTTCAATTTCACTGTAAATCTAAAACTGCTAGAAAAATCTATTGATTACAAAAATACATTTTTACTGTTTTGTTTTGTTTTTTGGTACCGAGGATTGAACTCGGGTCCTTGTGCTTGCACAGGAGGCAGCAAAACCACTGAGCTAAATCCCCAGCCCCAAAATACATTTTATTGTTGTTTTTTTTTTTTTGGTACCAGGGATCAAACTCAGGTCCTTCTGCTTGTGGGGCAGGTGGCGGAACCACTGAGCTAAATCCCAGGCCCCAAAAATACATTTTAAGAAGGCCCACAAAGGGCCAGGGATTTAGCTCAGTGGTTCCGCCGCCTGCCTTGCAAGCGCAAGGACTCGAGTTTGATCCCTGGTACCGGGGAGGAGGGAGAGGAGAGAACCCACAAAACCTATGTGGGTAATAACAAGTGCTAATAGGTAAACATCAATCAGGCCAAAGGGGAATAATCGGGTGTTGCAGCTATGATAAATCCAACTGCTCAGCAAGGACAAACAATGACAATCCAAGGACCAGTGTTCTTGTCTCACAGCCTACCTGTCCCCGTGGAAAAATGTGAATGGCTTAGCCGTCAGCAAGTCCCTGACACCCAAGCATTTGTCACTGACAGGTGGCAGGGGCTGACTGTCGACAGTGACTCTACAAAGCTTCTAGTTGGGAACAGAAGCTGTTATCCAAGAAGCATAAAGCAGTCACCACCTTGCTCTTACAAGAAGTTTTCTGACTCCAAGTGTATACCAATATGGAAGCAGCTTCTTGCATGTCAAATAAACTATGGAAGCCTTGGTGATGTAAACAACATAAAAGGCAGAACATGTCAATGTTATCAAAGCACTTTCATACAATCCCCCCTACAATACACATCACATATGTGCGAGGGGAAGGCAGACACGGGCACACAAACACCAGACTGCTAGCACTGTGCAGGTAAATATATTTACTCTCCAACATAATAACAAAGGAAAAACTTTGCCTGAAGAAAGAGCAGCAAAACAACAATGCCCATAAGACATAACCTAGCTCTCAAATTACATGAATGAAATAGAATAGAAGGCCTGGGGTGCAGCTCAACAGGACAGTGCTTTTCTGTGGCATATGTAAGGCTCTGGGTTGAATAGCCAGCATGGTAGGGGTTAAAGAGAAACCTTGCATACAGTTAAGATAAGCTTTTATAGAGAATAAATAAGTTATTGGCAATATTAAGGCAATAAAAAAATGGTATACTTAGAGCTTAACTATTTTCCTAATTCACTTAATACAGCATAGTGTATAATTGGGTGTTTTACCTTATTTTTAATCAGTTTGGCTCTCTGAGCAAAATTAAGTGTTGATAGAGTTTCTCCAAAACACCTGGATCCAGGATGAACATTTGCAATTATAGCTGTTTTGGCGTTCCCACCAAGAGAGTCCTGTTCAATGACACGAGTGACAGACATTTTTAGGAGAGAAATCACAAGATCTTTTTAGGCAAAGAGAAGATATACACTGGCCACCAGCGCTGAGACTAGGGTTAGTGAGGACAGAAGAGGCCAGGTGCCCAGGCATTGACATTACCCGCAGCAGGAAGGTGAGCTTAGAGTCTCTGTAGCAGACATGTCTCTGTTTCCCATTCCCCACATCAACCAGTGCGGTAATCACTTGTCCCAGGCAGCTCAAGGATCGATTTATGTTACCTGCTTCCTAAGGCATTGGAGAAAAGAATACAAATTTAGATGTGCCAGTTACTTTTTGATGTTTCAAGCTAAAATAGATCTTGCAGGTGACACTATACGATGGAAAGATGATTCAGGGACAACAGTAGTTAAAGACAATTAACTTGAGCTAAAAAAGAGTATGTTCAACCACCCTCTAACCTTTCCCTGTTACTCTGGGGTTTTTTGGTACCAGGAATTGAACTCGGGACCTTTCACTTGTGAGGCAGGCACCGGAACCACTGAGCTAAATCCCCGGCCCTCCCTGTTACTCTATAACTGGAGAATGGTGGGGAAACAGACAGGAGGAGCTGTACTTCAGCTTTTCCCAAGCCAGTCACAGGCGAGCCTTGCGCCCGGCCTCGAGCTACAGCTCCCAGGCAACCACTGATCGTGAGGGCCAATAACCAACCCTCCACAGTGTACTGCCTGGACCACCACTGGCCACGACGTTCAGCAGGTCAGGTTCTTTGGACTTGAGCATTTCCAATGAACAATGGGTTTACTGGAAAATAATCCCAGTATTGTGTTGAGAAACATTTAAACATGCTATTTTCTTTTCTTTTCTTTCTTAAATTCTTTCATTGGTACATTTTAGGTATACGTTTACATTTATCATTGGGTGCTTGTACCTGTACATGATGCATCTTGGTTATTTTTTCCCCCATTACCTGTGCGCCCTTCACCCCCTCCACCCTTCCCTATTTACACAGACTTTGTCTCCATTTTTTTCTCTCATAATTTTTCCCTTCCCTTCTTTCCTTTCCCCTACCCCTCTCACTTCCCCTACCCCACTTTGGACCTTTTCTTCCTATTTCACATTATCAATTATTCGTTTTAATCCTTATTTACACTTTCAGTTTCTCACACTAGAGAAACTATTCAGGATTTACACTGTATTTTCAGTGTGTTCTATTTATTTCACTTGAGTATGGCCTTGATATGCACCCATTTAGCTATAAACATCTCTAGTTTCGCATTCTTTATGGCTGAGTAGTACTCCATTTTATAAAAAAAACAAACACATCTTCTTTATCTAGTTTCCAGTTGATGGGCACTTGGGCTATTTCCAAGCTTTAGCTATTACAAACTGTGCTGCTATAAACATATACTGTTGTGGTATGATTCTTTTAATTCTTTTGGGAAGATACCCAGCAGGGGAATAGCTGGGTCAAATGGGACCTCCAGCCCTAGTTCTTTGAAGTATCTCCATACTGATTTCCAACAGTGGGTGCACCAGTCTACATTCCCACCAACAATGGAGAAGGGTTCCTTTCTCTCCACACCCCCACCAGCATTTGTTTGTTTTTTTGGTACTGGGGATTGAACCCGGGTCCCTGCACTTGCGCAGCAGCGGTGAAATCATTGAGCTAAATCCCTGGCTCCACCAGCATTGGTTATTGGTTGATTTCTTGAGAGCAGCCATTCTTTCTGGGGTGAGGTGGAATCTCAGTGCTGTTTTCATCTGCATCTCTCAAATGACCAGTGACGAACACTTTTTCATATGTTTATTTGCTGCTTTTACTTCTTTGTCTGAGAAATGTCTGTTCATTTCAGATGCCCATTTTTGAATTGTGTTTTTTAATTTGGGGGGGGTCTGATTTTTTTTCAGTTATGTATTCTAGATAGCAGTCCTTTGTCTGAGGTACAGCTGCTAAAATTTTTTTCCCATATTGTAGGTTGTCTCTTAGCTCAGCTGGTGATTTCTCTTGCTGTGCAGAAGTTTTTTAATAAGATGAGATCCCACTTGTTGATTCTTTGTGCTAGTTCCCATGCTACTGAGGTTTTGTTCATAAAGTCTTTTCCTATGCCAGTGTCTTTGAGAGTTCTACCTATATTCCAGTAAGTTTAGTGTTTGTTTTAATACTTAAATCTTTAATCCACTTCAATCTTAGTTTGGTGCATGGTGATAGATATGGGTCTAATTTTAATCTTTGGCAAGCTGAAATCCAGTTTCTCCAACAACATTTATTAAATAGGCTATCTTTCTTCCAATGAGGGTGGTTGGCTCCTTTGTCAAAGATGAGGTGGCTGAGTATGTCTGGAGTTATTTCTGCATCTTCTAATCTATTCCACTGATCCTCGAGTCTGTTTCTTTGCCAGCACCATGCTATTTTTATCATAGTAGCTTTGTAGTAGTTTCAAATTGGGGATTGTGATACCTCCTGCCATGTCTCTGTTGCCTAGAATTGATTTTGGTACTCTAGATCTTTTCTGGTTCCAAATGAATTTTTGGATTGTTTTCTCTAGTTCTGTGAAGTATATTTTTGGAATTTCAATTGGCATTGCATTAAATCTACACAGTAGTTTTGGAAGTATGGCCATTTTCACTATATTGGTTCTTCCTATCCAGGAGCAAGGGATGTCTTTCCATTTTCTTTTCTTTTTTTGGTACTGGGGATCAAACTCAGGTCCTTGCACTTGCAAGGCAGGCAATGGAACCACTGAGCTAAATCCCCAGCCCTTTCCATTTTCTTTTATCCTCTTCAATCTCTTTTTTTCCAGAGTGCTGTAGAGGTCTTTTTTTTCAGTGTAGAGGTCTTTTGCTTCCTTTGTTAGACTGATTCCTAGACATTTCATTTCTTTGGATGCTATTGTAAAAGGAATTGTTTCCCTAATTTCTCTCTCTGTAGGTCTGTTATTTGTATATAAAGAAGGCTATTGTTTTTTGAGTGTTGACTTTGTATCCAGCTACTCTACTGAATCTGTCAATTAAGTCTAGAAGTCTTTTGGCTGAGTTTTTTGGGTCTTTTATGTAAAATATCATATTGTCAGCAAATAATGACAGTTTCACTTCTTCCTTTCCTATCTTTATTCCTTTTATTTCTTTCTCTTTTCTAATTGCTGTGGCTAATGTTTCCAGAACTATATTGAACAGGAGTGATGATAGTGGGCATCCTTGTCTTTTTCCTGATTTTATTGTGAAAGTTTTATTTGGGTTTTTTTTTTGGGTACCGAGGATCAAACTTGGGTCCTTGTGCTTACGCAGCAGGCAACGAAACCACTGAGCTAAATTCCTGGCCCCTTTAGTTTTTGACCATTTAGTATTATGTTGGCTGTAGGTTTTTCATAGACAGCCTTAATCAGGTTGAGCTAAAGATTTCTATTCCACTTTTTTGTAGGGTTTTTATCATGAATGGGTTTTGGATTTTGTCAAATGCTTTTTCTGCATCTATTGAGATGATCATATGCTTTTTGTCCTTGGCTCTGTTAATATAGTGTTTTACATTTATTGATTTACATATGTTGAACCATCCTTGCGTCCCTGGGATAAATCCGACTTGGTCAGGGTGTATGATCTTCTTGATGACCCTCTGTATTCTGTTTGTCAGTATCTTGTTGAGGACTTTTGCATCTATGTTCATTAGGGAGATTGGCCTGTAGTTCTCTTTTTGGATTGGGTCTTTTCCTGGTATTGGAATCAAAGTAACACTTCCTTCCAGGAATGAATTTGGAAGTATTGCTTCCCTTTCAATTTCCTTGATGAGTTTAAAGAGTAATGGTGATAGTTCTTCTTTAAATGTCTTGTAGAATTCAGTAGTGAACCCATCAGGACCTGGGGTTTCCTTTGTTGGTAAATATTTTAATTTTCAATTTCACTTATTGTGATTGGGGTGTTTAGAATTTTTATATCTTCTTCATTTAACTTTGGCAATTCATATGTATCTAGGAATCTGTCCATTTCTTCTGTGTTTTCCATTTTATTAGAGTACAGATTCTGGAAGTAGGTATTGACGGTCCTCTGGATTTCTGCTGGGTCTGTTTTGACTTCATCTTTTTTGTTCTTAACTGCATGGATTTGAGCCTTTTCTTTCCTTTTTTTGATAAGGTTGGCTAAAGGTTCATCAATTTTATTTATTCTTTCGAAAAAAAAACTCTTTGATTCACTGATTTTTTTTGTATCGTTCTCTTAGTCTCCATTGCATTGATTTCTGCTCTGATCTTTATAATTTCCTCTCTTGTACGAGCTTTGGGTTTGTTATGCTCTTCTTTTTCTAGGAGATTGAGGTTCTGCATTAGGTTATTTGAGTTCTCTCTGTTTTCCTAATATGGACATTCACTGCTATGAATTTCTGGGCGTAGAACTGCTTTCATTGTGTCCCACAGATTCTTGTATGTTGTACTGGCATTATCATTTACTTGTAGAAACTGTCTAATTTCTTCTTTAATTTCCTCTGTGACCCATTGGTTGTTCAGGAGGGTGTTATTCAATTTCCATGTGTTTGTGGGGGTTTTTCGGTTTCTTATGTTATTGGTCTCCAATTTTATTGCACTATGGTCTGATAAAATACAGGGGATAACTTCAATTCTTTTACATTTACTTGGACACAAACATGCTATTTTCTTAAGCTACATATCTTGATAGAAACATGATCCTTGGTCTGGGGATGCAGCTCAGTGGTACAGCACTTGCCTAGCATATGCAAGCTCTGCATTCCATCCCTAGCATCAGAAGAAAAAAAAAAAATTGCTGCAGAACATGAGCTTTAGGTTGTTTGAAACTGCCTGAGAGCTTGGGAGACGCAAATCTTACTCTTTTCTTTTTTTCCCTTCTCCTTTGCAGTGTTAGGGACAAGAGTGAGGGCCTTGTGCATGCTAGGCAAGACCTCTACTAAGCTACATTCCCACACCTTTTTTGTCTCGCTAAGTTGTACAAGTTGGCCTCACACTTACAACCCTCCTGTCTCAGCCTCCCAAATAGTTAAGATTCAAACCTCACTTTTTTTTTTTTTTGTGGTACCAAGGATTGAACTCAGGACTTTGCGCTTCGGAGGAAGGCGGTGGCACCACTGAGCTAAATACCTGGCCCTCAAACCTCACTTTTAATGCAAAAAATAGGTCTCTCCTCCACCATTTGACTCTTCTCCACCAGTTCACATATACCCTAAATTACAGAACCTAGACCTATTTTAATAATTCACATTAGAATTACTCCTAGGCTAGTACCTCAGCCTGATGCGGCTGTGGTGGCTCAGAAGGTCTGAGTTTTTTTCATGAAATCACTAATTAGCTCAATACTTTTCAGTATTTCCCAAAGTCTGGAAAGCTGAATGCAAACTGGGCCTCAATGATCTGGGCCACCTTGGCACGTACTCAAGCTGGAATGCCAAATACCAAGCTCATTCTACACATGCATAACAACCCTTAAGATGCCATCTTACTGGTACATGCCAGTAATGCCAGCACACTGGGAGACTGAGGCAGGAGGACTGAAAGTTCCAGCCCAGCCTCAGCAACTCAGTGAGAACCTTCTCACAATAAAAAATGAAGGCCCTGAAAAAACAATTAAAATTAAAATTAAAATTAAAAAAAAAAAAAAAAAAAATGAAGGCCCTGGGCTGGAGATTTGGCTCAGTGGCACTCGTGCCTGCTTCACAGGCACAAGGTCCTGAGTTTCATAGCCAGTACCAAAAAAAAAAAAAAATGAAGGCCCTGTGTTCAATCCCCAGTATCGCCAAAAAAATAAAAAATCACCTTATTGGGGATGTATTGTATTCTACTATCCTCTAAGAAAATCTCTTGAAATTGCAATGACAGTACAGAAACTACTTCTCCACCATTCCCCCAACCGGCCCATGAGATGCCCTGCTTTCTCCCATTGCTTCTTATACCAGTCTCCCCTCTGGTAAAGACTAAAGTGTTCTTGTTACTGACAGACTTGCCCCATCTCATTTATATTTACTGTCCTTTCATCACAACAAAAACTGTTCCTTGCAGATAGCAGCTATTTATTTCCTTGCAGTCATCACCATATTTAGTGGGGAAATGACTTCCAGAAGGAATTCACATACAAGCCGAGGGCCACAATTTCATGCTCACCTTCAACCTCACCCCTTCTGCATGGGTATCTTTTTGCCTTTCAGATCCTGCTAAGTCCACCAGATTGAGTTGGGAGGTCCGGATATTCACAATCTCACTGCTTTTTTGCATGGACTCTATTGTGATTGTGAAGACTGCATGAGACCTAGAGGATTCCCGATTCATTGATGTTGATGCCACACGCCTGTTCCTCCATCCTCCAGACAACACCTAGGCAAAAGGAAAGCATGCTGCAAGAGGCTGCAACAAGTACCCTTGAGATAAACTTAAAACATAAAACACGAACACAAGAATCACTCATTCAAAAAAAAAAATACTGACATATAATGAATTATTTACTTTCACAACATGTACACAAAACGTATCTGCTTTCTGGAACACGGGTGGGGAACACCTATGGCCTGGATGTTGTTATCCAGCTTTGAGAGATGCTGTATGATTGCAAGTTCCAAGTGGAACATGTTAGGGCTACATAGTGTGTTCAAGGCCAACCAGAGCTACATAGCGAAACCCTGTCTCAAAAAACCCCAAAAACAAGTGGTACCTATTAGCCACCAAAATCAGTGGGAAATCTGCAAATGGTGGTGAGAAGGATTACTAGCATCGAAGAACATATTTATTTTTCTTTCCTTCTCCATAACATGGAAGGAGAACAAATAGGAAGTTAGAAAACATAGGATCGGAGCCAGGGATTTAGCTCAGTGGTTTTGCCGCCTGCTGTGCAAGCGGCAAGAACCTGAGTTCGATCCCCGGTACCAAAGAAAAAAGAAAGCATAGGCTCTAGAATTGGTTTTGCCATTCTCTATTTGTGTTAATGTAAATCACAAAATCTTTCTGATTCCCTTTCTTTGTCTAAATAATCAGTGTTGGACCAAAAAAAACTTTTACATTAACTTCAACCACAGTTTTATTAGGGTTTTGCTCCCGCCAAAAGGTATGATTTCCCTGTCTATGTCCTAGGACAAGCAGGATACTTGATGGTCCAGCTGCAGGCTCTGGAGTCAGGTGACCATGAGTTCAAAACCTCACTGCTTACAAGCTATGGTCTGCAGATAGCTGAACCTTTCCCAAGGCACAGGCTCCATATTGGTAAAATGAGAATATGGGTACCTACCCCATAGGGATTCAGTGTGAGGTGGGGCCTGAGATCACAGATTTCTAACAAGCTTGCAGCTGATGCTAATCAGCTGAGAACCAAATTCTGAGCAACATGATCACAGTATGTGTAGGGTATAGTGGGCAAATTACAATCTTTATCTGAAAGAGTATACTGAAAATTCAATGAAATAATATACACAGAAGCCAGCACAGTTCGTGGTTATATACTCAATAAATACTAGCTGTTATAAGCCTCTCTACTCACAAGACACAATACAAAATTAAATCTGTCAGTGATGAGGATCAAATCCAAGGCTTTACGCATGGTAGTATTTCACCACTAACCTCTATTTCCAGCCCATAAAATTGAAATTATTTTTATCTTTTATATTTCAATAGTATTTTATGCTTCCTTTTCATAATACTAAATATCAAATCAATTATGACATATTTAATGTTATAAACATTAAAAGTTCCTCAAACACAAGAAACATTCCAAAATATTATCCAAAAAATGCAAGATATAAAAGTAGTACACTATACTATTACTTACACAACATAAAGGAAAAACAAATACAAGCACACTTGCATGGATACTTATACAAAAATTGAAATACAAACAAAAACCAAAGACCAAAGCCAAAAATACTTGATATTAAGACATTAATTCTTCCAAAAATGTTTGACAGATTCAACACAACCCATTAAAAACCCCAGCAGCCTTTTGTAAGTGATAATGAAAAGAACCAAGAATAACTAAAGTAACACTTAAAAAGAACAAAGAGGAGTCACCATACTTTATCATAAGACTTAGTACTGAACAAGAAGCTATAATAATTAAGACAGATTTGTATCAGTGAAAAGAGAACAGGCTATAGAAAAATCAAGTGACTTTCACCAAAGGTACAAAGACAAGCCAATGAGAAAAAGTTATTTTTCAACAAATCATATTGCATACTAGATCAAAAACAAAGGGGCAAGAAAAAAGAAACCACTGAATAAAACAGACAAAAAACACTAAGCAGAAACCAGTCAAGATTATCGACATATCAGTGTAAACTAGATAGGATACTTTGAATAGTGGATTAAAAATACAGCTACAGGGTTTACAAGAAATACTTAACAACATTAAGACATAAAAGTACTGATGGGAAAAAGGACTGAGGATGTAGCTCAGTGTGAAGGACCTGTCCCCAGTACCACAAAAAATAGAGGAAAACAAACAAAAACCTGTAACATTCTTGATTTTGTAAAATAGTTAGCAAAGTAGCAAATTATGGTACTAAAAAAAGCAGGACTCAAAATCAACTGCATTTCTTTGCACATCAGACAACATGCAATTTACTAAAAATGAGAAAAGCAATAAAAAAGGTATATTAAAGTTAACAAGAAATATATAAGACTTTTGTGGTGAAAATTATTAAAATTTTATCACAAGATATTAAAAACCTAAAGAAACAGAGACATACCATGTTCATGAATGGAATGAGTACTATGAAGGTGTTAATCTCTCCAAACTGGTCTCTAACTACAATCCAATTGCAATCAAAATCCCCCCATTGAGCGTAGACTGGTGCAACCACTGTTGAAATCAGTATGGAGATATCTCAAAGAACTAGGATTAGATGTCCCATTTGACTCATCTATTCCTCTACTGGGAATATTCCCAAAAGAATTAAAAGAATCATACCACAGTGATATATGTGGACTCATGTTCATAGCAGCACAGTTTGTAATAGCCAAAACTTGGAAGCAGCCCAATTAATTGCCCATCAACTGGAGACTGGATAAAGAAAATGTGGTGTTTTTTAATAAAATGGAGTACTACTCAGCCATAAAGAATGAGAAATTAGAGACATTTATAGCTAAATGGATGTACACTGAGCCGATATTAAGTGAAATAAATAGGACACACATGTGTAAATACCAAATAGTTTCTCTGGTGTGAGAAACTGAAAGTATAAATAAGGACTATAAGGTAAAATAGATAATGTGAAATAGGAAGAAAAGGTCCAAAGAGGAAGGGGAAGTGGGAGCAGTTGGGGAAAGGAAAGAAGGGAATGGAATTAATGTGAGAAAAGGAAAAAAATGGAAACAAAGTCGTTGTAAATAGGGAGGGGTGGAGGGGGTGAAGGGAGGGCAAGGGAATGGGAAAATGATAAGAACCAAGAGTAATTATGTAAAGGTGCAAATTTTCAATGATGAATGTCATTGTATTATTTACCTGAAATGTACCAAGAAAACTAAAAATAACAAAACTCACCACGACTTTGTGATTATGTGTGTAGACACACTGGGTTACATGTAAAACCTACTGCTCATTGAGGAAGTCTCAATTTTAAGTCTGAATCAGGAGGCTTGTTGAAGACAAAAGAACAAATTAATAATGGACTATTGCTGTGCATGGTGGTGCATACCTGTAATCCCAGCACTTGGGAGGCTGAGGCAGGAGGATCTCCATGAGTTTAAGGCCAGCCTGGGCTATATAGCAAGTTCAAGGACAGCCTGAACTACACAGCAAAACAATTTCAAAAACTTAAAAAATAAATTAAAAAAAATGATTACATAACAGTAAAAATAAATAAAATATATCTTTATAATGTAATATACATTTCAGAATTAACTTAAACTAGTTGAGTTAAAAAAAAGTCAAGCTGGGTGCGGTGGCACAGGCTTATAATCCTGGCATTTGAGAGGCTGAGGCAGGTGGATATTGCCAGGAGTTCAAGGCCAGCTTAAACTAGTGAGACCCTGTCTCAAACAAAAATCATAGAGGGCCAGGGATTCGGCTCAGTGTTTCTAGTGCCTGCTGCACAAGCAGAAGGATGAAGTGGAAGGATCGGAATTTGATCCCGGCACCAAAAGAAAAAAAAAAAATCATAGAAGGCTAAACCCTAACCATATATTTCTTTTTTTTGGGGGGGGGGGGTACCAGGGATCGAACTCAGGACCTTGTGCTTACAAGGCAGGCGATGGCACCACTGGGCTAAATCCCCGGCACCCTAACCATATATTTCTTAAAATTCCAAAAGAAGGAACACGAAATAGTAATACACATGCACATATGTGATTTAAAAGAAGAAAAGGACGCCATTGAGCACTGTGCTTATTTTGGGGGCGGCACCTGGGACGAGAGGCAGGGAGGAACACACAGGTAAATAGGAGAGGGTCATGTGGGTCTTCAATTGCCTAAGGGGCTCCCAGTGTTCACTTTGGCATCATGCTTGCTAACCTACATGCAGGTGGCAATATTTCATACACACTAAATACATTATAAAACTTATTTAAGGGCCAGGGATTTAGCTCAGTGGCGCCACGCCTGCCTCACAAGCACAAGGTCCTGAGTTTGATCCCCAGTAGTGGGGTGGGACACGACACACGGACGGACTTGTTTAAAGTCAGTTGGTCAGATCAGATTCCATAAAGTGAGAATATTTTTATAAATTCCTGTCAATGGGTTAATCTGTCCTGAGCCCAAAGCTCAGAGCTGACTTTAGACTCACGACAAGCCAGCAAAAGCAGAAAGAAGAAAAGCTTGCCGGCAAAAGGGCTGCACCCCAGGAGCATCTCAACAGGCAGCTCCCAGGAGAGACAAGAAAAGGGACATGGACACTAAAAGCTCTCATTGCCAGGCCATTTCCCAATTAGCTACACAGCACCAAAACAAGAAGAATATTGACTTTTTTTTTTTTTACTTTTAATGAACATTTTGTACTAAGCCTTCACAAACTGTTTTTGGGTGGGGGACGATACTGGGGATGGAACTCAAGCCCCTGCACTGTCTACCACTGAGCTACATCTTTAGCTGCCTTTTTAAAGTTTTTTTTAAATTTTGAGACAGGCTCTCACTAAGTTGCCCAGGCTGGTCTTGCACTTGTGACGTTCCTGTCTTAGCCTCCCAAGTGGCTAGGACTATAGGTGTGCACCACTGCACTTAATTCAGTTCTTATTCTTTTTTTGGTACTGGGGATCGAACTTGGGACCTTGCCCTTGCAAGGCAGGTGGTGGAACCACTAAGCTAAATCCCTGGACCACAGTTCTTATTCTTTCTGAGCCTGAGATGCTCCAACAGCACACTGACTATCTGAACATCAAACAAGCGCTCACAACAGGTACCTGATAGGCCTCGGCAGCTGAGGTGACCACCTGCTCTGCTGCACCAACGACAAAGACCCCCTTCTTGATGTGCTCCCGTAAGTACAGCCCGGCCGACGCAGACTCCAGCAGGTCATGGATCTGCTCATTGTAGATCTCGATGAAGGAGCACTTGCAGAGGAAGCTCTTTCCCGCACCAGCCTGGGGAGATAAGCTCATTAGGTGCATCACTGCCCTGTGTCCAGCCCTGGCTTTCCCATGAGTTGCTTCAGTGCATAAGTTTCCTACACAATTATCCTCTAATGCTGAATACTGTGATGCTGAAAAGTCAGTGAGAAACGTCTAAATAACTAGGTTTAACACATCAGGACACTCGAAAGCAGCATCACACTGGCCCCAGGAGCCCTGGAGGTTTGCACAGATGCCTCAGAGCCAGTTCACAAACACAGGCAGTGAGCAGTCAGGAGGGCAACTCCACTGTCTGACTTCTAGTGTAAGACAGACCAGTGGTGGCGAATCTATGGCACAAACAGCTGGCTGTTATGAAAGCTCTAAAGGGTTCGCCATCACTGAGACAGACTATGGACTTCCTCATGAAGTTTTATTTGAAAGGAGTATTATGTCTTTTAAAGACTGAAGATAATCCATGTAAAAGATTCTCTACAGAAAAAAAAAAAAAAAAGATTCTCTACAGGATTTTTAACCATGGGATTACATAGTACCAAACTTATTTATTTCACTGCCATGCAATTTGTCTAAGTGCAATGTTAGTAACAGTTTCTACAAAGAAGTGGTAAAGCAATTTTCTGTATGAATTCCCTCGTACACAAGTAATGGTACACACAACATGGAGGGTTCTTAAGCCTGGAATTCGCCAAGCTAAAGAAGAAACATATTCT
Organism: Heterocephalus glaber; assembly: GCF_053883595.1. Lineage (NCBI taxonomy): Eukaryota > Metazoa > Chordata > Mammalia > Rodentia > Bathyergidae > Heterocephalus > Heterocephalus glaber. The sequence continues at coordinate 73,827,751 of NW_028258324.1, forward strand.
CAGAATGGCCCAGCCTGAGGCTGGTGAGAGAAAAGACCACATTGTAGGCAAAGAGCCACATCACTACCAGGTGTCATGAGGGTCTGGGGACAACTGCAGTCACCAGTGAGCGTGGGCTCAGGCAGATGGCAGGGCTTCGTGTATCTGTTTTCCTTGGCTGAGAATTTCTTTATACTTTCTCTTAAAAAAAATCGTTTGAGAGCCCAAGAAACAGTATTTTCTTCTTTGTAAGTGAGCAATCTGGGTAAAGGAAGATGCACACTTTACAAACCAAAAACTCAATGAAATTGAAAGCAAAACTCCCAGAACCTGTAATTGTACGTGAAGAATTCAAAGGGTTTTTTTTATATCACACTAGCCGGTCAACACAGTAGGGTACTGCCCACACCTTCTGTTGTACATGAGCTAACCCTCAAAACCCGCCATTTCAGCAAACTCTATTTTTACAGTCTTACCTTTTCTTTTTCGCGATCAATTAGGGCAAACAAATATTCAAAGCTTCGTGGGATTACTCCTCTCAAGTTATGAGAAAAATTATCAGATTCAGATGGTCCTAAAATAAATGAAAAGCCTGTTGATTTTTATTTTTTGGTACCGGGGATTGAATTCAGGTCCTTGTGCTTGTGCAGCAGGCAGTGTAACCACTAAGCTAAATCCCCAGCCCAGCCTGTTGATTTTCATGCTATCCCAAGTCCTCCAAAGTGGCAACCCTGGCAGGCAATTTATAAATTTACAGAGAGGAGAGGACACACTGTATGCTCCTGATGGGCTGCACTGATGCTGTGGGGCCAGGGTTAGAGATGCTGCCTTCTGGATGGGCCTGACGGAGTGGTCACAGCGGCCACCAATAATTAGAGACAGCAGTTGCTGTTTCATAAACTAACCAACAGTCCACCTAGGAATTAAGCTTTCCCATTTTCCAACTGCGAAGTGCAGAAACAGGCAGAAATATCGACCTGACTGCATGCGACATCTGCTTTCATGGATGGACCTCCGCTCCAGGCCACAGCCACACACATACTCAAGGGTGAAATGAGGAAATGGTGATAATCACCAATAGTTGTTGGAAACTGTTTACTGATCACCTAGCTCTGTGCTGAGTGCTGTGCTAGCACCAGTCTGAGCTAAGCATCAAGGGACAGGCATGTTTAAAATGAGGTGTCATGGCATACTCTGGAAGGCTGAGTCAGGAGGATTATGAATTCAAGCCCAGCCTAGGCAACTTAGTGAGACCCTGTTTCAACAATAACAATAAATAGGGCCGGAGGTATAGCTCAGTGGCGCCAGCGCCTGCCTGGCAAGTGTAAGGTCTTGAGTTGGATCCCTGGTTCCTCAAAAAAAAAAAAGAAACAATAATAATAGATAAAATTTTAAAAGAGCTGGAGATATGCAGAAGCCCTGGATTTAGTGCCCAGTACTGTCCCCCCAAAAAACAAAAGCCTACTTACTATCCAGAAACTCACTATCTGGCAGAATCCTGGGCATATCCCTAGTTTTATGAGATTGATACATCATACAGAAGTTAAAATGTCCCCCAACACGTATGACACTGTCATCAGGAAGAATACAATAAGTCAGAAAAGGTTAATCTTTCATTAACTTACCCATCATGGTAAATGTCTTCCCCGAGCCAGTCTGCCCACTGTAAAAAAGAATGTCTTATATTTTTATACATAAAATTTAGAAGACTACCCTTCTAATTTTAATACTTGTACAAATATTCCCCACAGAAAATTATTCTATTTTTAAATTATTTTATGTAAAAAGTGATTGGTCTAGTTTCTTTCCCTTCAATCCCACTCCAAAGAGCTAACCTGTTAACTATTAAATGCTTCTAGATTATATAAACATAACCAACACAATCTTCATTCACAAAAATTGGGACGATGTCCTTCATACTTCTCTGTAACCTGCTTTTCTCATTTTATCTCAATTTGTTTCTAAGTCAGAAACCAGATGTCTGCCTCATTGCTTATAATGGTTCCACAGTATTTCATGGATATAGAAGCTTGTGGAGTAATTTAACCAGAATCAACTGGACTTTTGTTTCCAATTTTGCCACTTTAAATAATGAAGCAATTCCTTTCCTAAATTATTTGTCTCAAAAAGATACTAAAATGTCTGCTTAAAAGCAAGGCAGCTTGGGTCGGGGATTTAGCTCAGTGGTTTCGTCACCTGACTCACAAGCGCAAGGCCCTGGGTTCAATCCCTGGTCCCCCCCCCAAAAAAGCAAGGCAACTTTAGAAACCCTATGCTATAGGTTGTTTCTTGTGCAGTGTCATCCTTCTTCTGTCATTCCACTTACCAGAAACAAAAGCAATACGGAACTAAGAATACCAAATTTTAGTATCAGCATGTGAAATGACTTTAGCTTAGATTCATAGCAAAAATATGAAATTTTGAGTTTACTTCTTGGTTAAATGTCCCTCCACACTAATAAAAGTATTGTCAGATTGTTTATCTTGTAATTTTAGAAGGTAGTGGAAAAAGCTGAGCAGTAACTAAGAATGAGAAATGGCTATTACTGAGCCCTCCCCAACTACAGCAACTCTAAGTATTCCCTACAAAGGCCCTTGAGGAAGAAGGGCACACTGCTAACCACTGCTCTAGAATGCAGCTGTCCTCAGCACACCAGCAAGGTCCTTTCCAAATGCTTTCTTACTTCTACCTAATATCGCCAAAAGCAGCTTGCACAAAGTTATTAAGAGTGCACCATGAATTCAATACGACCATTAGTGTGCCTACAGGGTCTTCAAAGCCGACTGTTCTGAAGATAGATAAGCTCAGGCACTATCTCAGACTCATTTTGAACTTCACCATGAAAATGCGGAAAACATCACTGCTCTCCTGGGCAGACGTGAGAAAACAGCTTGCTTTTCCTGCTCAAAAGAGAAGATGTAGTTCTGCTGACTCTATATAAAATAAGCATGACTCCTAGGTACTCAGGAGGTTGAGGCAAGAGAATTGGAAGTTCAAGTCCAGCCCAGGCAATTAGTGACACTTTGACTCAAAATAAAAAGGGCTGGGGTTGCAGGGCAGAGGCAGAGTGGTTGCCTAGCACCCATGAGGCCCTGAGATCAATCCCCAGTACTAGGAAGGAAAAAAAAGGGGAAAAATTTCCCAGGGGAATGTTTCCAAAACAAGGGAAGACTTTAACTTCTAATATAATATTTTATTTTCTTGTATTTTGAGCCAATTATAGAAGAACCAGGACACATAGGCCCAAACAAAAACAAAACTAAAAATATACAACTGCTGCTCAAAATGAATTCTAACATTCACTGCATCCCATTAAAAACTTCTGGTTTTACACAGAATTAAAGCCTATTGCTAAAAGAAAAAAACCAAGACAATCAGGATGCCTCTGGACCCACACTGGAGTCCCAACACAGAGCCCACAGAGGTGCTTCCAGGCTGCCGGCACCAGGACAGCAGGAGCATTACTTACTCCCAGGACACACGGGCTGGGCAAATGTGACCAGGATACTCTGGAATACACTTTGGCAGTTTCTCATGACCCAGGTGACCCAGCAGCTGCCTTTCTAGGTATTTACCCAAGTGATGTGAAAACTTATATTCACACAAAACCCAATATTCAAATGTTTGTGGTAGGTTTATACCACTAAAAACAGGAAACAATCCAGGTGTGGCGGCACAAACTGGGAGAGGTGGTGCATGCCTGTAATCCCAGCAATGCTGGAGGCTGAGGCAGGAGGTTTGCAAATTTGAGGTCAGTTCGGGCAACTTAACAAGACATTGCCTCAAAATAAAAAATAAAATGGGCCAAGGTTGTGAGCAGCCCTGGGTTCGGTCCCAATTACTACAAAAAAAAAAAAAAAAAATTAGGGAACACAGAAATCAGCCTCAAAGGAGTTCCCATTGGGCAAAGCTGGATCAAAGTGAGGGAAAAGAAAAACGCAGACTGGATTATAATCCAAAGTGCAGTAGCAATCCACATGAGGCCACAGCACGTAAATAAGCCATACATAACTATACAGAGGACAAAGACACACCGTTCTTACAGAAGGCTTCACATAGCACGGATACTTTCTTCTCCAGGCAGTAGAGCTTGGAGAGCTACCCATGAGGGAGGACCTGACCACACATCCCTAACAGCTGAGACTATCTCCAGCTCTAGGCAGAGGTGTGACTGAGCCACAAGGGTGAGGCTGTAAGCCAAGCCATGTGGGTGGCCTCTGGAGCTGCAAGAAGCAAGGATGCAGCTTTTCCTGCGCTCCTCCCAGAAAGGAGCAAGGCCCTGCCAGCGTCAGTTTAGCCCTATGAAACCAGCACCAAACTTGTGACTTACAAAACCGTAAGAATACATTTGTGCTGTTTAACTCACTCAGTTTGCTTCAATTTGTTAAAACAGCAGTAGGAAATTTGAACTAACATTCACCACTACACCCTTCTATACAGACACAGTCAGCAACATACTAGGCGAAGATGGTGCCATTATAGCCACTCATGCACGACTCCACGATGCTCTTCGCCACGCTTGAGAACACAGACTCCTGCAAAGGTAAGTGCCAAACAGTTAACATTTCAGAAATAGGACACATTTTTCCTAAACTACATTCTACAAGAAAACAATAAAAATGGAAAGCTTAGATCAACACTGTGATAACATGAAGATTATATCCACTATGGAAACGGCTTAGCTGTCTAAGGGGACTGAACCCTAAATGGACCAGGGCCCATTAATCTCCTGCACAATTATAGACGTATGTGGACATCATTAGAAACCCAACCACACACCAGGAGCTATGAAAGCTAAGTTAATGAGTACCTGTCTTTAATTTCATCTATTTCTAGGAAACACGTAGTTTGCACTTTTTCTTAAAGACAGAGCCTTGGTATGCAGCCCAGGCTGGCTTCAAACTTGTGATCCTCCTGGCTTGGCCTTCAGGATGTTAGGATTATAGACATATGCTGCCATGCCTGGCTTTTTTTTTTAATTTAGAGAAAGGGGCTTGCTCTGTAGTCCTACCTGGTCTGGAACCCAAGATCTTCCTGCCTCAGACTCCCAAGTACTGCGATTACAGGTGTGAGTCACCATACCTAACTTTGTACTATTTTTTTTTCTGTATTGAAGATTGAACCTAGGGCCTTCACATTGAGCTATGTCCTCAGTTCTTTACTTGCTTTTATTTTGAGATAAGGTCTTGCTGAGTTCCCAAACCAGGACTTGAACTTGAAATTCTCCTGTTTTAGCCTCCCAAAGTGCTGGGATTACAGGCATATGCCACCATGGCCAACTTGTACTATTTTTTTAAGGTGTCAATATTATTTAGTTTATAAATGTGTTTCAATTTTTCAAAATAAAAATATTTTTTAAAAAGCACACATCTAAACATACAGAATTAGCATACTGGATGTAATTATATTGATACTGGTGTAAAATACATAGCCCTATATTTTCTTCAGTTTTTCTCTCATAAGTTTGTACCAAGTAATATGAATTTCATTTTCATTTTTTATATATAAGTAGATGCAGTCTTATCAACTATGCAAGAACTCTTCAACTCACATTGTTCATGAGCCACAGGAGGCCACTGAACACCTGAAACGTTACTACTGTACAATGAGGTGCTGCAAGGGGAAACATACACGAGATTTTGAGGACTGAGCCGGAAAAAAAGAATGCAAACTCTCTCATTAGTAATTTACATTGATTTCAGATTAAAATCCTACCTTGTGTGGGGCATAGAGGCACAGGCCTGTAATTCCAGCACATGAGGAGGCTGAGGCAGGAGGACTATAAGTTTGAGTCTTGTGTAGGCAACTTAGCAAGACCCTGTCTCAAAATAAAAACTAAAAAGGGCTAGGGATGTAGTTCAGTGCTAGGGAGCCCATGGGTTTGACTGCCAGTATTGCCAAAGAGGGAAAAAAAAGGATTTGGACCTTTTGAGACAAGTTATATTATTAAGATTAACTGTACCTGTGTCTACTAGAAAATTTAAAAATTATTTATGTGGCTCAGCTTATAGTTCTAGATGAAAAGAATGAAGATTTAAAGATGTGAAGGTCCCCACCAAAAATGTTCCTATGTATAAGGAGATAAGCAAGAGCCATGATGTCTGTGGAGCTGTCATCAGTGCTTTATTTCATTTCTTTCTTGAGGCAGCAGAGGTCGAACCCAGGGCCTCATGCATTCCACACAGATACTCTACAACACTGAGATACACTCCAAGTCCCCCTGCCCCAGCTCTGGAAACTGAGTATATAACTTCTGGGGAACTGAGAATATGACTTTGCATTGAGCTACTTCCCAGCCCTTTCTTTATTTTCAGTCAGGGTCTCGTTAAGTTGCTCAAGATGGGCTCCAACTTGCAGTCCTCCTGCCTCAGCCTCTCAGAGCACTGGGATTACCAATGTGCACCACCACATCCAGCTCCCAGTGTTATTTTATTTCACTTCATTATTTCATTTTATTTTTTCATTTTGAGACCAAATCTCATTAAGTTGCCCAGGCTAGCTTGAACTTGTGATATTCCTGCCTCAGCCTCCTGAGCAGCTGGGATTACAAGTGTGTGCCATCATACTCAGCTTAAATTTAATTAAAATTAAATAAAACTTAGTTCATCAAATACACTAGCCACATTTCAAGTGCTTAATGGCCACATGTGGCTAATGTCTTTGAGGATCTCACTAGGTAGTTCAGGCTGGCCTTGAGCTCACTATGTAGCCCAGGCAGGCCTCAAACTTGAGGCGCTCCTTCTGCCTCAGCCTCCCAAGCGGTGGGATTACAGGTGTGCACGACCATACCCAGCCTATGCCACCATGCCTGGCTGGGTTTTTTGTTTTGTTTTGTTTTGTTTTTTGAGACAGCATCTTGCTATGTAGTCCAGGCTAGCCTTGTACTCATTACATAGCCCAGGCTAGTCTTGAACCTGGGGCAATCCTCCTGCCTCAGGCTCCCAAGTGCTGGGATTATAGAAGTATGCCACCATATCTGGTTCTTAATTTTCACTTAAATAGTCATGTTGAGCTAGAGGTACTGTAACGGGCAGCTCAGATATAAAACACTTTCATCACTGCAGAAAAGTCCTATTGGATAGAGCTTAGATCTTAAATTGATCTAAACTGAAAAAAGTTACTAACATCATAGTAATTCTAATTATTAAACTAAGCAGTCGGCTGTAGTTAGCTGTTCAAGTGGCTCTGAAAAGTATATCTCATTAACTTCCATCACTGAGTAGAAAAGGAAAGTAAAGCTAGTACAAAGTCTGATTAGTAAGCAAGACCCAGGAATGATGGCACATGCCTACAATCCTAGCTACTCAAAAAGCTGAGGCAGGAGGCTCACAAGCACAAGGTCAGCCTGTGCAACTATCTTAGCAAGACCATCTCAAAATTTTAAAAGGCTAGGGATGTAGCTTATGTGTCCTGTACTGGGAATAAACAGAAAAAAGAGAAAAAAAAATGATAAAATTAGATCTGAGGTATTTATGGAGAGTTTGAGCTTCCTGACCTGAAGTCTGCCAAACAAATGACAAAAATGAAACCCTTACAAATAACAAAGCCTTCTACATTCCATGGGAGAAGCTTCTAGTTCTCTCTACCTGAGTGGTGTTCATGTCAGCTATGTAATCAAATGTGAAGGTCTTGGGCTCAGGGTTGGAATGCAGCCGGAGGGTTGTGGAGGAGAGCACGGAGAGGCATAGGTTTTGCTCTCCATCGGCTGATCTCGAGCCCTCTGCAGGCGGTCGGATTCGTACAAAAACTCTGATGGCATCGCCTTCATTACTAAAGGAAAAAAAAAAAAAAAAAAAAAAGTAATAAGGCTATTTTCAGAGAAAAGAAAACCGTCAAAGAATCTGAGTCTCAGATTGCTTCTAGTACGTACACCATGAACTTCGCTGACAAAGCCTACTCCACTTAAATTTACCACTTTTAAGAGTCTCATGCCACCCGTGCCCTTTATTAATTTCCTCTATGATAGGCACCTTTACCACCTTTTACTAGAAGTAAAACTAAAGGGAGTTCAGTGCAAGGAGACACAAACACTGCTTGTCTCTCATTTCCTTACTAGCAATGATAGGATAAGTAATTCCAAGGGAGAATTATGCAATTGATTCCACATTTTAGCCTGGAAATAGAGAGGTCCTCTGCCCTGGACCCTTTCTTCCCTGACACCTCCAGTGGCTCTGCTAGCCCTCAGGACATAGTGCCCTTGAGGTGGTCCTGCTTATCTTCCAGTCTGCCTGCACCATGCTGCTTCCCTCCCCAGCTCCCCTTCCCCACGAAGGAAGTGCCAGCCTCTGCTCCACAGGCATTTCCCCATGTTTCCATTTGGTTGATGATCAAACTAACATTTGAAACAAGGTACCTTACTATGCTAAATAGTTCTTTTAGAAATACTGTATAGCTAATTTGGGGGGTCATGACAAGATTCCTTTCTTACCTGGGTTGGTTAGACTGAGAAGTTGTCACACTGCGTAACTCAGCTAGAAAAGAAGGTGAGAAGTCATGAGAGGTGGTTACAATCGCACTATGTAAATCACACTTTCTCTAATGCTCCTTGGTCTCCCCAGATCCCTTGCAGGACTGTGGGGCACCCCAAGCCCAGGCCCGGATCCTCTTCCCCCTTTTATCCCAGTCCCACTGTTCAATCCCATGGTTGTAAACACAAGGTAGGCAATGATGATCCCCAAATCTGAGTCTTCCCCCAGACTGCTCTCCTGCGCCCCAGACTCCGGCCGTCTAAGGCTTATCTCTCTCTCCAGCTGGATGCCCTGTGGGCAACAAACGTCTCAAGGTCAACACCTCCATAATGGAGCTTCTGATTCCCCTCGACACCTGCATGTGCTGATTCACCTCAGTAATGACAGAAAAAGGAACCCTTCTCTACTGCTGGTGAGAGTATAGACTGGTGCAGCCACTGTGGAAATCAGTGTGGAGATTTCGGAAAAAACTAAAACTAGAGGCTCCATTTGACCCAGCTATTCCTCTTCTTGGTATCTTCTCAAAAGAGTTAAAAGCATCATAACACAGTGATATATGCACACTCATGTTTACAGCACAGTTTGTAATACCTAAATCTTGGAAACAGCCCAAATGCCCATCAACTGACAAGTGGATAAAGAAAATATGGGTTTCTTATATAATGGAGTACTACTCTGCCATAAAGAAGGATAAGCTTCAGACATTTATAGCTAAATGGATGTACCCTGAGACCATACTCTTAAGTGAAATAAATTGGACACACATGTTTAAATACTGCATTGTTTTTCTGGTGTGAGAAACTGAAAGTGGAAATAAAGACTAAAATGCATAATAGATACTGGGAAATGGGAAGAAAATGTTCAAAGAGGAAGAGGAACAAGGGAGGAGGGAGGAAGAAAGGAAGGAAGGGACAAGAAAAAAAGTGAAAATAGAAAAGCTTTTGTACATAGGGAGGGGAGAGGCTTGAGGGGGGAATGGGATAAAATTAAAATAAAATGTATTTAAAAAAAACAAGATGTGGCAGATGTAAAGCCAACTCTATTAGTCCAATTGAGGCAGGAGACAGACAGCATAGGAGACATCCTGGCCTCAGGCTCACACCACATAGGATCCCTGCTGGCTCCTGGAGAGCAAGAGTGCCCTGCTCTCACCACAGTTCCTTAACAGCCTGACATGCACCGGAGCAATACAATCCGATCTCACCACTGTGTCCCTCACATCCTGACGTGAGCCCTTATCACACTCAGAGTAACCCAGGGTGACCCCACAGCCATTATAACTAGCACTGCAGTTCTGTCAAAAGCAAAAATGACAGCAAAAAATTGGAGACCCTCCCTGCTGCTCTCCTCTGGGGGTTAAAAAAAGAGGAGGAAATGGATGGATGCCCTTGAGGCAAAAATAGATTGTGAGAATATACAGCAATGGACACCCCGCCCCCCAACATCTGGGGACTCTCTTTCCAGTGTCTCACTGGCTGTCAACTGCAGTCCAAAAATGTTAAATGGAAATGTAATCATTATGTACTGCCAACATGTACCAATACACATAAAATATTTTTTAAAATGTTAAATGGAAAACCCAGAAGAAAATTCAAAAGCTTTTAAATTGCATGCTGTTCTGAGTAGGAGGATGAAATCTCAGTCACCAGACGGGGCTAATATTTCCCCCAAAAGGAGGAGGTGGGGACTTCAATTCAGCCTGCCAAGTAGGTTCTTGACTCATCACAGTGAAAGAATTTCAGGATACAGCGAGAGACAAAAAAGGTTTATTAGGCAGAGTTAAAGAAACACAGGCTCCGAGAACAGAGTGGGCCCTCCAGACAGTGGTGCCCTGTGGTCTGGGGCTGGAGGTGCAGGGTGATCTAAAAACACAGTGCATGCTAGGTTAAAAAAAATACTACACTAAAAGATACACTGACACTAATCCCTCTCAGAACTCTCCCCTCACAACACACAGCCTATCCTTCCAGTAATGTGTCTCTTACTGTAGTAATTTTTATTTTTAATTTGAACATTCACCATGTCTCCTTTCGACCTGTATTTCTCCTATCTTAACAGGACCCTGCTTCCTCCAGCCCCGACGCATCCACCCTGTCTATAAATCGCCGCCCTCCCAGCAGTCATAGCCTCTGTTATCAGATCAATTAGCAGATCGCCGGGCTTGTATTCAAGTCACCCTCGGAGCCTGTCACACTGTCATTCATCTCACTTCCTCTCACCAGAGAGACATTTTATCATCTCACCGCACAAGAGGGTGAGTGCAATACTGTAAGACGCTTCGAGAGAGATCACCTGCACCCATGATTACAGAATGTCTGCTCTCGTTGCTCCATTTCACTACTGTGCCTGATTCATAAACTAAGCACATAAGCAGAGGTACGGACGTCAGGACCAAGCAGAGCACACACTGCATTCAGCACCAGGGCGCTATGAGGCTTCAGGATTCACGGGGGCCCGGGGTCGGGAGACCCCTGTGAGATACACCGCAATCTCTGCTTGCAAATCCCCTTATCTGAGGAGAGGCTCTCCAGAGGAGGAAGGAGCGTTTGAACCTAAATCTTTCTCTTGTAGAAAGGCAGGGACGTGTAGACCGGCGGAAAGGGGGAGGTCAGCCAGGGAGGAAGCCGCGGCGGACCCGGGGCGAGGCCGCGAGGCCGCGGAGCACGACAGTGAGGACGGGGCCTCCCCTCTCCACATCCCGGGCCTGGCTCCGGCCCAACGCGGTGGGCGAGGGACCGAGGGACGCACTCGCCCCCGGCAGGGAACCCCACGGGCAGGGCTGGTGAAGGGGTCGTGAGGCCAGGCTCCCCTTACTTTTGCATCCCGGTGCCATAGCGGTCGAAGCACGGGGTCCGACAGCAGCGCCAACTCCGCCTCAGCTTGGCAGCCGCGCCGCGCGCCGAAATCCCGCCCGCTCAAGATGGCGGCGAATTTGAATTTGGCGCAGCGTTGACGCAACACGGCCCCGCCCCTGGTCCCGCCTCCGCGTCGAGGGCCGTGGCCACGTGACGTCTTGTGTGTGCGTCTTCGCTTTTGCGCTCTGTGACTGGTTCCAGGAAACTTGTTTTTGCCCGGAGCTCCCCGGAGCTGCCATGAGCCAGCGGAACCGGGTGTCTTACGTACGGCCCGCCGAGCCCGCGTTCCTGTCCCGCTTCAAGGAGCGGGTCGGCTACCGGGAAGGGCCCACCGTGGAGACCAAGGTGAGCCCGGGCTGGCCGCGCTAATTCAGAAACGCTGCCCTCCTGCCACTTCCGCCTTCCGCCGGAGGCTAGTACTTGGAGGCTAGGTACTAACCTGTCCCTCCTTCTGTCCCGGTTCTGGCGGCAGTCACACTCTGGCCCCGTCCTGCCCAGACTGTGACAGCCTCCTGCATCTAGGGAGCTCTCTCCTTTTCCTAGCGCTGCTTCGTTCTTCAAAATGACCTGACGTGGGAAAAGCGCCTGGTTCTTGGAGATAGGAAAGATCGCTTTCCTGTCTCTTCTTTCTCGCTTATCTCAGACCCTGTAAGCAGGGTACGTGATAGCTAGTCCATTTTCCAGATAAGGAAACTGAGGCCACTGGATCAGATGACACCATGGCTCGAGACACGAGGCTGGATCATCTTTGGAGGAACGTCATGGATTGGATCTATTTTTATGCTTTGTTACATAAAGTAATTATTTATTTATTTTTTGGTACCGGGGATCGAACTCGGGACCTTGCCCTTGCGAGACAAACGGCGGAACCACTGAGCTAAATCCCCAGCTTAAAATAATTTTTTAAAAGACATAAGCTAAAGCCTTATAACGCCAGGTCGGAATAGAAGAGCTTCAGGAGAGAGCCTCACCTGACTATGTGGGAACAGGATTTCAGAGAGAATCAAGTGCTGAGCCTGCCGAGGTTTCCACCTTAACTAGTTCACAGCAAAAGCTGCTCTACCACTTTCAGTGGTAACAGACCATTATGTGTAGAGAACGTATGGAGACGTAAATTTAGGACTCTGTGTCCAGTGATTGCATTAAGACGGGAGGAAAAGGGCGTACATTCATGGATCTCCAAATACTAAAACCTGCTTGGAGCCTAGAGGTTGTTAGAGTGGTACAGGACAAAGCAGCGGTTAGAGGCTGAGGCCAAGTCATGCAAGGCTCTGTTCTCTGCTGGGGAGACAAGGCTCCGTGAGAAGTAGAATAACGAGCGCTCGAATGTGTGCGATCAGGGTGTGGTGGCTCACGGCTGTAACCCCAGTTCTCAGGAAGTCGAGGCAGGAGGATCACCACGAGTTGGAGGCCAGCCTGAACTACATAGACCCAGTCTCAAAAAACAAAAACCAGGTGGGGCTGGGGGTGTAGCTCAGTGGTTCCGTGGCCTGCTTTGCAAGTGCAAGGTCCTAAGTTCGATCCCCAGTACCAAAAAAAAAAAAAAACAAAAACAGGGCTGGGGATGTACCTCAGTGGCGCGGTGCCTGCCTGGCAACCACAAGGCCCTGAGTTTGATTCCTGGTACCAAAAAAAAAAAAAAAAAAAAGACCAAAATACAAAACAAGACAAAAAATACTTAAAATATAAAAAGAAGAATGTGTGCAGACACGTTTTGGTGTGCATGTCTTTCACCCCAGCAGTTCCACTTCCAGGAATTTATCATAAGTTTCCAAAAGTGGGCAAAAATGTATATAAGGTTTTTCTCATCATAGGAAAAAACTTGAAACAACTAATTTTTTTTTATTTATAGGGCATAAAAAATCATGAGATGACTATACTGTGTACATAATTAAATTCAAGGCAGTGAGTTATAAGCTCAGATAATCCTATATGTACTCAAAGTATTGTGCAAAAATATTTTTTAAGTAAAAAGTTGGAGTGGGGCTTTTCTGATGTCTGCCAGTTAAAAAAATCTGAATCAACTGGCAAAATGTTGCCATTTATTACCTGTATAGTAGGAGTCCGTGGTTTCTGTTACGTTATTCTCTGTTCTTTATGTTTGAGAAATTTAAACGTAAAAAATAGAAAAGTCACAGAATATAGTATTGTTTGTATATAACATGTTTTGTATACTTAATTATTTGTATATACTTGGAAAACAGCTGATAGGATATTCACTAAACTGAAGCTGTTAAAGGGATACTGTAGGGGAAAGAAAATCTTTTACTTACTGCTTTCTATACTTTGATGGTGTTTGAGTACTTTTGGTGTAACTCTAATGAGGAGGGGAGAAGTGTTGACGAGAAGCAAAGAGAAGTGATACAGCCCAGTGCTGCCTTGAGTAGGCTGGGAATGACAGCATTACCCACAGCAGAGGCCCTCACATGTAGCTGCCAGCCGGGGTCCTGGCAAGCTGGAAGTGGATCCCACTGGACAGGCACCCCAGGGTGACTGCCATGTTCCCTGATATGGCGAGGTTAGGCTCTTTGGAGTTACTTGAAAATTTATTTCCTGCCACATTGAGTTGATAGTTAACCTCCTCACTTTAATAATTACAGCTGCGTCCGGGGGTGCAGTGGCTCTATTTGAGTCAAGGCCAGCAACCTACATGTTGTATTTGTATTTTCCCCTAGAGAATCCAGCCTCAGCTCCCAGATGGAGAGGGTGATCACAGTGACAAAGAAGATGAACAGCCCCAAGTGGTGGTTTTAAAAAAGGGAGACCTGACAGCTGAAGAAGTCATGAAAATTAAAGCGGAAGTAAAGGCTGCCAAAACAGGTAGGTCTGAGAGTAATCTGGGTTTTTTAATAATGTAAAGACCCTGGAGTAGGAAATTGCTTTAGTTTATGTAATAGTATGATTTGTTCAAAGGAGAGAGTCCCTGGTTCAAGCAATGGCTTTGACACTTACCAGCCTCAGTATGTAACCTTGAGCAAATTATTTCACCTCCAAGGCTTAATTAAGTTCCTACCTTTTTGGGTTGAGGATTAAGTGCAAATTTAAGTAAAAGCATCCTTTAGTAGGTGGTAGGTTTACAACCAGTCAATAAAAGTATATGTAATTAGTATCTGAAGTTTAGTGTATAGCATAATGTGTAGTATATAGTATTATTCCTAAATATTTTATTACATTGTATTAGAAGAAAGTACCATTTTACTTTTCAAAACCTTTAAAGCCAGACATGATGGTGCATGCCTATAATCCCAGCACTGGGAGAGGCTGAAGCTGGATTACAGGTTTGACCCGAGCCAGGGCAATTTAGTGAGCCTCTGTCCCCCTCAAAAAACTTTTTAAAGGCAGAAGGTCTGGGGGCATAGCTCAGTGCAAAGGCCCTGGATTCATTCCCCAATGCTGCAAACCAACAAAACAACCTGATGGACTGGGGGACCCCCCAGTTGTAGAGCGTGTGCAAGGCCCTAGGTTTGGCCCCAACCGTCATGAGCTGCAGACTGACAAAAAGTGTGGAGCAGCTCAGTGAGTTTTTATTGAGTCAGTGCACGTCTGTGGGGCTCCTAGCAAGAGGTAGAGAAGACCATGCTGAAAGGACTCAAGGACGCCCTTAACCGCACTGTGAGTTTCCTTGCCCATGGACTCTCTGATAATAGCAGAATAATGAGGGAGAAGAAAATTCTTTAACTTTGTTTTGCTTCAGATGAAGAACCAGCCGCAGCTGATGGAAGAATCCTGTATCGGAAACCAGTCAAGCGGCCCTCAGATGAAAAATACTCAGGTTTAACAGCAAGCTCAAAAAAGAAGAAGACAAATGAAGATGAAGTAAATAAGCAGGATTCACTTAAAAAGAACTCACAAAAGCAAATCAGAAACAGCAGCCTCCTTTCTTTTGGCAATGACGATGAAAACGAGTGAGCATGAACAGTTTAACTTAGTCTCCTTCAAAAGTACATAAAGTTTTTTGGTTTTTTTTTGGTACCGGGGATCAAACTGGGGACCTTGCACTTGTGAGGCAGACAGCGGAACCACTGAGCTAAATCCTCAGCCCTTTTGAAGTATTTTTAAAAATAATATTTGTCCTATTTTTTTTTTCCTAGTACCGGGAATCAAACTCAAGACCTTGCGCTTGCCAGGCAGGCCCAGCTCCACTAAGCTAAATCCCTGGCCCTTTTCCTGTGTTTTTAAAAATAACGGTTTTTCCAGTTATATAAGTACGTTATAGAACATTTAGAAAATGTAGCACAATGGGCCAGGGATTTAGCTCAGTGGTTCCGCTGCCTGCCTCACAAGCACAATGACCCAAGTTCGATCCCTGGTTCCAAAAAAAAGAGAAGAAAATGTAGCAAAAAATAAAACGAAAGCTGTCTATCCATCATTACCAGTCTGACTAGAAATACCAACTACAGTATGTAGACGTTAACTACAGTTAATTTTAGTTTGTGTTTTGTGGTACTGGGGATTGAACCCAGGGCCTTTAGACTAGGCTACATCCCCAGCTCTTTTAAGTTTTCAAATTTTGAGACAAGGTCTCACTATAGCACTATGTTGCCCAGGCTGGGCTCAAACTTCTAATCAGTCCTCCTGCCTCAGTCTCCCAGAGTCCTGGGATTACAGGCAGACATCAGCACACCTGGCTCCAGTTAACAAAAAATTAACATTTTTTTCCCATGTGTGGGTGTATATATGTAAATTTTATTTTTTTAAACTAAACCAAGATTGTATTATGTATGTTCTCTGTCTTGCTTCTCATTTGGTATTACTTTGTGAGCATTTTCCAGATCTGTAAATTTTAAAAACCTGACATTAATAGCTACAATGAATTTCATAATAAAACAGACTTCCTATTATAGTTTCCTTATTAGCCAAATACCACTTCTGGTGGGGGAGACAGTAATGTACCTTGTTGAAAAATCCCACCTAGCTTTTGCTAAGAGAGGTCATGTGACTCACTCTAGAGCATTAAGAGATGCATGCAGGAGTGCTTAATAAAGCTGCTTGGTGTTTGGTACGGACGGATGGACAGACTGAATTACCTTGAGCCTTTGCCCTTCTCTCTTTACCCTGCTTGGAATGCAGACATGAAACCCAGCTGTACCAGAGCCATTTTTTGGCATAAAGACGACAGCTACTTGCTTTGGTTGTTACGGTGGAAGACTGGAGAGCTTGGATCTTGATTGACTGCTGGGCTTGGAACTTCTGGATACCTAAGGAGGAGGAACACTCTGCTTGTGTAAGCCTCAGCCAGGCTTCTGTTACACACAGCGAGGTGCAGCCCTGAGCAGTGCAGTGTATCTGGTCATACATTCTGCGGACATACCTCTGTATTTCTTTCTCTCTCTTTTTTTATTTTTTGGTATCGGGGATCGAACTAGGGACCTTGTGCTTGTGAGGCAGGTGGTGGAACCACTGAGCTCCCCTGTATTTCTGACAGTTTCCTTAGAACAAATTGCTGAGGCAGAATTATTGGATCAAAGTATTTGAGTATTTTTAAAGCTATTAATGTTTATTGTCAAGCTGCTTTCTAGAGAGGTTTTTAACTACTCTATTTTATTCATTTCCCATCTCAGAGCCTACTTCATCTCATCCATAACATTAGCCTTGGCTTAGCACTGAGCTTTGAATTTCAGTCACCTTGATGTTTTGGGTTGGTGTTTAACAGTTAAATTTAATTGCCATTTTCTTTGATCTATCTAAACAGTTTTTTTATACATTAACTGATTTTACATTTTTTGGATTAACTTTGTTCCTTTCCATTACTACACTCATGTTTTTCATACTAATTAATGTATTATTTAATCCATCTTTTCTTTCTCTTCTTTTCTTTTCTTTTCTTTTTTGGTATTGGGGATCGAACTCAGGACCTTGCGCTTTCAAGGCAGGCACAGTGCCACTGAGCTACATCCCCGGCTAATCCATCTATCTTGTTGATTTACTCCTGAACCTTTCTTACTAATTTGTAAATTGTGTAATCTACAGTCTGTTTTGTTATTTTGTTTGAGATGAATCACCTATATTCTCTTCTCTGTTTTCATTTTTTGGATTTTAAACTTGATCTCACCTGGAATGGATTTGAACATACTTTTCCTCCGATAATCAAGTGTTCTAGACATGTGCCAGTTTCTCACTTATTAGGCCACCTGCGTGACTTTTCCACACATTGCGATAAGGAGGGGAAGGGACCATTATAAAGCCTGAGCCTTTCTAGATAGATGATTCCTTAAGAACCTGCTTAATCCTAACATTTTCTTACTAGTTCAACTCAGCCAAGACTGAAGGCTTGTTAAGATCCATGTGAAAGTGGAAATTTCTGACCATCCTGTCTTGAATTTGGAGCAGCATCTATTTTTCTTACATTTTAAGCACGTAGTATAAAAACTACTCAAACTAAAAATACAAGGACTACCCAAAATTAGTGCGTCTGGAAGGGCTAGGAAAGTCTGAAATAGCTTCTTTCTAAATTACTCAAATTAGTCCTGAAACCATTCAGCAGTGCCGACCGTCTTTAATGTATACACACTTACGTAAGCCAAGGTGGGTTTTTCCTTATCTGTATTATTGCTATATCTATTAAAAAGCTTTTGCAGCCGGGGATTTACCTCAATGGTTCCACTGCCTGCCTCGCAAGCACAAGGTCCCAAGTTTGATCCCTGGTACCAAAAAAAAAAAAAAACTTTTGCACAGCAAGAGAAACCACCATCAGAGTGAAAAGACAATGCACAGTGTGGGAAAAACATTTTTGCCACCTATTCATTAGACAGAGGACTACTATCTAGAATATAGAAAGAACTCAAAAAAAATCAGACCCCAAAATTTAAAGACCCAACCAAAAATGGGCATCTGAAAGGCTTTTTTTTTTTTTGGTACCGGGGACCGAACTCAGGACCTTGCGCTTGCAAAGCAGGCAGTGGAAACACTGAGCTAAATCCCTGCCCTGAATATATGTGGTTTTTGGTTAGGTTTTTTTTTTTTGGTACTGGGGATCAAACTCAGGATTTGCATCTGAAATGAATAGACACTACTCAGGTGAAGAATTAGAAACAGCAAATAAATATATTAAAAAATGTTCAACATCACTAGTCATTTGTGAAATGCAAATTAAAACTGCTGAGATTCCATCTCCAGAAAGAATGGCTGCTATCAAGAAATCAAAAACAAATACTGAAGAGGCTGTGGGGAAAAAGGAACCTGCTCCACTGTTGGTAGGAGTGTAGACTGGTGCAACCACTGGAGAAATCTGGAGATTTCTCAAAAAACTAAAACTAGAGGTTCCATTTGACCCAGCTATTCCCCTAATTGGTCTCTTCCCAAAAGAAAAGTACAGTGATATATGCATATTCATGCTTATAGCAGCACAGTTTGTAAACAGTTAAATCTTGGAAACAGCCCAAATGCCCATTTACTGACGTGGATAAAGAAGGTTTTTTTTAATACAATGGAGTACTACTCTGCCATACAGAAGGATGAGCTTCAGACATTTATGGCTAAATGGATGGACCTTGAGACCATGCTCTTAAGTGAAATAAATGGGACACACGTGTGTAAATACCACATTGTTTCTCTGGTGTGAGAAACTGAAAGTGGAAATAAGGACTGAGATGTACAATAGATATTGAGAAATGGGAAGAAGATGTTCAAATGAGAAGGGGAACAAGGGAGGAGTGAGGGAGAAATGAAGAAAGAGACAAAAAGTGAAAATAAAGGAAAAAATGGGAACAAAGCTTTTGTACATAGGGGCGGGAGCTTGAGGGGGGTAATAGGATAAAATTAAAATTTATTTTTAAAAAGATTATTAGAACTATTATAAGAAATAAAGGCTGGGAACAAACCTCAGCGGAAGAGGGCTTGCCTAGCGTTCATAAGGTAGGCCCTGTGTTCCACACCGCCCACCCCTCCGCCCCACCACAAAAACAAACTCAGAAAAAAATAGTTTTTCTAAGGCTGCAAGGATAGTTCAACATATACAAGTCAATAAACATAATAAGCCACATAAATAGAATCAAGGATAAAAATCACATGATCATCTCAATAGATGCAAAAAAAAAAAGCTTCAGCAGAATTCCACATCCTTCATGATAAAACCCCTGAAGAAACTAGTATAGAAGGATAATACCTTAACATAATAAAGGCTATAGTTGACAAACCCATATCCAATTTCAGACTGGGAAGAACTGAAAGCATTTCCCCTACAATCAAGAACAAGACAAGGATGTCCACATCCAATAGTTACTTGAAATTTTAGCCAGGGCAATTAAACAATGGAAAGAAATACAAGGGAGATACAAATAGGAAAGGTGTGAAATCTTTATTTGCAGGTGATCCACTAGTTAGAAAACCCTAAAGACTTTACCAAGCAATATTTAGATGTGATGAACAAATTCAGCACAGCAGCTAGAGTTTTTTTTTAAAAACCATCAGTTTAAAAAAGTAAAGCTGGGGATTTAGCTCAGTGGTTCTGCCACCTGCCTCGCAAGTGCAAGGTCCCAGGTTCAATCCCCGGTACCAAAAAAAAAAAAAAAAAAAAATCATTGGTTTTTCTGTACACTAATAATGGAGTCACCGACAAATCAGAGAAACAATTCATTAATAGTAGCTTCAAAAATAATATCTAATTGTGCCAGGGACTTAGCTCAGTGGTTCCGCCACTTGCCTCACAAGCGCAATGACCTGAGTTTGATCCCCAGTACCACACACACACAAATAATAATATCTAATAAACACCCAAGGAAGTGAAATACCTGTACAATGAAAATGTACAGAGGACTGGAAGAGTACAGCATTACAGAGCACTAAAGATGGGAATTGAAAAGACACTGGAAAAACAGCAAAGGAAATAAAGAGTGATGAGATAGCCTGTAAAATAGGAAAGAAGCTCGCCCAGCTACCCTTCCAACAGGAGAATAATATCCAGAATGTACAAAGCACTCAAAAACTTAACTCCACAAGAACAATCAGTGCAATGAAAAATGAGCAAATGAACTAGCAAAGATTTCTCAAAAGAAGTAAACATGGACAATAATTACATGAGAAGATGTTCAACATTTTTACCCACTTGGGAAATGCAAGTCAAAACTACATTGAAATTTCATCTCATACCAGTCTGAATGGCTATCAGTAAGAATGTAAGCAATAAGTGATGCTGGCTGGGGATTTAGCTCAGTGGTTCTGCCGCCTGCCTCGTAAGCACAAGATCCCAAGTTCGAGCCCTGGTACCAAAAAAAAAAAAAAATCACCTAAAAGCAGAACTACCATATGTTCCATCTATACTACTCCTTGGTACAGATCTAAAGGAATTAAAGTCTGCACACTATAGAGGTACCTGCGAACCCATGTTTATTGTCACAGTTCACAATAGCCAGAATACAGAATCAGCCTAGTTGCCTTTCAGTGGATGAATGGATAAAGAAAATGTGTGTGTGTATATACATAATGGAGTATTATTTAGTCATAAAGAAGCATCAAATCAGATGGATGTGGTGGTGCAAGCCTGTAACCCTGACACTTGGGAGGCTGAGGCAGGAGGATCATGGGTTCAAGGACAGCCTGAGGCTACATAGTGAGACCCTGTCTCAAGTAAATTTTTTTTTTTGCTGGAGATTTAGCTCAGTGGTTCCGCCACCTGCTTTGCAAGTGCAAGGTCCTGAGTTTGATCCCTGGTACCAAAAAAATATTTTTTTTTCAACTTTAAAAAATCCATTTTCAGTCAAATGGGTGGACCTGGAGATCATGTTAAGGAAAATAAGCAAAACTCAAGCAAGTGTTACATGTTTTCTCTAATATGTGGAATCTGGGGGAAGATGACATGAGCATAGAAGATGGACTGTGGGCCAAGAGGAGAGGGTGGGGAGGGAGGTGGGTGTGAAGGAAAGTGATGGGCATGGGTATGATCTAAATGTGTCTTACGTGTGTACGAACGTGCCACAATGAAACCCGATGTTTCGTGAAATCCATAGGCATATATATGAAACAAGATGAAACATTTAAACAAATTTGAGAAACAATTTAACAAGACTTTAATTGAAGTCTTGAAATATATCACACTGAGGAAACTATTGCTGTCGATATGCATAACAATGTAAGTATAAGAGCTATGAGCCAGGCAGTGCATTTATGATAAAACCTGAAGACCAAGGTACAGTGGCCTGTGAGACGTGTCGAGCGTCCTTAAGGAAATTCCCTCAGCTTTTATAGACTTGCTTTCCAAAACCAGTGGGTCCTGCCAACTGCAGGCTCTGTCTTGCTGAGAGGGGAGTCTGGGGCCAGAGTTGAAAGCTAGGTGACTTCCTGCATGGTGCTCCGCTCAACAGTGTTTGAAGCGTGCTGGCTGCTAGAGCGCCACACTCTTGGCCTCTGTCTTGCCCCGGCCCTGTTCAGCTCCGCTGATAGCATGATCCACTCCTGCTAAGCAGAGGGCAGTGGCCAGTCACTCCAGTCGAAGAAAAGTGCTGTTTTTCTTTCTGTTGACCCCATACCTTGCATTCCAAGAGCGGAGTATTGGTCCTGGGCCTAGTCAGGAGAGAGCTGGGGCTTCCCTGAAATGGCCAGGATATAGGAGTGGAGGCCAGCATGTCCTGAGCTTCCCAACCACTCAGTTACGGGGCAGAACCTTCACCCCTAAACCCTAATAGAGCAAACACTGTAAGACACACTTCCACTCAGCTCTCTCATAGGATTCCTAGGGTGGGAGGCAGAGCAGAGCTCAGCCTCCAGGTAGAACTGCCACTTGCTCCTACACAAGATAGTGCACTATCTCTTCCCCTAAACATACAAAATGTGGGTTTTTGAGGCTAATTTGTGTGCTGTTTCTCCAGATGTCTTATCGTTCTGGTTTCTTTAGCTACTACCAGGTGCCAGCCCCCAAAACAAACCATTTCAAGTTGCTGATGCTGCAGCAGAATTAAGAAGTAGCCCTGACCTCAGGATCTAGAGTTCCTCAGAGATGTGACACCATCAGTCCCTGAGCTTGTCCATCAACTGACAAGACTTTATACAGTGGAGTACTACTGTGCCATAAAGAAGGATGAGCTTCAGACATTTATGGCTAAATGGATGGACCTTGAGACCATGCTCTTAAGTGAAATAAATGGGACACACGTGTAAATACCACATTGTTTCTCTGGTGTGAGAAACTGAAAGTGGAAACAAGGACTGAGATGCATAATGGATATTGGGAAATGGGAAGATAATGCTCAAAGAGGAAGAAGGGAGGAGAGGGGAGAAAGGAAGGGACAAGAAAAAAAGTGAAAATAAAGGAAAAAATAGAAACAGCTTTTGTACACAGGGAAGGGAGGGGGCTTGAGGGGGGCCATGGGAACAAGAGGCGGGATGTACCATGCACAGGTGCAAATTCCCTATGATGTGAGTAATCACGATGCCTAAAATTCACCAAAAAGCTTTGCTATTAAAAAAAAAAGATGATGCTTTCCTGCCCTCCCCCAGGCCCACTCCCAGACAAGGCCAACAGTTGTGTGGGTTTGAGCAAATTGTGAACCCTGGCAACCAACTAGTCCTCAGCTTCCTCAGCCATGAAATTAGGGCACTCACTCCTGTCTTGCCTGGTGACTGGGAAAATAATGAGGCAAAAGCCCTAACAGGGGTCAGGGATTTAGCTCAGTGGTGCCACACCTGTCTCACAAGTGCAAGGTCCTGAGTCTGATCCCCAGTACCAGAAAGAAAAAAAAAAGGCTTAAACACAGAAATCACTCAACAAACTACATAAAGTTCTTATTGCCTCCTTTGAACATGTTTTTGGGTATAGGCTGGCTTCTTTTGATAGTTTCCTAAAGTCCTGAACCAAATGCAAGAAGGACCTCCCAGAGTCAGCTTTCAGGCAAAATCCCAAGGACACTTTGGGATGATAATGCAATATTAAAACACACTGTCAGGCCAGGGATGTAGCTCAGTGGTTCTGGCCCCTGCCTCACAAGTGCAAGGTCCTGAGTTCAATCCCCGGTATCAAAAAAACCCCCCCAAAAACACACTGTCTCCATTCCATGCCAAGGTGCTTCAAACACAGCTCAACATGTCCAGATTTAGGTATTTTTATAAACTTTGGAATATCTGGAAACCAATGAATGGCAGTTAGTTAATTATCACATACGAGCAATTTTACTCTTAAGACAACCCTGGAAGCATCTGTGTTTTTTTGGTGAAGCAAGATAGAGAAACTGAGGCTTAGAGAATAAGGTCACAATTCTTTAAGTGGCAGGCCCAAGAGTGGTTCTGAGGTCTTTTTTCTTATACTACCCGCCCCCTGGTTTTTTGAGACAGGCTCTCGCTATGTAGTTCAGGCTGTCGTTAAACTCACCAAGTAGCCTAGGCTGGCCTCAAACTCTCAGTGATCCTCCTGGCTCAGCCTCCTGAGTGCTGGGAATTACAGGTGTCCACCACCACACCCAGGTTTTTTTCCTTAATTTTTAGGACACAGTGTGTCATCAAAACCCAGAATATTGATGCTAGCTGCTGAGTCTTAAACTCCCAAGAACATAGAAGGAAAAGTCATATCCATACAAATCTTTCCACATTCTTTGTTTTCCAAGTGTTACTCTCCACATGAAGCCCTTGGTGTGGAACAAGTGCTAAACTGTGCCTGAAGGATTTCCCACACTGGACACATTCCTGAGGCATCTCTCCAGTGTGAATCCTGTAATGCTTGCTCAGGTATGCCTGCTTGCAGAAAGCCTTTTCACACATGATGCACTTACACTGCTTCTCCCCAGGATGAGTTCTTTCATGTTCAGCAAGGGAGTTCTAAGTGAAGGCTCTGCTCTCTGATTGAAGGTTTTCCCACACTCAGCACACATGGTAGGCTTGCCTCTAGAATGACTTCTCTCATGGTGAGCCAGGCATATGCTCTGACTGAAGGCCCTGCTGCATTCCAAGCATTTGTACGATTTCTCACCAGTGTGGACACGCTGGTGTTTAGTGAGGGATGAGCCCTGACAAAAGGCTTTCCCACACTCATTGCACTGACACATTTTCTCTCCTGTATGAATTCTCAGATGATTACTGAGATTTGACTGCTTGTGGAAACAGGCTCCACACTCATGCACACACAGGGCTTCTCTCCTGTGTGAATCCTCTGGTGGGTGAGGGAAGACTTTTCCACATTCACTGCACTCAGAAGGCTTATTCTGCACACTAACACTTGGATGTGCCATTTGTAGTGAAATCTGGCTGGAACTCACACTGCTTGTAACACCTCTACCCAGAGAGGCTTAGGTTTAGGTAAGGCCTCGAACATTCATCCTGAGGAGGCATTTCCTCAATGATGACTCATCAGAGAGACCTGCAAAGGTGTGCGCAAGTGTCCATGTGGATGTGTCACCCTCTCTGTCCTTCCTGCAGGGTTTTGCTTCCTCTTCCAAGTTCAGCATATATTTTCAACTTCTTCAAAAGCCAGTTTCTCTAAAGAAAAAGATGAAGTAATGACAGGTGTTAGGAATCCTACAGAATTCCCTCATATAATTGATTCTAAAACAATCAAGTAGTAAAAACAAAACCAGGTAATTTGGAATCATCTAGACTTGCATCCATAGTAATAAACAGGAAATGTAAAAGGAGTAAGTACCCTAGACTTGGGTAAATTCAAAGTGGATGAAATTTACTGCCCATTTACAGTCTCTACTCAAAAAACAGGTGAGGAGTAAAGATATTTTCTTAGATTGCCTATATGCAATAGCTTGCCAGATCAGTGCTAACTGAAGGGTTTCCCTTCCAAGACTTCAGGTGATCCAGACTGTAACTCTTACCCGGCGCATCTCACCAAGCCTTCTTCATCTGTTTACCTTGATGCAAATCTCTCTGGATCTTTCTTTCTGTCCAAAACATTCACCATCTATAGTTTCCACCTTGTGCCCAAGTGGGAAATCCATAGGTTTGAAAACTAGAATCTTCCTTATTGAAATAAAATACCACTGTTTTGTTTTAGAGAAATGAGACAGATGTGACCCCTAGGCAAGAAGCTTTCATTGCACATTGCCCTGGTTACAGCATCAAGATCCAGGCTCTGGTATTCACCTTTGTAGACCAGGAATGGTCCAGAATTTGAAATGTACTAATCAGTTTCCAGGTGGAATCATGTGCAAAACAAAGTTGGTTTATTAATTTACAATGAAAAATTTCATGCTCAGTATCCAGCTGGTTAACAGTCTCTTCACCATGGAAAAACCATATGGCAGCCAAAATCATCAGAATCAAGAAACCCCTTGGGAAGCATAGACTTGCACAAAGGAAGGAATTCTCAGATGACCATAATGGCATCAAATTCTGAAATCCCGATTCCCAGAACAGGGGCATACAGTGTCAGAAAATGGATATCCAGGTCCTGCAACCTCTTTCCTGAATTGTGCAAGAGACGCAGACATATCCCTCTTCTCTAGGCTCCTTTATACCTTAGCTTTGCTATTTATGTTACGTGTGAGCCAGGTGCAGGAGTTCATGCCTACAATCTCAGCACTCGGCGGAATCGAGTTGGAGCCCAGCCTGGGCAACTTACTGAGTTAGCAAAACCCTGTCTCAAAATAAAAGATAAAGAACAAAGGGTTGAAGATGTAGCTCAGTGTGAAGGCCCTGGGTTCAATCCCTAGTACTCGTTCATACCACACACACACACACACACAAAGATACACATGAATATACCCTCATTTAAATATATTTAGATATTATACAACTATACAAGGTAAAACAGTCACTTTTGTAGCTATTACTATTCAATGCTACCCACACAAACCCATTCCCTGTGAGAGACCAGAGCAGAAGTGAGGCCTAATTGGCCTCCTCTGTGAGCACAAAGGAGAAAGGCTGCACTCAGGGGTGAGGGCATAGTTCGGGGAAACTTGAGATAGCTGAGGCTGTTTACCAGAGATGTACTGATGGATACCGGATGACTCGTGTTACTTTGATTGCTTGTTGCCGGTGTTTGTGTGAATAAAAGTGAGGCAAGCCAAAGGCTACGGGCTCCTCTGCCTGCTAGAGATGAGAGCTCCCTGGCTGCCTACGTGTTAAGCTGACTCCATGTCTCTTTGTCACTCACCCTTGTTTGTCCCCGGGCCTGGGAGAACTAAGTACTGGGTCTAGGTCCTGAACAAGTCCAGCTGGATGGGTTGGCCATGAGTAGTGCCCTGATGTAGGGCTTGGGACCCGGGCTCACCTACAATTACCTTCCTCCAAAATTATCAAGTTTACTCAAATTATCAGTGTACTCAAGGAGTACATTTTCTGTCCCCTTTCCACTATTTTCCTACACACAAGTAGCATTTGATTCTCTTTACATCAACAAAATTCTCTTCTAGGTTTTTCTCTACAATTTGCTTTTTTTTCCTCCCTTAAGGTGTCCTAGAGGTCATTTTGCATTGGTACAGAGGGATTTGTTGGGGCTGAGGGTTGGCTGGTCCACACTGGTTATGTGCATAAATTGTTTGCACAAGAAACTGATCTCACTGCGCAGTGCCTGTACTACACTGCTTGCTAATACTGAATACCTTGCCTGCTCTTTTCTTTGTCTTCCAGTGTGGATATATTATATACAAAAATAAACTCCAAGTGGCTTAATCAGGTAAATTAAAAAGCTGAACCTCAACTACATTATCTCCTACACTGTTATTCTCACCAAATAAAAGTTTTATTTTTAATCTTAGCATACATCCTTATTCTGCCAGTTAGTCCAAGAGGGAACTCATTTGGAATCCTACCACCCACAGAAAATCCAGTGCATGTAAGAAATTAGTGCACCCTCTCATTGGTCCTATAATCACTTCACAGAATTCTGTCACAGTAGGTCACTCTTACTGATCTGAATATAAATGGTACCCATTTCTGGGTAGTCCCGTTTTTGGGCTGCTGGATCTAGGTAACTGTCACTGGTGGGTGTCATGGTAAGTGTGCTGCCACTCCTGAATGAACAACCCTGTGACATCCGTACTGGGCTCTCTAGTTAGGTTTTACTTAACCAGAGACCAGCTGTTAGGAACACAAACACTCTTGTTAAGAGTGGCCTGTGTCAACAGCAGGGAAATTCGCTGAGTTATCCTCCACAGAGGTGGAGGAATTTATGGAAAATAAGACTGCCTCTCCATGGCCAGGGGACTCTGCTGAAAGACAAGAACCTCTGCCAAGGGAATAGTTTTTTCATTTTTGATACTGGGGATGAAACTCAGGACCTTGAGCTTGCCAGCCAGTTGGAGCACCACTGAGCTAAATCCCCAGCCCTAAGGGAAAGGTTTTAAGCCTTCCTAATAGGAATAACTGTATTAAAAGACAGGGACCTAGTTTCCAGACCAACTCATCCCATTCCACTAGCACTTTTTATCTGACACTGAACAAACGTAACGCTACTTCTGGTCACAATTTAATATTCAACTTAAATGTGAACCTTCTTCCTTGTAGAAAAATTTTCTTCACATTTCCAAGGCACTTCATTCTCTACATCCTTTTTTTTTTGTTTTTTTAATTATGTTGGTACATTTAAGGTATACAGTACAAGTCTGACCTTTTTTTTTGTACCGAAGCTTGAACTCGGGACCTTGCACTTTCGAGGCAGGCGCTGGAACCACTGAGCTAAATCCCCGGCCCAAGGTATACAATATAATGACATTCATCATTGGAAATTTGCACCTTTACATAATCCATCTTGGTTCTTATTTTTTCCCCGTTCCCCTGCCCTCCCTTCAACCCCTCCACCCCTATCTACAGACTGTTTCCATTTTTTCTTTTTCTCATATTAATTCCATTCCCTTCTTTAAAGATCTTTACTCATCTCTCCCATACTACTTTGTTTTGGTTTGGTTTTTTATTGGAACCGGGGATCAAACTCAGGACCTTGCACTTTCGAGGCAGGCGCAGCGCCACTGAGCTAATCCCCAACCCCCATAGTACTTCTGGGTCAATGCTGATTCCATTTTGTCTTCCTTCACTAAGCTTGAAGGCAAGCATGGCAAGGGCTGTGGTGATAAGGCTTTCGGGGTCTGAACCTCTGTTCTGGCGTTATTGTTATTATTAGCCAAGCAATCTTGGAAAAATTTGTACGTCGCATTTTTCAACTGTTAAGCCTAGCGTTCTGGTGATGAATAATTGAGTTAATATGTGGGAAGCATTTAGAAGAATGCTGGCTGGTAAACATTCAACAAGCAGCATCTGCTGTTAAATTACCATCGAGAGTATGAACACACATATACACATACACACATTCTTGGGGGAGGGGGATTTGAACCTTTGAAATGAGCAACATCCCCCAGATCCTCCCCACTTTTAAAAAATTTTGAAACGGTATCACAAAGTCGCTTTTTCCCCGACTGCGCTCCAGCTCGTGGTCCTCCTGCCTCGGCCTCCCACAGCAATATTACAGGCGTGCGCCCCAAGCCCGGCTGTGTCTGTATCTTCGTGGAGCATCTATTTTGCTGCCGTCAGAAATGAACAGATACTTAATGAAAGGGGTAATCCTCACACACTGAACCCGCAAAGCCCTGTGAAGTGGCAAAGCAGGCAGGAGCAATCACTAACGAGGAAAAATAAAAGCCAAACAAAGCCCCCGAGAGTTCGGGGGCTGCTCCAGCCGGCGTGCTGAAGGTCGCACTGCGGCCCGGCTCCCGACCCAGCCAGGGATCTGGCCAACCCCTCCTGCCCCCCCGGGCTCAGCAACCGCGCCACGGATAGCGGGGAGGGACGGCGGCCGCGGGTCCTGGAGAAGGCTGGGCTGGAACCGGCCGCAGCGTCAAACCCGCAACGGCGAAACCGCAGCCGCTCACAAGCGGGGGCGGGCCCCAGATCCGGCGCACGCGCGAAACTCCCCAGTTGCCGTCTGGGATAGTCAAGCGCGACCAGCCTCCGTAACGTCATCAGTTCGCGCCGCAGCCCAGGGTCCCTAGCGTTCCTCTCTAGGCAGGCGGGCGGCTCGTCTCGGTACCCCCAGTTGAGCTCTACCCACTGTCCTCACTCCCACCTCAATACGCCTTGGGCTGCCGCTGGGAAGCTGAAGGGATGCGAGCACCGGGGTCCACCCCGAGGACCTCCTGTTGTGTCATTTCTGCCGGCTGCAGTTTTCTTCCTGTGGCACTGCTTTCACCAAGCTGTCACAACCCCTCTCGCACACATTTCCCCTGCCAGTGAGTGTGGGCCACCTCCCAGGAACCTCACGCACCTCACCCAGCGGTGACCTTTATTCAGCAAGCCGCCGAAAGCACAGAGCGCTGCTGTGGGCGTCAATCCAATTGTCAGCGGCTGATTGTGACAAATCACGTTACCTCTGTGTCCTTCGCCATGTACGACAATGGTGCCAGAGCTCATGGGCTTGAGGAGTGAGTGAGGTCAGCTCCCGTACACTATTAGGAGCGGTTGGCCCTGCTAGACGTCGGGACTGCCGCCCTTCCCACTCCCCGCGCCTGCGTCTACCGTGCAGCCTGGCCGCAGTGCCCTTCCCAGCCCTCACAGTGGCGCCCCACGAGCTTCTGCGAAGCTCCAGGAAACGTGCGCCGTGGGCTGCCGCGCCCCAGGCCTGAGCTGAGCTGGCGCCTGGCTCGCTCCCAGGGCGTCCTGCTGCCCTCAGGCTCAACGCAGGGGCCGTGCACACCCCCCACTCAGCCGCCCCCGGCACTCAGAGCTAACGCTTTCTGAATAAATCAAAAGCAGCAGAGAAGTTGCGCGCAGATTTCCAGAGTGGCTCTTTGCCCTGAACAGGAAGAGAACAAAGTCAGCAGGGGATGTGCCACCGACAGGCCACCGGGAGCCACCTTCCACTAGACGCTTTGTAGTGACATGCCACGTGGCAACGCTGAGCGCCGCCTAAATTTCACCGGCCCCCATTCTCAGCACTTCTTTGGCAGCAGAAATTTCTTCCCTGTAGTCCTAACATTCCTCAGGCCAGGGAGCCTACATCTAATCATTTTCTCTTCCTTTTAGTCTTCAAAGAATTTCTAAATCCCAGCTCTTCTGTGTGGACATTAAGCCTGGAATGAGGCATCCTTGGAAGAGCACTGAGAACAGTAATCTAGGATGAAAGCATTTCAGGCTGAGCTAGTTTCAGGCTCACAGGGACAAACACCAAAAGCACTCCACGTAACAGAAGCAGCCTTGGCCGTGATACGGCCGACGAGGGAAGCGAAGCTGGAGCTACCGAGGGTGGAAGTTACGATTCTGGGAAGTAAGAGGTCAAATGCAAAACCAGGCGCTCACCTCACACCCTGGAGTCAGATTCTGAGGGAAACCCGCATTTAGCTTATAAAGTGAGCTCCTCCCAGCCTCCGGATGAAGGAAAGGCAAGAGCCCTAAGTGGCAATTCCACAGTGGATACAGAGGGACAGAGAACAGAGGTTTAATGGAAAGACGTGAATGAAAAGCAGGGGGCTCAGTTTAAATTTACCAACCCTGAGGGGTCATGTGGCCTTGGGCAGGTCCTGTCTTCTCTCGTATTGCCCTGGGGATATGATGTGCCCGGGTCCCACAGTGTCCTTTTGAAATCATTAAATTTTACAGCATTGAGAATAAGCAAGACGGTTGGGAGTGGTGGCACACGAGGGTAGCTGAGAGTTCAAGACCAGCTTGGGCTACACATTGAGTTCAAGGTCTGACTGAACTACATATCCAACCTTGTCTAAAAGAGAAAAAAAGGCAAACAATCCAGTTCTTTATCAGAGGTCAAAAGCCCCAGAAGTGTTCACACTGTGGGCCTCTCAGCACGCTCTACTGCCAGGCCAGCATTGCTCTTCAGCTCCTGTCTCTCTGCTTCTGTCTCTATTTATTTTAGTGGTACAGTGGATTGAACCCAGGGCCATGTGAAAGGTACGCGAGCATTCTACCACTGAGCTATATCCACAGCCTATATTTTGAGTCACGGTTTCAGAAAAATGGCCTGGCTGGCCTTCAACTTTGAACTGTCCTACACCAGCCTCCTGAGCTGCTGGGATTACGGGAGTTTATCACCATGCCCAGCTATTTCATGGAAGTTACAGTTGACAAAAATGTGTTCCTTAAGGAACATTTTCCTTCCTCTTGGGATGAAGACTTGGGCTAATTTGTAATAAGCTCCTTTTCCTATAACTATTACTTTTTCTTACAGAATTCTCTGGTTAACACAACCAGAGTCTTGCAGAATGGTTTGGTGTTTGCTTCTGCCAAATACTTCAGATAGAATCACCATACCTTTTTACTGACAACTGGAGACCTAAGACCCAATTCACAGATTGGCGTGGAGCAACATGATTCAATATTTTAGTTTAGTTCCACAAATATTTATTGACAACCTTCTAAGTGCCAGGCACTGTGGATGTAAAGATGAATATCACACTCCTCCTGCCGTGATTCAGCTGATAGGTAAGTAAAAGAGAAAGAGGTCTAAATAAAACATTACATAACACAAAGTGATGAAAACATCATACACAAACTGGGCATGGTGGCAGATGCCTATGATCCCAGGACTCAGAGGATGAGGCAGGAGTATCACAAGGTAGAACGCACCCTGTCAACATAGCAAGGTTCTGTCTCCAAAAAAGGGGGGAAAGGTGAGATAGGGATGTAGCTCAGTGCAAAGGCCCTGAGTTCAATCCCCAATACCTCAACACACACACAAACACACACACAGAATAAAACAACTGAGGTTAGAGACAGCTTTAAGATGCAGATGTTACGAAGGGTGGTAGCACATGCCTGTAATTCCAGAACTCAGAGGGCTGAGGCAGGAAGATCACCTCAAGTTCAAAGACAGCCTGGGCTACATAGTGAGTTGAAAACCAGCCTGTACTACAAAGCAAGACCCTGTCTCAAAAAAAAAAAATGTAGATGTTGGCTGAGCACATTCAGAATGGACAATTGCAAGCTGTTGAGGCAAGCAGAAACAAGGACGAAAGACCATAGGAACCGCATGTGCAAAAATATCAGAGTCCAGTGCTAACATTAGAGAGCTGCAGGAACATGCACGTGAAACAGAACGCATGGGCAAGGACTGGCAGCTGAGGACGAGATGGTGGTATGGGCCAGATGAGGGGCTCTGATGTCCCTCTGGAGGGGCAGGACTTTATTCTAAAGTAAAATGAATACCCTTCCAGTTATGCTTATAAAGATCGTCCAGAAGAAATACGAAAGACAGCTTAGTGGGACAAGAAATTGAAAATGTTAGAAAAACCAGAAAGTGTAGGAAGTAAACCAGGGGGTTGGACCAAAGCAAAAGGAAAGAAGATGGCCTCGGGATCTGGGGGATAACTTCAACAGCACGTGATCGGATGGGTATGAAACTGAGTAAGGGGGAGGGCTGCAGGGCCAGCAGTTCCTAGGTGAAGGCCACACCAGAATGGCTGGGCACTCACAGCCAACAACAGAAGGAAAAGCAGGAGGAGCTAGGTGACAGTGAGA
Source organism: Heterocephalus glaber (assembly GCF_053883595.1). NCBI lineage: Eukaryota > Metazoa > Chordata > Mammalia > Rodentia > Bathyergidae > Heterocephalus > Heterocephalus glaber. Next base: position 73,860,383 of record NW_028258324.1, read on the forward strand.
TGGGGTGAGGCCAGAGAAGATGAGATCTTTACTTCCTGTCTGTGCACGAAGTAAAAATGTGCCAGACTTTTCCAGTGTGAGGATTAAATGTTTAGGGTCATGTTCATTCAATTTTAGGAAGGCATGGTCCTAAGTACTTATAGGTATCTTTCACCTTTAAGTTTTTCCTATTTCTCAAGGAAACTCTCCATTTTCTCCATGTGAGATTTCAAAGATAGTAGTAAGTATACGCTAAATACCTACACATCAGGATGTCCTTTATTTTAGAAGGCAAAGATAGATTTAAAATATATTAATTCACCAAATATTTATTGAACATTTACTTTGTGCCAGGAATTAATTCTGTAGTGTTATTTTCATTTAGAAAGTATAAACTCATTGACATTTTAATATATTTTCATGAATATAAAATACTCAGGTAGATTTCCTAGGGGCATTTCTGTCAATAAGGTAATAATTTCCTCAATTACAAATTCCTCTGTGGCAGGTTTTGAGAACACCATCCTCATGCTAGAGACGGGAAAGTAAATGCATTATTTCTTCCACATTCCCACAAGTGACCATCACTGGCCCAAACCAATGCTTAGAGGACAGATGTGCTAGAAAAATAAGTGCTGTGTTCCAAATAACCAGGTCTTCTAGAATCAACTTATTTTAGGGTTTTTTTGGTACTGGGGATCAAACTCAGGAGCTTGCACTTGCAAGGCAGGCACAGTGCCACTGAGCCAAATCCCCAGCCTATTTTAGTTGTTTGTAACAGTCATATTTTAAAACTATATATGCTTCAGAGCTTAGTAACTATTCCAAATACAGTGGTACCTCAGTTCATGAATGCTTTTGTTTGTAAACAATTTGGTTTGCAGAAAAAAGCACTTGGCAAAATTTTGTTTTTGTTCGCAAACTCTGCATTGGGTGACAAACACAACTGTGGCCATCTTTCCCACACGAATACAAATGTGGCCATCTTTTCCAAAATTGTAGGACAAATTAAGTTTGGAATCCGAGGCACCACTGTACTGGTCAAAGGCTCTCCTCCTTTCTGGAGCTCAACTTCTGGGTGCTAGATAAGAACCTGAAAGGAGGGCTGGGGATTTAGCTCAGTGGTTCTGCTGCCTGCCTTATAAGTGCAAGGTCCTGATCCCAGGTACCCCCCCCCAAAAAAAAACCCCCAAAAGCATGAAAGGGGCTGTGGACATTAAGAAAACAGTTGTTTTTCTCAAAATAAAATATGACCACAGTCAGTAGAGACCTGTGCTATCTTGATTTTTGGAAAGTTGACACAAGTCATTTTCTTTTTTCTTTTTTTTTTTGGTACCGGGGATCAAACTTGGGTCCTTGCGCTTGCACAGCAGGCAGCGAAAACACTGAGCTAAATCCCCAGCCCTACAGGTCATTTTCTTCAGAACACTTTCCCCCACAATTCCATGATGAATGTCAACACTCTATTAAGGACCAGCCCCACAGCCCCCAAACTCCAGGGAGCCTGACAGGCAGTCCTCCCTCTTCACTAATGCTTTCACCTTTTGGTAGGACAGTTAGTTTAGGTAGGTCCCTGTGAACCAGGGCCTGACCAAGCTTCAAGTCATGTGTGTACACCTGAGGCTACAGCAAGGTTTTGTTTTCTATGTGCCCTGCACAGTCACATGCAGGTTCTCAGCTCTGATGCCTCTTATCACCAGCCATGTACCAGAGACCATACCTCCCCTGGGTAAGTCAGTGTTCTTCTATGACACAGCTAGGATTTCCTCTGTACCCTCTATAGGCAGTTTGGCCTTCCCAGAAAATGGCAAACTCTTGACCTCCTACTTCCTTCTTAGCCCAACTGAACCATAAGATTGAAAGGAAAACCAGAAAGGTTTCCCTCACCCTGATACAAGCCTTTTTCACGTGGACATGGATAGAGCAAGCTAGGTCTTGCCACCATCCCCTTGTTGAATGAATGAATACAGTTTTCCACTTCTTTCTGTCTGCCCTTCACAGGATCACTCCCCCAGGTCAGACCCTCCCTACATGGGTATGTTCAAGAAGCTATAAGCATCTGGAAGCTACCTCTAGCTCAACCCTGTATCAGAACTGTTGCTACCCGAACACTGTTTGGAAAGGGACCATACCCCCTCCCCATCCGATGCATACAGGTAGCAAGGTCAGAGAGGTGGTTAGGAGTTTGGGAGAAGCACAAATGCTAACTTACAAATGACTTGAGTCATGGAGAGGCAGGACTGGTGGCACAAAGCTTATCTGAAAAGTTAGAATTTCCTTTCTACCCCATATTCCTGTGTCCACTTGGAGTCGGCTCTGTATTATCCTAGCCCCACCCCCATTTCTGGAGTATACCCCTCAGAGTAGAGCAGCCAAGCATCCTTCATGCTTCTCCTCCTGGCCCTCTCCTCCCAGCCAGGTTACTAGTCACTCTCTCAAGAGGAACTGTCACAACCTATGTGCCAGAATCATTCACCACTGTGAAGTTTCTGGTGTCTGAAAAGAACTGAACTGTGTCTGAAAAACTTTCCACATTCAATGCATTCATAAGGCTTCTCGCCAGTGTGAATTCTGTAGTGCTCACTCAGGTGTGCATACTTACGGAAGGTTTTCTCACACTCACTACATTTATACAGCTTCTCACCAGTGTGAGTCCGGTGATGTTCAGTAAGAGAAGAGCTATGTGCAAAGGCTTTCCCACATTCCTTACACTTGTAGGGCTTCTCTCCAGTATGAATCCTCATGTGCTGTGTGAGGCAGGTATTCTGGTTGAAGCCCTTGCCACATTCATTGCATCTGTAGGGTTTTTCTCCAGTGTGACTTCTCTGATGGCGAATGAGGCAAATGCTCTGAATGAATGCTTTGCCACATTCACTGCACTTGTACGGTCTCTCCCCGGTGTGGATTCTCTGATGCTTGGTGAGCGGGGTGCTCTGGGTAAAAGCTTTGCCACATTCCTTACATTTATAAGGTTTTTCACCAGTGTGGATTCGCTGGTGTTTAATGAGAGATGGGCTCTGACAGAAGGCCTTGCCACATTCCTTACACTTGTAGGGCTTCTCTCCAGTATGAATTCTCTGATGCTGAGACAGGTTTGCCTTTGTTTGGAAGGTTTTCCCACATTCATCACACTGATGAGGTTTTTCCCCAGTGTGAATTCTCTGATGCTGGGTAAGGTTTGAGTGCTTGCGAAAAGAAGAGCCACAGTCGTTGCACAAATAAGGCTTCTCACCAGTGTGAATCCTCTGGTGGTGAACAAGATGTGTGTTCTGGTGGAATGCCTTTTCACATCTGTCACATTTATATGGCTTCTCTCCACTGTGAATTCTCTGGTGTTCAGTGAGATGTGAATGACTGCGGAAAGAATTCCCACACTCGGTACACTTATAAGGCTTCTCCCCAGTGTGGATTCTCTGATGCTGAGTAAGAAATGATCGGCATCGAAATGTTTTCCCACACTGTTTGCACTCATATGGTTTCACTCCGGTGTGAATTCTTTGATGCTGAACAAGAAATGAACTGCAACTAAATGCTCTCCCACATTCTGCACATGTGTAGGGCCTCTCTCCACTGTGAGTCCTCTGGTGTTGGGTGAGGGACGAGCTCTGAGTGAAGCTCTTCCCACACTCATGACATTTCCAGGCTTTTTCCTGTGTGGAAAAAGTCACACATTTACTTTGGTTGGATATCTCATTGGCATGTACGTCACCTGCTTCCCACTGATGCAGGCTCCCTTCTGTAGACACCCTGAGATGTGTAACAAGGCTTGAGGTCAAAAGCAAGCTCTTCGTAATGTTATACTCTTGACTGATCATTTCAGAGTGTGCATTTTTGTGGATGAAGGTTATTCCTCCAAAGCTTCCTTTCTGAAAAAGGCATGGCCCAGGAACTTCTCTGAGAGTGTTCTCCTTCATGCCCTCACAGCTGTGCTTTCCTTCAAGTGTAAAATCCTGGTATTCATCTTCTTGGAGTCTCTTTGCTATGATCCGTGGTGAACCATTTTCAGATACATCATGCTCTAGAGCACGCTTGTTACTCCAATCTGAAAGAAACCATCAGAGTAAACCATGCAGACCAGAGTAGAAGACCTGACTATACCACCGTAACTTTCACAGGTCTCAGTAACAGCAAATGAGTAAGGACCAACAGAAGCAAGCACAGCAAGTACTTCAGACTTGCAAATGGGGAGAGATCTCCACTAGGGAAATAAATCACAATGATAAGGAAGCTCCACAGAAAGGGCAGCGATAGATACTCAAGAATGAGAGGATCACAGACAATGGCATTAAACAGAAAACAACAGACACCAAGGCTAAGATCAGGGCAGAAGAGGCAACAGTGATGCTTACTATACAAAGAGTGGAGAATGGGAGAATGGAAAAGGGCAAATTCTGGAAGGGAGAAAGGTACAGTGAGAACTGGGGGAGAAGCTGGTCCCAGAGTGCTCACCCACGCCTGTTCCTGACCTCCTTTTTATGAGTCTGGAATCTCATCTTCCAAAACTGAAAGCTGGCTGCTTCTCCCGAGATGGCCACCTGCGTACTCACCTCGGGAAGTCTCCCTTTCAGTCATTCTGGCTTCAGCTCCTTGCATTTTCAACATCCACAAATCTTCTCTTTGCTTCGATTGGAAAATACTTCAGATGTTCAAAATCACAAGCCCTGATCACAGGGGGAAAAGGTTGAGGGGAGATCACTTTCCCAGTAAATGGAAAAATGAGCAAAAGTTTAGGTAAATGATCTAGTATTTTACACAATACCTCTCATGATAGCAACATTTCTCTGTCAGCAAAAATCAGGGCTGATGTGCCACTCCTAAGTTCACAAACCCCACTTGTCAGCTGTGTAAGAAGAGGCAGGCTCACATAGACATACTTTCCAACAATCAAGCACTTGATAAATACATCCAACTATTTTAAATTTAGAATGAGGACAACTAAATGCATAGAAATATCCATGGCAATTAGTGCACCCTGTACAATATATAGTAAAAGCCATTCAGTCAGTTATTATAATGAAAGCTGCATGAGAGAATAGCCTCCCTGGAAGGCTGGTGCATTTACTTCTAGGCGGGATTGCACCTAGGGACCTCTCTATCTGATACAAACTACAGCTATACTCATTGTCCTTTCTTCTTGATGTTGTATCAGTTACACTGTTTTGCTCAATATGAGGACATATGCTGTGGCTGAAAACAAATACACTTTGATTTACAAAAAGTTGCAAAAATAGTACAGAGAATTTCTGCATACTCTGCAGTTTCAAATGCCAAAATCACAACTGTTCATTCCAAAATACCTCTCTGTACAATGCAGAGTTGAGAAGCACAACTAGCAGCTTTAGTACAAGGAAAAGGGAAGACAGAGAGGTGGTTTACCTGGGTCCAGACCTCAAAGGCTGGAAACAGGAAGGACCTGCTGAATACATCCAAAGGGTCCGTAGTGCCTCTCATCCCGGCCTGTGCCTGTCGACTAAGTTTTGGACATTTATGAAGATGCTGTCCCATCCTCCCAGTCACGTCCACAGGAGCAGCACAAAGGGGACCTATCAGCTGCCACAGAGTCCCACAGAGACGCAAGCAGCAGGTGGGGTTTGAGTGTGACTGCTGCCAGAAACTGGGGGTAAAGCCAGACAGTGCTCCTGACAGCCCACAACTTACATCCCAACTGGCCAGACTTTCAAATATGGAGATTATAAAAGTGGAAGTATGTGGTACCATGTAATGTGGAGCAGAGGGAACCTAATCTTGTCTAGGAAATCAAGCTTCTCTGAAGATCAGATAAAGTAGAACTAGACAGTTGAAAAAAAGGAAATTATACCAAGTGTGATCAGAAAATGCAAAAAGAATCAAGCTCAGCACTTTAAAATGATGGGGCCTTAGCAAGGCCAAAGTGTGAGACGCAAAGCCCAAGGGCATATGAAGGTCAAGCCCACAGAACCTGCAAATCATGTGAAGGACTTTACCTTAAAGTGAGCAAAAAGTCATACAAGGATTTGAGGAGATCTCATGAAACTCTGACATGATCTGATCTGCCGTTTTAGCAAAACCCTTCCCTCTGCCCATAGCACAGTGTGAGGGTAAAGGGAAGGGGACCCCCAGGAGGTGGTCACAGCAGTCCAGGAAGGGGAGAGGCAACTCCAGATAGAATCACCAGGCCCGGATGAGTCCTAAGAGGAGCAATGCAGAGGACATAACAGAGAGGGACAAATCAAAGATAACTGTCCAGTTGTTGGCTTGTCTGATGATAGTGACCTATAGTTAAAGAGGAACATTGGTCTGGGGAGGAAGAAGATACACTGAGTTTTGCAATGTGTGTACAAAAAGACATTTGTATTTGGAACAGACCTAAGACGTGGGCTAAAAATATATTTACAGGGTTTTATGGTGGTGTTTTTCTTTATTTTTTCAGTGTTAGGCATGGGCTTGGACACACTAAGCAAACTCTCTAACACTGAATTACACCCCCAGACCCCTAGAACTTCTGACATGAAAAAATTACTGAAATCATGGGAGTACATCATTAAAAAGCCCTGTGGGCTTGGGATTTAGCTCAGTGGCACTGGGCCTGCCTCGCAAGTGCAAGATCCTGAGTTCCATCCCCAATACTGAAAAAAAAAAAAGAAGAAGGAACAAACATTGCAGTGATACAGTGAATTATGAATGATTTCCCCCAGCTTCCTCTATTATCTATATTTTGCTTAACATTTTAAAAAACTAACTTAAATTTAGTATGTATCAAATTGGTTACCACGATCATCTCAGGTATAAAATTATGATAATTTCTGCTTTCAAGAATGTCTTTTAGGGCTGGGGATTTAGCTCAGTGACACTGTGCCTGCCTTGCAAGCGAATAGTCCTGAGTTCAATCCCTGGTACCAAATAAAACAAAAAAATGATCATTTTGGTTCAGAGATTTAGCTCAGTGGTTCCGCTGCCTGCCTTGCCAAGTCCAAGGTCCCAAGTTTGATCCCCAGTACCAAAAAAAAAAAAAATTCAGGGGTGGGGATTTAGATCAGTGGTTCTGCCACCTGTCTCGCAAGTGCAAGGTCCCGAGTTCGATCCCTGGTACCAAAAAAGAAAAAAAAAAAAAAAGAAGAAACCTGTACAGGAAAGACGTAGGTGATGGCACTCTTCTCTAATCATGAACCATCGATTAACAGTTCCTCTAAGAGAAGGAGAAGCGCACATTTTCTGTAAAGAAAGTAAACATTTTAGATTTCATGGGCTAAAAGATCTTTCTCTTTGTTGCAACTGCTCAACTTTCTTTTTGTAATTTGAAAACAGAAATAGACAATGTGTAAATGAATAAGCTTGGCTGTGGTACACTAAGATAGTTTTTCTTTAAAAAGTAGTGAAGGGGCTGGAGATTTAACTCAGTGGTTTTGCCACCTGCTGCACAAGCGCAAGGACCTGAGTTCAATCCCCGGTACAAAAAAAAAAAAAAAGGTAGTGGACCAAATTTCATCAAAGGGTCATAGTTGGCTAAGGCCAGGTTTATATGCTTCCCAAGGAATGCACAAGCCCCTCTACCAATGCCTAATATGGAATAACCTGACTGAGTGATTTCAAGATCTCACCAATCTGAGGAGACAGGTATTTTGGTGACGGGCAAAAAAGAAAGAAGATTTTAATAGCCTCATCCTGGTAACCTAATAGTGAACTGGCTTCCTTCTCATACCTTGTAAATTGTCTCCCACTGCCACCTTCTTATCCCTCAATAGACAAGTTAGGTGGGGGTTTTCACGTCATTGAAACTATTCATTAAGACCACACTGAAATGTACTAATCTCTGAAGCCATTCTTGGATTATAATACACTCAGGTTGTAGTAGCACATTGTATCTATTTTTTTCTGCAGCCTTGGGTAAGTTAATAGCAATGTACCCTTGGACAAGTTATTTATTCTGTGTAACTCCTTTCCTTGCTTAAAAATTAGACATGCTACTGTGAAATTATGTAAATTAGCACAACCGCTTCAAACAAACCGCTTCAAAGTGCTCAAGAGATGTAGTTTAAAAATTATCACCAAAACCTGCTGATCTACACATCTTCCAGCACTTCCACCTCACATACACATCTTCCCTTTTGCAGACCACAAACCACTGGTGCTATACATAGCCTTGCCCTGAACTATGTTAAATGTTTGGTGTACGATGGATACTAGCATTTCCTTGGAAGACATTAATGTCCGTATTTATAAGCGATCACGTATGTGCTGTCAATGAAGCCTTATGAAGAAAACAAGGCATGGACTACTAGACAGTCCAACTTCAGGGAGCAAGAAACAAGCTCTGTACCCACCTGAATTATAACCTAGGCCTCGAGACTTCCCACTCGGGGCGTTTCACATGATGAAAACGGTTCCTCGATAAGTTTCTGAGCTTCCGGACAGCAGGGTTCAGGGGTTCGCAACGGGTCTAAGATTTCCAAGCCCCAGGCGTTCGTTCCCGGACACGGTAGTAGCTTAGGATAACCCGTTCCTCTACTCAATGATCATTTATTCATTCACCCATTCCCTCTGCCATCTTCCTAGGAGCCTCCTCTGTGCCAGACACCACGCTGGGCTCCCGGTGTGCAGCGCTGAGGTTGCCTGCTTGGCTCGGCCGGGTGGCGGGCAGCGCCCAGATTAGAGCGGTAGGGACAATCAGAAATGCGGGACGAAGCCGGAGGCTACTTCCCACATCAGCTTCCAACCAGCTACCCAGCCAGGCTCCTTTGGCCTCCCGCGCCCCGCCTGCTCACCGTGAGGTCCTGGGCCCCCCTGATGGGGCTCCTGAGGTCCAAGAGCTGTACGGAAGTCCAAAACTCAGTTGTAGTTCTGGGACCGGAAGTCCGGTAGCGCGGCCGGTCGTGCGTCACAGACTCTGATGCATCCCTCAGCTCCCTCTCTAGGAAGCGGGAGGAGCATCTCTATGGTACCCTGGATGAAAGCGCGAATTCTTTCAAGTGAATACCCAAATCCAGCCCTTTTTTCTCCACGCTGACTACCTTCACGGTTTCATATAAAAGACTACATTTGAAGCCGAGCGCAGTGACGTATGCCTGCAATCCCTGCTACTCAGGAAGCTGAGGCCGGATTACAAGTTTCAGCCCTGCTCGGGTCACTTAGGGAGACCCTGTCTGAAAATAGAGTGCCCGTGGGTTGGATTTCTAGGATTTGGGGTTTGGAGTCGGGTGCGGGTTCCACTAGCCTCGGACACAGCCCTCAGGAAAACTAGAAGGGAGGTGTTAGGGGGAGAAAGGATGAGGGGCGGAGCCAGGAACTACTTTAAACAATATACTCTACCTGCTTAAATAGCCCCCACACGGCTGCGGGTGTGGCTCAGTGGTGGAGCGCTGGCCTAGCCTGCCCCACCCCCGACTGCAGGTAAGATCTGCGAGTGATCCCATCATATAGAATAAAGGACCAACTCTGAACCTGGACCCACATAGAGTGACCTCAACAGCAACATCGGCTACTCAGCTAGCCTACATATTTCCATAACATGACAGAACCCTCATTGGTGCCCAGAAATTCCTAACCTGTTCCCAACCCTGGATCCTTTATCCAGGATTTGTCCTTCTGTATAGGGTCCTTCTTTTATATCGAGATAGGGTCCTTATTGGTGCAACAAGGACTGCAGACCTGGAAATGAAGTGAAGTTAATGCCTTTCTTTTTGGTACCGGGATTCAAATTCAGGACCTGGCACTTGCCAGGCAGGCTCTGTGCCGCTGAGCTACATCGCTGCCCTGAAGTTAACTTTTTTTTTTTTTTTTTTTTTTTGGTACGAGGGATGGAACTTGGGTCCTTGCGCTTGCGAGGCAGGCGCCGGAACCACTGAGCTAAATCCCCGGCCCCTGAAGTTAACATTTTATGTGGAATAGAAAGAAGGGTTTGGTGTTGCACATAAGGGCAGAGAACATAGGGAAAGGACAAAGACACCACAGCCTAGATGGAGACAGTGGCCAAGGAATTGATCGGTGTCACTATGGATAGATGGGTGTGGGTCACAAGTTGGGTAATGGAGAGGCGAATACAGGGGAGTGCAAGAGAGGCCAGTCAGGGCTGGCTGAGTGGCCACTGCCAGGACTGCTGTGAGTTCGAGGTCAGCCTGGGCTACATAGTGAGTTCAAAGCCAGCCTGAACTACACAGTGAGACCCTGTCTCAACAAAACAAAACAAAACAAACACCAAATGCACTCCTTCATCAATCTGTCCTGTGGATCAAGTTGCACACATACTGAGGACAGTGCACAGGATGTTAAGCACAGCACTGTCAATACCAGCGAGAGAGGGCTGGGGATTTAGCTCAGCAGTGCCGGTGCCTGCCTCGGAAGTGCAAGGTCCCAAGTTCAATCCCCAGTAGAAAAAATAAAAAATAACAGCAAGAGACAAGAGAACCCACGTCCAGCAACAGAGCCTCCCCACAGGAGTTACGGCACATCCACACAATGGTGCCCTGGAACAGGGAGAAAAGGGGGTGGACCTCACCGGGCCACAGAGCTATCTCCAAGTCACCGAATGAAAAATGCAAGATGCAGGCAGGCCGCATCCTAGGCTCTCATTTGTTCATTTTTAAAGCAGAGATGCTCGCACCTGTGAATGCACAGAGCATCTCCGGAAGCAGCTGAGCGATACTGGGAGACTCCGGGCCAGGAGACTGGTTGGATGGATGGGACCCTCTGACTTCTCCCTATGCTTTCATACAACAGATCTTTATCCCACAGGCAAGCACTGCAGTTTGAAAAAGAACTATTAGGTCAGGACAGGGGTGCTGAGACAGGAGCTGCAAGGAAGGGGCACAGGTTTTGGTTTCAGAGTTGGCTGTGAAATGAGGGTGGGAAGAGAAGTTTTCGGGGAGGGTCATCGCTGTGAGGTGCCAGGCACACAGGAATCCTCAACAGACTGGTGGTGATGACAGCCTGGCCTGAGGCACCCGGCTTCCTTGGCGTCCTCGGAGGGAGAGCACCAGCAAGGTCACAGGCACTGGGGCGAGTGTCGCCTGGGGCAGCCAGGTAGCCTGCCAGGCCTCGGCTCACCTCCTCCGCCCAGCCCTTCTCAGCCCAAGGCCGCCGCTGGCTCCACTTCTGTCCCATCACGGGTGTCCACCAGGGCCCTGACTGGGGATTCGCTGCTCGCTCATCTGTGGCCCTTGAGGCCTGCTCGTTCTATGTCTGGAGCACACAATTTGTCCCTCCCTTCTCACCCCTGCCAATGGCTGGCTCAGAATCCCACGGTCTCTCTTGGACTGTGAAAACCCTCGGGCACAGTCTCCCGGAATCCTGTCTCCACCAGGCCAGCGTCCACACTCCAGCAAGAACGATATCACTACCCTATACTGGACTGAACTCCTTCACCTGACAGTGGGGCCTGAAGAACTGGGGACTTCATTCCTCTACACCCTTATTCCGTCCTCAAACCCAACCCACACGCCACAAAAGTTTCACCACATGAACAAGCATTATCCTTTCTCTCCTATGGACTTTTCTTTTCCTGGTCGTAAAGTCATTCAAGCTCATGTAGAACATGTAGACAACGCAGGAAAATCTAACACTGTGAACACTCAATCTATTTATTGTCTCTCTACGCATGTTCATTTTAAGAAACAGAGCTCTGTATAGTTTTATTTTGTACCTTGGGTTATTCACTTAGTATTATTTTGAGCATCTTTTCGTTACCATTGTTCTTTAAATTATGACCTTGCTGTTTGCATAATATTCCATCATATGCCAGGTGTAGTGGCACACACCTGTAACCCCAGCACTCAGGGTGCTGAGGCAGGAGAATCACCACACGTTCAAGGCCGGGCTAGGGTATATAATGAGTTCAAGGGCACCCTGAGCTACACAGCAACACTGCCTCAAAAGACAAAAAAATTTCTATTATATAATTTAATAATTCTTCTACTGTTGGGCCGGGGATTTAGCTTAGTGGTGCCACTGCCTGCCTTGAAAGCACAAGGTCCTGAGTTCGATCCTCAGTACCAAAAAAAAAAATTCTGTCAGTCACAAGCTGGTTCTGTACAAATTGTCCAAATATTTATTTTTAGCATAGTTTTTTATTGCATCAAAGGAAATCAACACTTCTTTAAAAACGTTTAACTTCCCCCAAAATGTTAACAATGGATTAAAAATGGCTAAAATTTAGCTGGTGTGGTGGTTAAGGTTTGAAGTCACAGTGCTGGGGAGGCTCACACGAGAGCGTAGTGGAGTTGAGCCCATCCAGAGCTATCTAGCAACTCAGAGACCCTGTCTCAAGATAAAAATGAAGGGCTGGGGATTTAGCTCAGTGGTGCCCCACCTGCCTTGAAAGCACAAGGTCCTGAGCTTGAGCTCCAGCACCAAAAAAAAAAAAAAAAAAAAGATACAAATGAAAATGTGCTGGGAGTGCAGCTCAGTGTGAAGGCCCTGGGTTAAACCTCAGTACACCCTCCCAGGATGGGTGAGGAGGGAGAGAAAGAGAGATAACAATGATGTAATAAACAGAATACCCAGAAGATGGAAAATGGGGAAAGTGATAACTGAGAAAGTTTGTGGAGAGAGAACAGCTTGGACTAGGTGTTGAACTGACCCACTCTGCCAACCCCCAGAATGGGGGACTTGGAAACCCTAAATCCTTTCTCTTTGTTGCAACTGCTCAACTTTCTTTTTGTAATTTGAAAACAGAAATAGACAATGTGTAAATGAATAAGCTTGGCTGTGGTACACTAAGATAGTTTTTCTTTAAAAAGTAGTGAAGGGGCTGGAGATTTAACTCAGTGGTTTTGCCACCTGCTGCACAAGCGCAAGGACCTGAGTTCAATCCCCAGTACCAAAAAAAAAAACGGTAGTGGACCAAATTTCATCAAAGGGCCATAGTTGGCTAAGGCCAGGTTTATATGCTGCCCAAGGGAATGCACAAGCCCCTCTACCAATGCCTAATATGGAATAACCTGACTGAGTGATTTCAAGATCTCACCAATCTGAGGAGACAGGTATTTTGGTGACGGGCAAAAAAGAAAGAAGATTTTAATAGCCTCATCTTGGTAACCTAATAGTGAACTGGCCTCCTTCTCATACCTTGTAAATTGTCTCCCACTGCCACCTTCTTATCCCTCAATAGACAAGTTAGGTGGGGGTTTTCACGTCATTGAAACTATTCATTAAGACCACACTGAAATGTATTCATCTCTGAAGCCCTCCCTGCATCGTGGAGATTGTGTGGGGTCTGTCCCACAATTCTGTGGTCATGTTTAACAAAAGCACAACAGTGGGCTTAAGTGACAGCCAACCTTAGTGTGAATGGACCTTAAAGTGGCAGAGAGGCCCGCAGCCAGGCAGGCAAGCGAGTGATCCCCCACCTTTGTTTGTCTTGTGTTACTGTTCAAAGGTTGTAATAATTGTCTTTGATCATGGGAAACACAAACACTAAACCAACTGTATTAGATTGCATGATTCAAAATTTTGATAAAGGATTTGTGGGAGATTATGGGTTGAAGTTATGACCAAAAACTAAAGAAATTCTATGAATTGTCATGGCCGCAATTGTTATCTGAATGGCCACCAGAAGGAAGCATAGACAAAGTTAGGCAGGTGTGGAATAAAGCAACCAGGCAAGCCGAGTGGATGAACGTCTGTATATAGACACTTGGCTAGACCTATGCAGGAGACCACCACCCTGGCTCCAGATCTATGTTTTAGGGAACATGTCAACTTGTTTTGTGTTAAAAACAGAAGGAGAGAAATTGGATCAGGAAGATATATTAGACTCTCCACCTCCCTATAGAGGGAGGTCAGCTGAAGCTAGCACCTCACCACCACCAAAGGCAGGGAATGGCCCTTCTCAGTTTCCTGGGGCAGTGCCGTCCACCCTAATAGCTCATAGAACCAGATCAGCTGACCCAGCAGCAACCTTCCGAATGCCATTGAGAGGATGCCCATCAGAAGGAGGCATTATTTACTTCCATCAACCCTTCAGCTCTTCTGATTTGACGAATTGGAAAAGAAGTACTCTTTCTTTTACTGAAGACCCATCCAAAATGTTGTAATTATTTGATTCTATCTTTGCTCCCCATTTTCCTAATTGGGAGGACTGTAAAGGACTCTGCAGTGCATTGTTAACTACTGAAGAAATGCAAAGAATCCTAGGGGAGATTAAAAAGATTAATGCCCCTAGAATGCTGGGAGACACCCAAAATCCAGACACTTGGCATAAACAGCAGTTTCCAGTAAATATGCAGCCCGATTGGAATCCCAATACCCATGCAGGCCAGGAGAGCTTAAGAAATTATCAGACGGTTCTTCTGGCAGGGATATGAGCTGCGAGTAAAAGACATACAAATATGATTAAAGTGTCAGAGACACAACAGGAGCACAATGAGAGCTCTGAACAATTTTATGAGCAGCTCTGCAAGGTCTACAAAATGTACACAGCATCTGACCCCACTGTTCCTGATAACCAACAGTTAATCAACACGACTTTTGTAACTCAGTCAGCTTCAGACATTAGAAGAAAGATTCAGAAGCAAGAAACTTGGGAAGGCATGAATATAAATCAGCTGTTGCAATTAGCAAGGCAAGTGTATGTAAACAGAGAGTCAGTGAGAGAGAATGAGCAAGGAAGGAAAATGAGTGAGATAAAAGGAGAGCCAGATATATAGCAGTGGCTATGGGAGCCAAGGAAGAGAGAAAGAAGGATGGGGAACAAAACAAGAGGGAAAGCAATAGAAAGGTTTTAGATGTGAAGACTTACACTTTGACCAATGTGCATATTGTAAAGAGAAAGGACACTATAAGAATAAGTACCCAAAGCTCAAAGAAAAGAAAAAGCAGAACTTGAAGGGAAGAAAGGATACTGGCACATTGTTGCCTGTGATGGAAGACAGTGAGTGACACAGACTGGGTTCAATGCAGCTAGGCTCCCACGAGCCCATGGTCAATATAAAGATTGGGGGCCAAAATATGTCCGTTGTGGTGGACAGTGGCACAGAGCATTCAGTAGTAACAGCTCCAGTTGCCCCTCTAGGTGAAAAGTGCATCCAAGTGATTGGTGCCACTGGAATTTCAGAAAAGCACCAGTTTTGCTATGAAAGGACATGTGAAATTGGAGGACATAAAGTAAAACATGAATTCTTGTATATGCCAGAATGTCCTATTCCCTAATTAGGAAGAGATTTATTGTCTAAACTGGGAGTCACTCAATGGGGAAATGCGTCTCTGCATTTAGACCCAGGAAAGGATCTCATTATGATAGTAACTGCTAAAAGAGAAGATGAATGGCAATGTTACAATGTGGATGATGTTTATCAGGCTCCATGAGAATTAAAAGCTATGTTTCCTGGAGTGTGGGCAGAAGACTCACCCTCAGGCCTAAAAATCATCCACCCATAGGGCCAGGGATTTAGCTCAGTGGTTTCGCCACCTGCAGCGAAAGCACAAGGACCCGAGTTCAATCCCTGGTACCAAAAAAAAAAAAAAAAAACAACATCCACCCATAGTTATAGGATTAAAAGATAATTCTGACCCCATTGCTGTAAAGCAATATCCGATGTCCACGCAAGCCTGAATTGGAATCAAGCCCCATATCATGAGGTTAAAAGAATTTGGACTTTTAAGAGAATGTAAATCACCTTGGAACACCCCCTTGCTACCAGTTCAAAAACCAGATGGGGACTATGGGCCAGTGCAGGATCTGCGGGCTGTAAATGACAGAACAGCAACATTGCATCCAGTAGTCCCTAACCCTTACACTTTGTTGATAACCCCAGAGGCAGCATGGTTTACTTGTTTGGAGTTAAAAGATGCCTTCTTTTGCCTTCGCATTGCTCCTCTTAGTCAACCAATCTTTGCGTTTGAATGGAAGCACCCAAATGATGGGAAAAAGACTCAGTTTACATGGACCAGATTGCCACAGGGATTTAAAAACTCACCCACATTTTTTGGGAAGGCCCTAGCCCAGGATTTGCTTGCTTTCCCCATGGAACAATATAGCTGTGTCCTACTACAGTATGTAGATGACTTACTGTTAAGCAGCCCAACCTAAGAACAGTGCTGGGAAGGCACCAAAGGATTGTTGCTGCACTTACAGGAAACTGGATATAAGGTATCATGGAAGAAAGCCCAGATTTGTGTACAGCATGTTAAATATTTAGGATTCCAAATAACGCAGGCCATGTGTTACATAGGAAGTGAAAGAAAACAGGTTATTAGTGCCATCCCTGAACCCCAAATAAAGAAACAGCTGAGTTTCTTGGGACAGTAAGCTTCCTTAGGATTTGGATTCTGGGTTTTGTAGAAATCTCTAAACCACTTTATGAAACCCTAAAGGGAAAGGAGGAGAATCATTTACTTTGGACTATAGAACAGGTGGAAGACTTTAAGAAACTAAAATTGACTCTGGCAGCTGCCCCCGCCCTAGGCTTACCAGATGAAGCAGGCTTTTACTCTATATGTGACTGAGAAAAGCCATGTGGCTCTTGGAGTATTAACACAAGAAGTAGGCCCATGGAACCAACCAGTGGATACTTGTCTTAAGAATTTAGATCCAGTAGCAAAAGGATGGCTTCCTTGTCTCTGGGCCTTAGCAGCCTGAGTTCTGATGATTCAAGAAGGAGACAAGCTAACTTTAGGTCAGGAACAGACTGCAGGTTCCACATGCAGTCCTAGAACTGCTGAACACAAAGGGGAATCGATGGCTCTCAAATAATCGGGTTACTCAGTACCAAGCCATTCTCTGTGAGAACTCTCACTTGCAGTTTATTCCTGCCAAAGCTTTAAATCCTGCTACCTTCTTGCCCACGGAGACAGGCCCTGATCATGACTGCTTGAGTGTCACCAATGAGCTCTTTTCTAGCCACCCTGGCCTGCAAATGACTCCCTTGTCTGATGCTGACCTCATCCTGTTCCCGGATGGGAGCATCTTCATGGAAGATTGGGTTCATCATGCTGGATATGCGGTAACCTTGAAGGATGAGGTGGTCCTAGCCAGGCCCCTCCCTATTGGCTGGTTGGCACAGTGTGGTGAGCTCTGGGCACTCATACAGGTACTCCGATGGGCAAAGGGTAAAAAGGTAAATATATATACAGACTCTCATTATGGATTTGCCACATTGCACATTCACAGCATGATATATCAAGAGCGAGGTCTTCTCATAGCAGAAGGGAAACAAATTAAGAATAAACAGGAAATTGTACAGTTACTAGAGGCAGTGTGTGAACCTAGCAAAGTTGCACTAATTCATTGCCTAGGACATCAGAAGGCAAAGACTCCATTACGCAAGGTAACAATAAAGCAGAGATGGAAGCCAAAAAGGCTGCCAAGCAGAAACTAAAGATGGTGTTGCTGACTCGGTCACAAGCTGCACGACAAAGTTCTCAGAAGCCACAGATTCCTATAATATATTCAGAGAAGGAGAACCGCTGGGCTAAGGAACAGCTTGCAGAAAAACAAGGGGACATTTGGGTACTTCCAGAAGGGAGACTAGTTATTCCTGAAGCTTCATCTTATTACTGGGTAAAGCAGTATCATGAACCAATGCATGGGGGCAAGACTGCATTACAAAAGCTACTAGAGAAATATTTCTACATCCCTCGTGTGGCTCCTCTACGTGAACAGGTATCTCAGAGATGTCAGACCTGCCAAAAGATAAATCCTATAACAAGACTGAAACTGCTCCCAGGAATCCAAAGAACTGGTACTAGCCCTTTTGAGGACATCCAAGTGGATTTTACAGAATTGCCACCCTGTAGAGGCTATAAGTATTTGTTAGTTTGCATCTGTACATACTCTGGATGGCCTGAGGCCTTCCTTATTCAAACAGAAAAAGCCTCAGAAGTGTGTAAAGTGTTGTTAAAGGAGATTGTTTTTTGGGGGGGGGGTACCAGGGATTGAACTCAGGTCCCTGCGCCTGCAACTCAGGCGGTGGAACCACTGAGATCCCTGGCCCTTGTTAAGGGAGATTATTCCCTGCTTTGGCCTCCCATTCTCTATGGGGAGTGACAATGGACCAGCCTTTATAGCAGATACTCTGTAAACTTTGGTTAGAATGTTACACATCAAATGGTATTTACATACTGCATACAGGCCACAAAGTTCTGGGAAAGTAGAAAGGATGAATAGAACTATTAAAAGTGCCTTAACAAAGTACTGTCTAACTACACAGGGACCATGGATACACTTGCACCCTAAGGCCTTACTAAAAATAAGAAATACTCCAGGCCATATAGGATTCACCCCTTATGAGATAGTTTGGAAGGCCCCCTTGCATACTTAGGGACTTTACAGGTAACCTCACCCAATTAGGAACCTCCTCTATGGAGTTGCAAATGCTAGAATTTGGAAAAGCATTTAACAATATGCACAGCCAGTTAAGATCAAAGGAAAACCTACTTACTATGACTCCTGCACATTTGACTAAGCCCGGTGATTTATGTTAAAAATTGGAAAAAGACACGCTTACAACCTATATAGGAAGGACCGTATGTTACACTTATGGTTACTCCCACAGCTGTAAAGGTCACCAAGATCCAACCATGGATCCACCACTCCCGAGTGAAGAAATCCCACACCGAGGCCAAAGCTGAAGGCCAGAAAAGACAACTGACTCAAAGCTCTGGAATCCTCACTCTGGAAGCTGATGGGTGATGCACAGCTGAAGACTGAGGACCATTGTACATGAAGCTGAGTGAATGTGGCCCTTTATGAACTGTACCTTTCCCTGCCTTATTCATTTTGATATTAATCCTGTGTATCATTTTGATATTTGGTATTGGACTGGTAGCTGTTGCACCTAGACATTGGAGCAAAAAGGAAAAATGCTGTCTTTTCTTATGTTACCTAGGTGCACTAGGCATCCTAATCTTTTTATCCTGCTTGAAGTAAGCCTCTTTAAGGGCACTGGAATTTTGGCAGGGCACTGGGATTTTGAGCTGTTTATAAACCAAGGGATATGAAGTTTGATGCACAAATTAAGCTCATCAAGGTTGTCAAGTGGGAGCTAGAGTGACACCCCATGGATTTGTTTTTCGATGCTTGTCCCCGAGAATATTATGGGTGTCCAGGAGTCACTGATTGTGGAGGCTATGAAAGAGAAAAGGCTCTTTGCAGTAAAAAGGCCTACCTATGTACTGGCAGAAGGTGACAATCCAAACACAATCCACAGCCCTATTCCATTAATCAATCCTGTCAGACATGCCAGCAAGGCCACTGTGTACCCATAAAATATTACTTAGAGACCCATGGGACCCAAAATGGCTAAAGGGTTGTTGGCTACAAATTGGCATTGGATTGGGAGACTGGTGGGAATTCAATTTTGAAGGAATCCCTGTAGGTTGGACCATGCTCACAAAAAAAGTCTGGACCACTGATAGACCCACGGTGGGAGAAGGGCCATTTCTAATTACTAAAAAATTAAAAAATAAGCAAGACCAATTACACAGGTATTGATATGGTCCAAACAATCAACAGCACCCACCTGCTTCTATTAGCAGCAGAACTGGAACTAGCCTGATTGCTGGATCTGTGCCCCCTTAAGCCAAATGTCATTCCAGGGCCTCAGTATTACAGTAAATAACATAATGGCTGGAAACCTGACCTCAGGGGGCTCAGCCCTGTTAATTGAAGAACCTACCAAGGCCATAGGTAACAGTACCTGCCTTTTGGGGAAGAAACTATACCTAAGTGCTACCTGTGAGCATGAAAGTGTCATTGTGTATAAGGATAATAATGTTTCTGCTCCTGAAGGGACTTTCTGGAGACGAAGTTTATAGAATGTTCTCCCCCAAAGTCCATGGAATTTGTGCTTTAGGAATTTTAATTCCCAGGTTGTCAGTCTACACCCCAACTGACATGGCTTAAGTACCTCTGGAGATTAGCACAATCAGAGGTCTCAAGAGGAGGAGAAGTGGCCCTATTGTTGTGCCTATAATGGCAGGACTAGCCATTGCTGGAAGCCTTGCCCTAGGGGTAACAGCTCTCGGTCTAGGACAATACCTGTCTTTAGGAAAGGAAGTAAAAGAGTTTGGAGGAGGTAAGAGCCTCTATCCTCATACTCCAAGGGCAAATTAACTCCTTGGCAGATGTGGTGTTACAGAATAGAAGGGCACTGGATTTACTAACTGCAAAGCATGGGGGAGCTTGCTTATATCTAGGAGAGGAATGCTGTTATTATACTAGTAAGTCTGGAGTAGTAAAAGAATCTATGGGTAAGCTTAAAAGGAAGTTAGATAAAATGGGAGAATAATTTAACACTGAAAATTCAGATTCATGGGGCAACTGGACCTTATCTAAATGGAAAGCATGGTTAGGAGTCCTCAATGGAACACTATTCACTTTGCTAGCCTTAGCCACGATAGGCCCCTGCATTGTTAATTGGATAAACAAGTTCATCTCACAAAGAATTAACTCTATCCAGAGCTACCAGATGTTGGGCTCCACAAGATATATAGAGTGTAGGGACATCAGTCATGCCAATGATGAAGAATCACCATGAACCAAAACAAATGAGGGAATGTTAAGGAAAATGTAAACTGACTGCTTGGTTCCTTTTGCTTCTGTAACTTGCTTCGTTTCTCAAAACTGTAACACCAAAAATTTTGCCATCACCATAAGCTTGCAAGCACGTAGCACTAGCTCAAGATAAGGAAATGCCTGCAACATTAACCACAACCCCCACTTGAACTAGGCCAGATGTCCAAACTAAGATAACAATTACCATGCCTTGCCACAAAGTACATGTAGACCTGAAGCTTACTATAAATCACATTGATAGAGAAAAATTTTAAGTAGCTTAGTAGATTGAATATTAAGGTAGTTGTAAAAATATATATATATATTAAGGTAGTTGTAGAAGCAGAACAAGTAATGTATTCCTTTAAGATTTGCTTTTTCCCATAACTCTTGTTGTTTAAGGTGTCGGTTATCTGACTCTTTAACCAGTTAACTTCATTACAGATAACATTTTAACCTAACGAAGTTGCAAATGCCTGGGTGAATTTACAATGTATATGTGCCTGGTATCTGTGACTTGTAAATAGGAAGCAGAATTGTATTTACACATTAAAGACCACTAGGGATGAGATAATGATTAACAAAGTTATAAAAAGAAGAGACTAATAAAGAACCAGGCAGACACTCACCAGACCAGTTTCTGGTGGTCCTGCCCGCTTGCAAGTAAAACTTATTTTTGCAGCAAGTGGTGAAACCACTGAGCTAAATCCTCGGCCCCTTGAAAGTAAAAATTTTATTATTCTGTGTCTCCATGTATTTCTTTCTGTGATTTTCCATAACAAGAGCACTGTAATTAAGAGCTCCCTGCACATCTTCGCTCATAGTTGGCCTGCAGGCTTTGACTGCAGTGGCTCACAGCTGGCTGTGCACTAAATTCCTTCCAATGTTTAAAAAGCACTAAGATCCGGGAATGGACATTTTTAAAGAACCCTAGAAAATTCTAACACATTACCAAGGTTGAAAGCCACTAGTGTACTTCACAGTTGACCAGTGATTCCCACACTTAGTTTTGCAATAGCATTACCTGGGTACTTTCTACCAATGAATGGAAACATTTAGCCAAATCATTACAATTATCCACAATTCAGCATTTAGGTGAACCCAAAACATGAACGATCTTAATGGTCCCATATCTTTCAGGAAAGTCTGGGCTGTTGGTGGGTCAAGTCCTGACTTGTTCTGAGCTTCCTGATCATGCAGGGAAAACACGGAACTTGTTCCTAATTCAGCAGAGACACGTACATGGTGATATACTTGTCTCTGGTCCTAAACTGCAGGCAGGAGAGAATTAACTTTTGAGGTCAGTCAGGATGTAACCTTTTATTCCTACCTTTGCATCCTTGTTTCTTGTGTCTATGAAAATAGTGAAACTGGGAAATGAAGTTGGATGCTTTGACAAGAATGTGGTTGAAGGCGAAAAAGGAAACAATAAGGTTCCTTCTGTATGCCTTGCTTGTGGAAGTGCTATGTAAACTAGAAAACACTGATTAGTATTGCAGAAATAAGACAATAAATGCAGGAGACCTTTGCATGGGAGAGGCCCATGCGCTTACCATCTGACTCAGCATTTATGATGCTGCTCTTGCTTGCTCAGACACTGGGATTGGAGTGGACAAAGGCAGATCCAGAACCAGAAGACCCAAATTTCAGTCTTAGATTTGCTGCTTCCAGTAACACTGCCAAAGGCAAATCCTCAGATCTACCACCTCAGCTTTCTCACCTAAATGAGACTACAGACCCCTTTCTCAGGGTCCTCATAGGCCTGGATGGGGATTAGTTTAAGCAAACAGCAGGTCCTGGATGTGGACACAGCTTCTGATATGTGTTACTTGACCTTCCATTAGAGGACCACTCCCAAGTAAATGAGAAAACACCTCTGTGGTGTTGTGAAATTGAAGGTAAGGATCTAAGGTACAGCAAGAGATAATGCTAGCTATCATCTTTCTATACATGAGTGTATACCACACGAAAGTTCTATAACAAGGCAACATTACAAGAAATAATTTTTCTAGGAGTAAAGGCTCACTGGTAAAAAACAAAAAAACCTAAACAACAAAACCTTACCTTAGCCAGTTTTTTTTTTGGTACCAGGGATCGAACTCAGGTCCTTGTGCTTGCGCAGCAGGTGGTGAAACCACTGAGCTACATCTCCGGACCAAAAGAGGGAGCTAGATTTTTTTTTTTTTTTTTTTTGGTACCAGGGATTGAACTCGGGACCTTGTGCTTGCAAGGCAGGCGGTGGCACCGCTGAGTTACATCCCCAGCCCAGCCAGTTTCTTCACCCTTGTAAAAGTCCTCACATTTCAATACCCATGAACTGCTCAAAAGACAGATTAAGACCTTAAGAATCCCACTCCACCTCCTCCCTTTCCTTTCACTTCCATTTTGGGTCCTCTCAGAATTAGAAGAGCTCCACCATTTCTTCTAAACACCACCTGGAATGTGAGAATGAAACCCATGCTGAGACCCTGGCTGGGCTGGAGCACAACGAGAGCAGAGACAACCCAGGCACGTCTCAGGCAAGCTTTATTCTTTGACTCCCCTATCCCGGAATGGAGCTGTTGCATCTCACCCAAAAGTGACAGGTATTTGGGGAGTAGAGCTGTTGGGAGGGAGTTGTCAATCTTCGCAAATCAATGTAGCTGGTATGTAGTGACTCCATTAAGCCTCAAGCACTTGGCCTAGCAGACTGGGGAATGATCAGAATAGACTTGCCAGAGGTCCCCAGAGCGTTACAATCCCAAGGTTCAGGAGGTATAGCTAATAAGGGAAAAGGCTATTTCCTATTTCTGTCCACTTTAGAAGCAGCAGATGGTGTTTTATTTTGCTTTGATTGGTTTCTTAAAAATTACCTAGGAAATGGAAAGCTTGTAAATGTTCACCGGTGAGCTGCTGAATTGCTACCCCAAGTGGTTTCCTTTACTACCTATCGCTTAACCTGAAATAATAGATCAAAAGGTTCAAATCTCCAGAATTCAACCAGGCTGACAATCTGCCTATCCCTCAAGCAATTACCAGTTTTAAAAAACAAAATTAAGTAAACAAGAGCTTTCCCCAAATAGGCTCATTACCAGTTAGCTTTATATGACCTAGTCCTAAGAAAGCCACATTTCATTAGAAAACATGACTGCTTAGGGCAGTTAAAGTTCTTCCCTTGCCTTGAGGGGCTGTTTCCATTCTTTAACCTCTGAAATGATTATCTTGTGTTTGTGCTAAAAACTCTGAAGGACATTGGGCTCATTCTTATAAAACTCAAAGAAAATGGCAACCTGGTGTCTAATTCGGGGGTTAGCAGGTGATGACGGATGGCTGGAGGTCTTCCTCTTCCTTGGTGTCATTCCACAAGATGGGTTCTGTGGTGTCGCATGAGGTGTGAGTTAGAAATGAAAGCCGCACCACATTTCTCACACTCATAGGGCTTCTCCCCAGTGTGGGTCCTCTGGTGCACAGTGAGGCTCGATCTTTGTCTGAAGGCCTTGCCACACTCATGACATGCATAAGGTTTTTCACCGTTGTGGATTCTCTGGTGAATAAGTAGGTATGAGCTACATGTGAAGGCCTTCCCACACTCGTTACACACGTATGGAAGGTCCCCACTATGGATTCTCTGGTGGACAATAAGGCAAGAGAGCTGACTGAAGGCTTTCCCACACTCACTGCAGTCATACGGTTTCTCTGCAGTGTGGATTCTCTGGTGTACGATGAGATGTGAAAAGCAACTGAAGGCTTTTCCACACTCTTTGCACTCATATGGCTTCTCACCAGTATGGCTTCGCTGATGCACGATAAGATTTGCACTCTGAGTGAAGGCTTTGCCACAGTCATTACAGGCAAAGGGCTTCTCCCCAGTGTGGATTCTCTGGTGGACAATAAGGTTTGAGCTCCGAGTAAACGTTTTCCCACATTCATTGCACTCGTAACATTTTTCAGTAATGTGGACCTTCTGGTGCCGGGCTAGTTGCGAGCTGTAACTAAAGGCTTTCTCACATTCACTGCACTTGAAGGTTTTTTCTAAGGAGTGGATCTTCTGGTGTACAGTCAGATTAGAACTCTGTGTGAAAGCTTTCCCACATTTTGCACACAAATACGGTTTCTGTCCAGTGTGGATTCTCTGATGCACCACAAGGTTTGCGCTCTGAATGAAGGCCTTCCCGCACTCATGACACTCAAAGGGCTTCTCCCCCGTGTGGATCCGCTGATGCACAACAAGGTTTGCACTCTGACTGAAGCCCTTGCCACACACACTACACGTAAAAGGCTTTTGCCCAGGTAGGATTTTCTGGTTTTTAACAGAGCCAGAACCAAGGCTGTATCTTCCCCCAGACTTCTTACATTTCTGGTCTTCTTCTTTGAGGCTTTCAGGTAAGTGACAGTCCTTTGTTGTCACTTGTCTGAAGTCTTTCTTTTCCCTCTTTATTTTCTGCCCCTTTAACATGTTTCCTTTTTCACAGGCTTCTCCTAACTCAGGTTCCTGAGGCTCAGTTTTCTGGATTCCTCCTGATAGTATGAGGGGTTTTTCAGCTTCTTCACACATTTCAGTTTTGGGAATAAGTAACTGTAGGTTCTTGGTTTTAGCACCTAAATCAAGAAACACAAAATACAAATGTTAAGCTTTCTATGGCCTAGAAAAGAAACAGGGTCATCAAGTCCAAAAGGTCAGGAAGTATGTGATTTCACCACCTTTGCAAATTGGCTTCATCAAAGAAGAAATTCCCTCACATCACACCCACTGTAAAGGTTCTCCTGGAGGGTCTGTGCCCTGCCCGCACCTGGTGGAGAACACCGACTCATGGTCTCTTGGGCTTTCCACTTACCTCCATCAGACACAACCCCCAGTCTCATTCGAGGGAAGCCAATCTCTAGATCGAGCTCTCCCTGATTATCTGACCATGGATCTAGTACTAAGCCCAGTTATGGACACTGCCTTTTCTGGGGTTTGCCTACCTACCCAAGCTATTAGTGTGGATCTGCTTACAACCCACCTACTCACTGGGGAGAGCCCCTACCTATAAACAAAGACCTTGCTTGTTTGTGTCTGTGTCTGAAGATGCTGGGTATCAAAGAGCAAAAAAGCATGGACAGAAAAGGGTTACGATGGGTGCCAATACCATCCTAAACACTGAGAAGCTGCAAGCTGCCTGGTACAGAGGTTAAGAATGAGAATTCTAGAACCACAGTGCTTGGCCTCAAATCCTTGTTCTACCACTAATGAACTGCATGACTTCAGGCCACTTCTTTGTGCCTCATTTCCTATTCTCTGAAATGGGGATAGTATCTATCTGCCTCAGAAGGCTGGGAGTGAATTAAATGAGTGACTCCATGTCAGCTGCTCAATAGTGGAAGGGACACAGTGAGTACTCTGGGATCTGCAGTGCTTTCAGCCTGGTGGTGGGGGTGGAGGAGAGGGGACTGGAGAGATGAACCCTTGGAGATGTGAGTTGCTATGATGGAAGGTACAGTAGAAGTGATTAAAGAGAAAACTGAACACAGTAAACCCTGACTCTAGTGTCAAGGAAACGGCTTAGTACTGTGTCAAAGAAAGCTGATCTTACTGCATGAAGACAAAGCTTGCTCCACATTGCCAGAAAACATCATGAAAGTACCAAAGCATCCAGAAGTTTTACAACTCAGATTGTTCTCTGGTTGCAAGGCTGTAGCTCTCTAATGGCATCAGTGTGGGTCCAGATGTCAGTAACATCATGGTTCTTTATCTTCCTTCCCTCTCCATGATCACCACACTTGGCCCTGGGGCATGCATCTGGGGTGCCATGTGTTGGTCAAGTGAACATGAAGTGTTTGAGAATTCAACCAAGCTCCAGAAAACTACTCAGGAAGGCAGGTGTGGGAGGCAAGCTTGGTGGTACCAGGTTTGAAGCAGTGGAGCTGGAAGCTACAGGTTGTTTCTTTCCAAGGGAGAAACATCCTCATGGAACAGGCCAGTGCTGCTCTACAGCAAAAAAAGGAGTCTGGGGATGGTACACAGCCAGTACCCAGGACCCCAGCTTATTTGAAATGGCCTTTTCCCTTTTTGGTAACACATAAAATTACTGTAACTTCAGAAAAATAAATTAACACATACATGAAAAAAGAAATAAATTAAGAACTCAGGATCAACTTAAAGGCACTTACTCTAGCTCTGATATCATTGGGATTTTTCTTTTTGTAATTGTGTGTATCTCTGTGTGCTAGGGACTGAATCCAGGACCTTGTGCACATTAAATACATGCTGTACCACTGAGCTGCACCCTAGCCCCTTTCATTAATAAAAGGGTATCAAGGGCAGGGGATTTAGTTCAGTGGTTCTGCCGCCTGGCTTGCAAGTGCAAGAACCCGAGTTCAATCCCTGGCACCAAAAATTTTAAAAAAGGGTATCAAATTCCTTATAGGCTGGCTGTACTGGCTGGCTAAGATATATGCTGAGATATGAAAGGTAATTTAATTTACTCAAGTTACTGGTTTTACAAAAACTGTACATTCATTAGAAGTTAATTTACAAGATTTAAGTCTGTGCATTTAGGTGTTTATAATGTTTTAAAGAGTTAGAGATACTAAGTTGTAATTTTTTTTCTTTTTTTGTACCAGGGATCAAACTCAGGACCTTGCACTTACAAGGCAGGCACTGGAACCACTGAGCTAAATCCCCAGCCCTAAGTTTGTAATTTTTTAAAAAAAAAATTGTAATTATTTTTAATAGAAGGAAATTTTCTTTTTTTCAGTACCACGGATTGAAGTCAGGTAGGCATGGCACCACTGAGCTACATCCTCAGCCCTAATAGAAGGAAATTTGATATGTAGGCAGTTAATTGTTTACAAAATTTACCCTGTAAAACTTGGAGCTTAATTGAACATAAATTAAGAAAAAAGTATACATGTCCTGTTATAGAAGTTATTTCTATCCAGATGGATGAAATGTCAGTTATATTTAAAGGCCTACAAGTTGGTTTTTAAATGTATAAACTTTAATAAACATTAATTAAAATACAAGATATTTTAGTTACAACCCCTTGAGTCATTTAAAACCAAGTAACACAATTTCCAAAAGTGTTTTCATGTATATTACAGATTAAGCATTGGTATGGTTTGTGTCTAGATGTCCCCCAAAGACTCATGGGTCATAGATGGTTTTTTTCAAAAGTGGCTGAATCTTGAGTGTGTGATGCTGGGATTAAGGGTGTGCAATTACTAAATCAGTCCACTGTTTGGTTTGGCACCTTCCCTAATCCTGGTAGCCTAGAGAGAATATAAAAGGGACAGAAGGATGCTGCTAAGGTCCCATGCTTGCTTGCTTTGCTACCTTCTGCCCAGTATGAACTGTTTCTCCTCTACGATGCTGTCTGCCTCGCTGCCCTGCCTTGCAGCCAGTAGATTATGGATTGAAACCTCTACAAACTGTGAGCCAAATAAACCTTTCCTCTTTTAATTCTGGGTGTCTGGTATATTGTCTCAGCAATGAGAAAGTAACTAAGACAAGTGTTCCTTATCTAAAATGCTTAGGAATAGAATTTTTGGCTTTTTTCAGACTTTAGAATATTTGGATATAATAATGAGATATTCTGAGGATGGGACCCAAGTCTAAACAAAATTTCATTTATGTTTCATATACATCCCCTGCACATTGCTTGAATGTAATTTTGTACAATAATTTTAGTGTTCCTGTGTTTTAATTATGACCATCACATGAATTCAGTGTGAATTTTCTACCTGTGGCATCAAGTTGGTACTCAAAGTTTTGGATTCTGGAGCACTCTGGATTTTCTGAATAGGGAAGTTCAACCTGTACATGGTTTTATTACTAAGATGAAAATGTTCTCTTTCAATTTTGTGGGAGCTAAAAGGGGAAGACTGTCTTACTTCTCCCCAGCCTCTCTCCTACTGCCTCCACACAGGAACTGGCCCCCAACAATTCCTGTATTTACTGAGTTAATACACCCAATGTTGAGAACAGAAAACAGAAATCTGGACTGAGAAGGGACTTACTCAAGGTCGCAGAGTTATCAGAGGCAGGGTAGCAACTACACTCAAGTCTCTCAGTACCTAGACCTTGGTGTTCCTGCATCACCTGCTGCTCAGAAATGATCAGATGCACAGAAAGGGAGGGGTTGGGTGGGAACAGGGTACAGAGGGAGGAGGTGGAGAAGGAAGCCAGTGGCGATGCTGATGTGTGGGTGCAGCTCTGGGAGCTAGACTATGAACGGCTGATTAAGCAAGGAGACAGAAAGTGAGCAACAGGGGAATGCATCAGAGATAACGGAAGAGAAAGTAGAGTGAAAGTAGAGGGAACAAAACTGTGTAGGGTGTGGGGAACAAACAATGACGACACTGGAAAATGAGAGGTGGAGATATGAGCCTGGCCCACAGCAATGCGCACAAGTCCCAGATGCCGAAGCACCGGCCAGGGAGAAGAGTGGATGTGAAATGTCCAGATGCAGGCCTGCAAGAGACAGATTCCCAAAGAGGAGCACTGCAACGGGACGTGGCTGCCGTCCAGTGATGGCTTCTGCCACCTGGGGCTCACAGCTGCCAACTCTGGACCCACAGTTGTAAGCAGGTTTCTGCCACCGCCAATCAAGACATTCCTTTGAGAGAAGTGAAGGCAATGTCTTGTTACTTTACTGTCTTTTCTTTTACACTCATTAAACTCGAGTCTTTTTTTTTTTCTCGGTATTTTTTTGCTACTGGGGATTGAACCCAAGTCCTTCACACTGAACTATATCACAAGCACTTCTTTATATTTCTTATTTTCAGACAGGGTTCTGCTAAATTGACCAGGCTGGGCCTGAACTTCCAATCCTCCTGCTTCAGACTTCCAGAGAGCTGGGATTACAGGTGTGTGTCTCCACAGCAGGTATTTTGTTTGTTTGTTCTGAGACAGGGTCTCACTGTATTTGAGGTTAGCCTCTAACTTGCTTTGGCCTTGAACTTGTGATGCGCCTACCTCAGCTTCCCAGAATGCTGGGATTACAGGCAAATACCATTATGCCCAGATGGATATTTTTATTTCTGCATTTTTGAACAGTCTATCCACATGGATTAGCAACTTTTAAAGCATACTTTTTTATACTAATGGTTTATAATAATTGTATATATTAAAGATATTTGTTTAACATTGAGAAAAGAGAGTTAGTACATACCACCTTCTGGCAAACTCATCTTGGAACCGGGTGATGAACCAGCACCCTCCAGGGCCCCACACAGACCTAGTTTTGACCATTCTTATGGCTGACATAACCCAAATTTTCACAACAATCCATGGAACATCTCCAGGGCATTTCCTCAAAATCACAATGAAAGGTAACCTTTCTTACCTCAGCTAGCTTCTCTTGCAGGCTCACCAACCTACAATAACCACAAAACATATGAAGAATATGTATTTACAAGTATTCATAGATATGAAATTCACTGAGCTATAATTATGATTAAAAGGTCAATTTGAGGCAGGGCATGGTTGTATACACCTGTAATCCCAGCACTCTGGGAGGCTGAAGCAGGAGAATTGGAAGTTCGCCCGACCTGGGCAACTAACTCAGTGAGACCCTGTCTCACAAAACAGAAAAGGGCTAAAGATGTAGCCCAGTGCCACAAATTAAAAAATGAGCTGAGAATGTAGCTCAATGGTAGACAGCCCCTGGATTTTATTTGCAGTAACACCAAGACACACACATGGAGAAAATAATATGGAGTTCTTTTATATCTGATATCTGAGACTGCAAAACTAGCCATCTCCAGTGCCCAGCCCGCAGGCCTCTCTCAGCACTCCTCTGTCCAGCTCTTCTAGCACTTTCAACAGCTCAATACTGCTGCTCCAGCTAGGAAACTAGATGCCACCTACACTTCCAGAGACTCTGAGAAGGCCCACAGGTCAGGGCCTGAATCAGGAATCTGAGCCTTACCTAATAAGTTCAGGTTCCCATGAGTCTCCAGCGTCTCCCTCTTGGTCAGAGTCCCTGGGAAGGAGCTGCCAGAGGCTGCAGCAGCAGGAGCTTCCTGTGTTGCTTTTAGGACCACTGCCATGTCCCAGAATATGCTGTGACCCTAGAGACAAGCAGGCATAGGTGGTTCATGAGGGGACTGATGGAGAGGGTGATGTAGTGACAGCTTGGAGAGTGAGAACATAGTGTCTATCCCAGAGCCTATAAAACATTTAAAAAAATGATTAAAAAAGGAAAAGGAAGCTAGAGTTCCCGCAACCTGCAGTGGAGCTGACCAGAGAAGCAAGCCTGCCACTTTGATTTAACCCCACGGCTCATGACAGCATCCAAGTTCAACTTGCCAGTGTAGACATGGGAGATTTGTCATAGGAAAGTGCTGGACCCTAAGGTCAAAGAAGGTTCTGATCATATTCTTATAGGCAGCTCCGGGGACCTCTGCTCTTCTAGGCAGGTCATGGCAAGGGTCAAGTTTGGAAAACACTAGGGACAGCCTCACTGTGGGGGATGTGGCCTGTAGCCAGGAGCTATGAGAAATGCAGAATCTCAGGGCCCACTGCAGGCCTGAATCAGATCAGCTTTTTAATAAGACCCAGGGCTGATTCCTATGCACATTAAGGTTTGGGAAGTACTGGTTAGATCTATCAGACTCTAGAAACATCTGAACAGCTTTTAAAAATACAGAAATCAAGTTCTCACCCCCCACATCTTTGTTTTGTCTGTCTTTGAGACAGGTTTTCACTATGTAGTTCAAGCTGGCATTGAACTCACTATGTAGCCCAGGCTGGCCTCAAATTCAAGTGATTCTGTGTCAGGTTCCCAAGTGCTAGGATTGTAGGTGTGCAGGACCACACACAGCTCACTCCCAGATTTTGACTGAGTTAGAAGAGTACACAG
The DNA here is from genome assembly GCF_053883595.1 of Heterocephalus glaber. NCBI lineage: Eukaryota > Metazoa > Chordata > Mammalia > Rodentia > Bathyergidae > Heterocephalus > Heterocephalus glaber. Next base: position 73,891,649 of record NW_028258324.1, read on the forward strand.
CATGAACATCAAGAGTTTATAAAAGTTCCTGAGGTTCTGCATAGAAACGTTTGAAAACTACTGAGTCACAGAAAGTACGGAATGACCATTAATGAGAAAGGAGCATCTTTATTATACTCCGAAGGACTAAAGGGTCCCAGCCAGGAAACCAGACTCTGGCATTGATTCATGGGAAACTACATAAGGCCCTGAGGTCTGTCCACCCTGATCCCCATTTACCTTTTTCTCCTCTTCTGATAAACCAAGGCCTGGCTGAGGATCCTTTCCTGGGGCCCAGACCTTGATGTTCTCAGTGTGCACTTGTTGGCCGGATGCCTGACTTGGAAAATTTTCATCCTCTTCCTCTTCCTTTTTCACCTTCACTGGGCCCCAAGGTGCTAGGGCCATGGCCTCTTTCAATTCTGCAGTCATCTTGCTTAGCAGGGCAACTCCTGAAGCTGGGGGCTACCCAGGAGAGGTCAAGCCCCATCGAACCTATAAGCTTCAAAAGCTTCTCCTTGAGTCTCTTCCCAGGATGGGCACTGCCTACTGAGAAATTGGAAAATACTCAGCACCAAGTATAGATTTGTTTAGATGCCTCGCTAGCCCACTGGCCAGTTTCAGCAGTGCCTGGCCCATGGCCACGACAGCATGTGGCATGGATGTTCTCTAAGATGGAAGGGGTTGAACTATAAATATCTAATAGAAAATAGCTGTATCATTTATAGTTTTTTCTCATTAAAAGTTAACATGATTTAATTGTGAAAGTTTTAAAAATACAGAAAATGATTAAGAAAAATCAACTAAAAAATAAAAAATTTAAAAAAAAAGAAAAATCAACTCTACCTTCAAAAGAATAACCTGTATATATTAAAGAATTGAAGATACTTCTTTTAAGGGAAAATCTTCACAACTATAGTCAAAATATTATGATCCTATAAACCTTTTGTTTTTGACTATGGGGAATACATATTTTCAAACTTATCATCCCAGTGGAGTTTTAAAAGGAATATTAAAACAAATAGGTTTTTTTATTGCCAAGGATAAAAAAAATGTGAACAACTAAATCCCAAGAAAAACATCAGCATGTTGTAAGTGGTTGATTATTTCCAGATGGTACGATTACAAGTGGATTTTATGGTTCTTTTTGATTTTTCACATTATCTGAATGTCTGTGAGACGAAGTATTAAGACTAAATAATAAACTTATTTTCATGTTTCCATTCTTCACACTTATTTTCAATTTCTATACAATAACTTGGGGTAAAGATACATTTTCACTTTTGTTGAAAAAGGATCAATTCAGAAATACATACAACTAAATATATGTCCTACACACACCACACACATACATACACACAGAGCAATTAGTTATCAGTCAAGGTAGGCATCCTTCCTCTTCTTTGCATTTACATACATGTTTGTGCAACTTCACCAGTACTGCTTCTTTTTCAAAAAACATACTTTAGATAACATTTTTACATTGTTCAGCAACCTACACTGTTTTTTTATGAACTCCAGATTTCACAATGGTCTGGGTGAATACACAGTATGTACATTTCTCTTTCTGGCATAGTAGTCTAAGTTATGGCTATCATTTAACTTACTATTCCCCATTTATGAACCATTCCTTTAGTAAAAGAAGTCTTGAATTTTTCCAGTTTCTTTCTACCTTTCTCCCTTCCTCTTTCTTTTTAAATCCTCCAGCTTTAGCCTCTTGCGCTGAAACAACTGCCACCACGCCTGGCCCTCCAGTTTATTTTCTTAATAATGTTAACTGTGCAAAGACCTTTTTTTTTTTCCTGTTGTATTATTTCTTAGAATGAACTGTGGAATCCACTAGTTTAAGGCGTTTAGAGTTGGTAAGTATTGTCAAATTGCTTTCCAAAAGCACTTCAAGCCACACCACCACTAATGGGACACCTTGATTAGCGCTAAACCAGCAGGGTTTTTTCTGTTCTTACTTTTTCAGTTAAAAAAATCTATTTTAGCTGATTATGAGAAGATTTAAGTTTTTATTTAGTTTCTCTTTTTTTGGTACCAGGGATCGAACGCGGGACTGCACTTGCGAGGCAGGCGGCGGCGGCAACACTGGGCTAAATCCCCGGCAGTTTTTATTTCTGTTAGCATGTTTTTACTAGAAAAAGGTGCTAAACATTACAGAACCCTTTTTGCAGCTCCTGAAGTGGTCCTGTCTGACTTACTGGGAACTTTCTGCATGCTCTTTCTGGAGATTTCTGCGGCAGCTCTCAATGCTACAAGGCTATTCGTCCCTCAGTGGCCGGGCGGTCGGTACACCCGTCCTGTGTGGGGCTCACGCGACAGGCCCGCCTTCCGTGCTGTCCTGGACTTCGGGTGACACAAGGCAGGCCTCCGTCCGGGGCACGCACCCTCACTTCAGGCCTCCTTCCGTGTCTGTCCCCTCCACCCCAGGCTCCCACGCCCCGGCCCGTGTCGTCGGGTGGCTCCTGGGCGTCCAAGCGCGTCCTCACCTGGTCCGGCCCCTGCAGGCGGCAGCCAGGACGCGCGGTAATGCCGGCCCACAGCCCCCTGAGGCGCAGACCGGGTACGGGAGGGCCACCTCTTCCTCCCTGAGCCCGCCCAGTACCCACTGTCCAGCGGCGAGAGCCCAGCCCAACTTACCGCGAGGGCCGGCGGCCGACTCCGCAGAAGACGCGAGCGTACTGAGCTCCACTCCGGTCGGCTCGAGAACAATGAGCAGACAGGAAGTGTCGCGGCTGGGCTTCCGGGTCCCGGCCTCCGGCCTGCCTCTCTAGGAATCTCGGAAGACTCTTCTTCTCGGTGGGCGTCCACGGTCCCCAGGCCAGTAAGAGAGCGGGCGGGACATCCCCAGGCTGGCAGGGATGGTCCTGCCAGGGCGCACTAGGGGCCGGGAGTCACAAAGCAGTGGTCTGTGGAAAGCCCTGATAATTTCCTCGCAGACATTTTATTTTGAAACTATCAAACGTACAGGAAAGTTGAAAGAATGACACAATGAATACCCGTATCCTCCTCTGGGCTCAACAATGAACATTTTGCTGTTTGCCCTATCCATACACGCTTAATGACTTTTTTTTTTGGTACCGGGGATCGAACTCAGGACCTTGCGCTTGCGCGGCAGGCGCCTGAATCACTGAGCTAAATCCCCAGCTTAATGACATTTTTTGAAAGTTGTAAACCTCAAAAACACTTCATTCCAAATACTCATCATGCATTCCTTAACAAGAATATAGTATTCTCCAGACTAATGCCACCATCACAGATAAGGAAATTAATAATTCCTAATACCATCTAATCTGCACACATACAAATTTCTCCAACTGTCCTAAAATATATTTCAAAAATTTTTTCCCCCAAAACGGTCTCACAACACTGTATACAGTTATGGCTAGTTTTGTTGTTTACTTTTTGAAATACATTCACAGGAAGTTGCAGATAGTACCTTTTGCTGTTACAGCTTATATAATTTTAATCAAAATCAGAAAATCAATATTCGTATGGAATATATATATTCCTATTATTGTAGTACATTGTGTAGATTTATGTAGCCACCATCAGAATCAAGATACACAACTGTTCCAGCATAAGGAGCTCCCTGGTGCTACAGCTACACCCAACCCTCTCCTCCTCCTCATCACTCCTAACCTTTGGCAACCCTTGATCTCTCATTTCTATGTCCTGTAATTCTGGGAATGTTAGTATAGAACATTTTGAGATGAATATTTTCTCAATATTAATTTCCTTGAAATTCATTCTAATTATTGAGGCAACCAATAGGTCATTCCATTTTATTACAACATAGTAAGTATTCCTTGGGATAGGCATACCAGCATTTGACCATCTGATAAAAGAATATTTGGGTTGCTTAAACGTCTTAACTATGAAGAATAAAACTGCTATGAACAGGGCAGGGATTTAGCTCAGTGGTTTTGCCACTTGCTGCACAAGCCCAAGGACTGGAGTTCGATACCCGGTACCAAAACAAAACAAAAAAAACTGCTATGAACATTCACATACAAGTTTGGGGGCAAATATAAATTTTCATTTCTTGAGACAAATGATCACAAGCGCCAATTACTGAAATATACAATAAGAGCACATTTAGTTTTTTGTGTCGTTTTTTGGTACAAGGGATCAAACTCAGGACCTTGCCCTTGCAAGGCAGCCACAATGCCACTAAGCTAAATCCCCAGCTAGCACATTTACTTTTATAAGAAACTTTCAAACTATTTTCCAAAGTTGCTGTACCATTTTACATTCCCAGCAATATATGAGATCCAGTCTCTCCACATCCTTGCCAAAATTTGTATAATCACTTGACTTTTTCAGCTATGCTGATAGGTGCACAGAAGTACAGTGGCACCTCAATTCACGAACACATCTGTCTGCAAACAATTTGGTTTGTGAACAGAAACATTTGGCAGAACTTTGTTTGCAAACTCTGCATCAGGTGTCAAACACGATGGCAGCCATCTTTCCCACACAAGCAGAAATGTGACCTTTTCCAAAACCGTGGATTAAGTTCATGAACTGAGGTACACTGAATCTCATGATTTTACTCTGCATTTCCATACTAATGATATTGAACATCTTTTTATTTGTCATCTACATGTGAAATGTCTTAGTGTACTTTGTACATTTCTAATTTGACTTAGGTTTACTGTTAAGTTTTGGGAATTCTTGATATATTCCAGATATAAATTGTTAGACTGATCTGCTGTTATTTTCCATTCTGTAGTACTTTTCATCCTCTTAAAAGGATTTGAAGAACAAATTATTTTAATTTTTATGAGGTCTGACATAACTTTCTCCCTTTTACGAAGCATGCTTTTGAGAGTTCTTCAACTACGTGTTCTTTGCTTAGTCTTGTCCTTCTAGCTTTAGCAGCACTTGTTGAAAAGGCTATTACCCCTCCACTGAATTGCTTCTATACCTGTCAAATGCAAATGACATTCGAGTGTCTATTCCTTGTGCTTTAAATCTTGTCTCTTCAGGATTTTGTTTTTCAAGTAACAAATGTATTTGAATTGATTCCAGATAAAAACTACTGGGGGAAGGAAGAGGTCAGTGACCATTCCTGCTCCTAAACTGTTAGAGAAACATCCTGGTACACCCTGAGGAACTAGAGTAACTGACTAATTTCACATCACCCACAGTATTAGAAAAAACAAGGCATTACATAGTTTTAGGTTAAACATGGGGCTGGTGACCAAATCCAGTCTGTTACAGTTCATGTTTGTTCTTTAGCTCTTCTACTTTGTCGATGTAAGCTTTCATGGCACTTTCCTTGGAAGTCCCTTTCAGCTGATTCCAGGCATCCCACTTGGCTTTGCCTTTGAGGCCCAACATTCCAGGCCGCTCTGTATTTATGTCACCCACAGTGGCTTGTTTGTAGTGGCTGTAAATGAACATCTCTTGGTCTGATGGCTGGGTCTTGAGGTGCTTAACCTCCTCAGCAGCTTTCTCAAACTCAGCCTGAGACGTGCCGGCGGGACTACCAGGATTCTGCAGAGTCCACACAGGAGGCGGGGAACAGGAAGCACGCGCCTCTTTAGGATTTTTTAAAAAACAATCCCCCTGGGCCAGGAATTTAGCTCAGTGGCCCTGCACCTGCCTTGCAATCACAAGGTCCTGAGTTCAATCCCTGGTATTTCTCATGGAAATTTTCATAAACACACAAAAGCAGAGAGCAATATAATGAACTCTTAGTTCATATACCCAGTTTTAATAATGATCATTTCCCATTTTCCTTTTCTTCTTTATAAAGAATCCAATTTTCTTATACAACATCCCATATTCTGGATTTGTCTCTTTTTTGCAGTACTGGGGATCGAACTCAGGACCTTGCAGTTGCAAAGCAGGCGAGGTACCACTGGGCTAAATCCCTGACCCTGGATTTGTTTCTTATAGTGTCTTTTCTCTTGCTCCCCTGGCTCCTGTATTTCCTTTAAAATGGCAATTAGATCTAAGAAACTTGAATAAAATTCATGCTAAATATTTTTCTACCTTATTAATTTCTGCTTTATTATATCACATGAAGAGGCACATTATTTGGGCTCAGTCTTAATTCATTTTTTTTCAGTACTGGGGATCAAACTCAGGATCTTGTGCTTACAAGGCTGGCATGGTGCCACTGAGCTACATCCCCAGCCCTGGCTCAATGTTAAATTTTGTTACTTGGAAGCCAGGGATGTAGCTCAGTGGTGCTGCTGCCTGCTTGGCAAGTGCAAGGTCCTGAGTTCAATCCCTGGTACCACAAAAAAATTTTGTTGTTGTTGCTTGGTTACAGAGTAAATGTCAGCTTTCTCCTTTGCTAAAATATTTATGTTCCTTTGTAATTACTATATATAATCTGGAGTGAGTCTCCTGCAGCAGAGATATGAGGCATTTTCATATTCATTACCTTGAAACATTTTGTGAGGTAGATATCTTTCCTGTTATCTGACAGACAAGGGAATCAAGGTTCCAAGAAGTGAATGGATTTGTCCAAGGTAAATAATAAAATCTGACCTATCTAGGTCTTAAGACTTTAAACTGTGAGCCCCTTCCCTTTCTCTTGGATACCTTTCAATGTAATGAGGAACCAGCCCTCAAGAAGCTCTGAAGCTGAATTCATAATATTTATGTATTTACTTGATCAACCTATCACTTTTATATTACTAGTATGAGAAAACACAATCCATACATATATATGTATTTTTTTCCAGCTGCAAAACTAGTTTTAAGAATTACATGAAATGATCAACTCAAGAATATCGGTTAAGTTACCCTACAAATATACAACAAGGCTCAGGCTGAATGGACTGGTTCATAGCTTCGAAGTAATGGGCAGACCAGCCCAGGGATGGGTTGGGCATTGGGTTCATCAAAACATGAAGGGGTCGGCTGTGTGTGTCTTAAATTAAATTCTGGGATACAATGTTGTTTCACGAGTAATAAGTTACCACATGAAAGCAACAATTAAATATTGATCAGAATTGAGAATGTGTCAGAGATCATCAGCTCAGCTGATGGGGTTATGGACTTCTAAGAACAAGGAATGCAAGACATTTTGATGCACTGCATATACTGAGTTTTATGTTCAAAGACTGAAAAATAACTTTCCTTGACCTCAATGTTAATGACTGGCCATTAATATTTTTCCACAAAAACAAAGTAGGCATATTATACATTAACATTTTATAACTGTATTTTAAATTTTTTCTTAGAATACTAAACTTCAAAGTTAACTATCTACCATACTTACTCTTTTAAAAATGAGTATCTGAGGTTCACGGAATCTCCCTCATTCTAGTAACTGACTTAATGAACAAATATTATGCCATGATCTAGACTCTAACCATACCTCTTCTATCCAACTTGACAAGTGAATGATTTCACAAAGGTCCTTTCAGTTAACCCTCACAACCGTCTTGCAAGGGAGCCATTATGTCAACATCTGAATGACAGAGAGACTGAAGCTTAGAAGCAGATTTAATAACATCACAGAGTAATGGAAAGAGTCAGAACCCAAACCTAAGCCAGGCATGGTGGTATATGCCTGTAATCTTGCAATTCTGGGAGACTGAAGCAGGAAGATCACAACTTTGAGATCAGCCTGGGCAAATTAGTGACTTGGTGAAAATTTTAAAAAGTGGTGGGGAGGGCCTGAGATTTAGCTCAGTGGTTCTGGCACGTGCCTCGAAAGCGCAAGGTGCTGAGTTCGATCCCCGGTACCAAAAAAAAAATGTGGTGGGGGATGCAGCTCAGTGCAAAAGGTCCTGGGTTCAAACCCCAGTAACACACACACACACACACAAACACACTACTAACCTAGGTTGTCTGATTATACATCCAGTGTTCGTTTTAGGTTATTCTCAAACAGTAAACTTTTTGAGACAAGGTCTCACTATGTAGTTCAGGCTGTTCTCAAACTTGTGGCAATCCTCCTGCCTCAGCCTTCTGAGTGCTGGGATTACAGGCATTCGCCACCATGCCCAGCTTCAAACAGTAAACTTGCCCATTCGATTCCTCCAATAGTTACTTGAAGGAGTCCACTGCATTCTACATGATACTACACTGTTTTCCTTTTCTATGGTGCTGGGGCTTGAACCCAGGGACTTGCAGATGCTAGGCAAGTGCTCTAACACTAAGCCATGTCCCCAGCCCTCCACTAAATTTTCTGACCCTCTATCTTGGACTCACTGGTATTTTGTAGCCAGGAGAATTCCTCCTGCAAATGAATTTTTTGTTAAAGATGAAGGTTTGATGTCTGAGAGAATTCTTTTCCAGACTCAACACATTCACAGGGTTTTTCATCTGTATGAACTTTCTGATGTACAGTAAGGTTTTTTCTTTGCCTAAAAACTTTACTACAATCATTACACCCATAGGGTTTTTCCCCTGTGTGGATTCTTTGGTGGCCGACCAAATTCCTCTTAGAAGTAAAGGATTTCCTACACTTCTCACACTCATAAGGTTTTTCCCCAGTGTGCATTCTTTGATGTACCAAAAGATTTTTATTCTGACTAAAGTCTTTTCCGCACTCAGTACATTTATAAGGTTTCTCACCAGTGTGGATTCTTTGATGTACCATAAGGTTTCGACTAGAGGTAAGAACTTTCCTACATATATGGCATTCGTAGGTTTTTTCCCCACTATGAATTCTTTGATGTTCAGTAAGGTTTCTGTTGTAGGTAAAGCCTTTCCCACACTCATTACATGCATAGGGCTTCTCACCAGTGTGGATCCTCTGGTGAGCTATCAGGTTTGAGCGGTAACTGAAGATTTTCCCACAGTCATTGCATTTGTAAGATTTTTCCCGTGTGTGAATCCTTTGATGTCCAATGAGGCTTTTCTTCAGAATGAAGCATTTGCCACACTCATTACACTCATAGGGCTTCTCCCCACTGTGGATTCTCTTATGTTCAATGAGGTTTCTGTTCGAGCTGAATGCTCGCCCACACTCACTACATTCAAAGGGCTTTTCTCCAGTGTGGATTCTCCGGTGTACAAGAAGGCTTGAATTGTAACTGAAAGCCTTCCCACAATCTTCACATTTGTATGCTTTCTCCTGGGTGTGGAGTTTCTGATGGACCATGAAACTTTTGCTCATGATAAAGGTTTTCCCACACTCCCGGCATTCATATGGCTTTTCCCCATTGTGGAGTCTCTCATGGTCAATGAGGTTTCTGTTAGAACCAAAGACCTTGCCACAGTCTTTACATTCATAGAGGTTCTCTCCAGTGTGGAACCTCTGATGTAAAATGAGGCTCTTCTTTAGAATGAAAATTTTCCCACACTCATTACACTCATAGGGTTTCTCTCCATTGTGCAGCCTCTGGTGGTCAAAGAGGTAAGCGCTCTGTGTGAAGGCTTTCCCACACTCAGTGCACTTGTAGGGCTTCTCTCGGCCATGCATCCTCTTGTGGTCAATGAGGTTTGTTTTAGTACTGAAAATCTTTCCACATTTTTTACAACCAAAGGTCTTCTTTTCTGTGTGGACTCGCTGGTGCAAGAGGAGGCTTTTACTTCGAATGAAGACTTTGCCACACTCTTTACATTTGTAAGGGTTCTCTGAACTGTGGAGTCGCTGATGGTCAACAAGGTAGGTGGTCTGAGCAAAGGTTTTCCCACATTCATCACATTTATAAGGTTTCTCCCCAGAGTGGATTCTCTGGTGCAGAATGAGGCTCTTCTTCAGAATGAAAGCTTTCTGGCACTTGTTGCATTTGTAAGGCTCTTCCCCTCTGTGGAGCCTCTGATGGTCAACAAGGTAACCATTTTGGGAGAAAACCTTCCCACACTCATTACATTTAAAAGGTCTGTCCCCTGAGTGGCGGCGCAGATGTGCAATCAGACCTGAGTGCCTATAGAAGCCCTTCCCACACTCCTTACATTTGTAAGGCTTCTCTCCAGTATGGATCCTCTGATGGTTCAGGAGGTAAGCACTCTGAGAGAATGCTTTCCCACATTCATTACATTTGTAAGGTTTCTCTCCAGAATGGTTCCGCAAGTGCATTCGAAGGCTTGAGCGCTGAATAAAGCCTTTTCCACATTCCTTACAAGTATAAGGTTTCTCACCAGTGTGGATTCTCTGATGGTTTAAAAGTTGGGAGATTTTATTAAAATGTTTAAAACATATATCACATTTATAAAACTTCTTTCCGTCAGTACCAATTAAGCTTTCAGAAATAGCTGAACCTAAAGTTAAGCTTTCTCCAAATTCCTTCCTCTTCTGGCCATGTTTTTCTGGTAGAGTCCTTTTCTTCTTGTCTTCTTCACAAATGGAAACTTTCTTCACTGTATCTACTCTTTCCCGGGTTTCATTTCCCAACTGATCTGACAAAACTTGCCATTCACACTCTTCTTCAAAGTCAAGGACCTGGAGAACACCTTCTTGAAGTCTTTTTGATGTTTCTCTCTGAGAGTCAGCTCTTTGAGAAATACTCAGCTTTGGTGTCACCTCCTCATTCTCCATCATTGTCTCCCATTCTGGTAAAAGGAATTAAAAATACAAATGTTATCATGTTTTTGTTTGAGAGAATCAGATCTTTAACTGGTTTAAAAACATGCTAGAAAAAAAAATTAAAAAATAAAAACATGCTAGAAGGGGGCCAGGGATTTAGCTCAGTGACACTGCACCTGCCTTGCAAGCACAAGGTCCTATGTTGATCCCCGGTACCAAAAAAAAATGTTACTAGTGCACAGATTAAAATTTTTTTTGTGGTGCTGGGAATGTAACCCAGAGCCTTGCACATGCTACACAATTGCTCTACCACTGAGCTACATCTCCAGTTCTTAGTAGAAAGACAATACTTTTATAGCACACAAAAAGAAGCAGCTTTTCATTAAAGGTACAAAGCAACACTGACATATTGTAAATGAACTAACATACAGCTCTCTGACACTTCTAAACTCTCAGTGTTCAGGTAACAAATGAAAAAATACTAATGTTGAGGAAAGAGATGCAATAAGAATTAATCCAAGGACATGAGATCTGATATAGATGGTTCAGAACTTAGGTCAAGAACCTAGATAGAACAGGAAGAACTATTTTTGTTTATTTGGTTGTTCGGCTTTAGGTAGAACTATTTGGCTTAGAAAGAATTGTTTTTTTATTTTCTTCATGTTAGAAAGATGAGAACTTTAAAGTAGGAGAACTATAACTTAAGCACTATGAAAGGCAATTTTTAATATTTGAAAAGTCAAGCACATGAATACTCTTAATTCGTTGAAAACAATTAACCTACAGAAAAAAATCCATCAAAAAGCAATGTAATTCTTAGAATTCACATTGTGACTCCACCTATTCTTTTTTAAATTACAGAAATATTAAGTTAATTTCATAAAAAGATCATATCTCTGTTGGACTTTCTTATTAGATATAAAGAAATACAGAATGGAAAGGAAAAAATATAGACAATTTTTTAAAAAAGACATGAAAACATCTGAAAATGATAAGGCTGAAATAGTTAATCGTCAAGGTCTCTTGTTACTCTAACATTTTAAAACATTTTTTAAATGTGAAATTATTTTTAGGAAAACATCTTAGAAGTTTACTTTTTTCTTTTTTGGGGGGGTTGTACTGATGACTGAACCCAGGGCCTTCACACAGCCATTTAAAAAATTTTTTTTTTTAATTTTGCTTGGCCAGGCTTAAGCTCGCAATTCTTTTTTGCCTTAGCCTCCCAGAATCCCAGGATCACAGGCCTGCACTGCTACACCTGGCTTGGAAGTGCACTTTTTTTTTCACATCCCTCCCTCTCCCCCTTCCCTGAAAGGTTACTTTTGTTTGTTTGTTTGTATTTTGGTACCGGGGATTGAACTCGGCTCCTTGTGCTTGTGGAGCAGGCAGAGAAACCACTGAACTAAATCACCGGCCCTGAAAATATTTTTTAATGAAAATAATATTTTTCTTTTACTTAGTGACAAAACATATAGGTATAACTATTTTATTTCATTATAAGCTTATGTAAGTTTATGAGAACAATGAGTATGGGAAACACCCAGTAAATAAGAAACAGAGCTGCAAACATTCTTAGGTCAGGCCCTTGTTCCTCAACTATGAGCCTCAGGCACAGCCTTAGGCCCTGCTGCCAATCACACTACCCAACCACTGGGCCAAAGGACTACCCATTACTGCTCCCTCAGTGTCCTTGTCCACAGTGATTACATCACGATTACATCACTGGTGGAAAGGAGGCTCTTTTCTTTTTTTCTTTTTTTAATATATAATGAAGCAAGCTTTAAGGAAGTAACAGTGTTATAAGTGGCTATGTCAAAGTGGAAATGGTTAAGAAATTAGCAATTCTTTTGTCAGTAGCTACTTAGCCAGTTAAGCAATGTGATGTTTTAGTGTATGAGTCAGACTACCTATGGAGCTATTAAATTTTAGGGCACTTGGTTAAAAGATGTCAGACAGCTCATTACTCTCAACAATCTCTGAAACCTATAAGAAAATGGTTTCCTTACCTCAAATTCCCTTCACCCTTCATGTGCCCCCTCCATGTGTTATTGTCAATGATCTTTCCAAAAAGTACATTTGATGATGTGACTCACGTGCTCAAAACATGTAATTTTTCATTGCTTACAGGGCAAAGCACAATTGACCAGTTGTCCACGAGATGCTTCACCCACTGTCTAACTGTTATCTGGGATTAAGTCTTCTCAGTGTCTCTAACACCTCCAGATTCTAGCATGGTGAACTACAGGCAGCTGCCCAAACCTGTCGTGTTTCTTGTTGCCTATTACAACCCATGTCCTTTTTCTTCTCAGATTTCTCTTTACCTCTCTGCAACTTACAACACGCCCTGTACTTACACTCTTAAAAATTAAGACATAAAGTCACTCCCTACACATTGGCACTGATCTGTGAGTGATTCTGTGGCAAGAGATTAGATAACTTAAAGGACATGGTAAGTTTCTAGAAAGCCACAGCTACTAACATTGACTCAAGAAGAAATAGAAAAATCTGACTAGGTCTACAACAAGTAAAGAAACTAAAATGGTTAAGAAAAAAAATTATCCACAAAGAGAAGCCCAGGCCTAATTTGCTTCATTGGCAAACTGTACCAAACATTAAAAGAATTTGTACAATTTCTTCATAAACAGAAGAAGCAGAAATATTTCCCAACTCATTCTAAGGCTACTATTACCCAGATAACAAAACCAGACAAATCCATTGCCTAAAAAGAAAACTACAAATATATCTTAGGAATGCAGCTGTAAAACTCCTTAACAAAATATTAGCTACCCAAATCCGGCAATACATAAAAAGAATTGTGCATTATGACAAAGTAAGATTTACTGGAGGAAAGCAATGTTGGTGTAACACTTGAAAATCAATTAATGTAATAAAACATGTCAACAGAAGGAAGAACCAAAACCACATGATTTTCTCAATGTAAATGCTTTCACAAAAAGCATTTAGCAACATCCAACACTGTTTCATGATAAAAACAGTCAACAAATTAGGAATAGAAGGGAATTTCCTCAACTGGATACATTTAAAAAACAATGGTGAAAGATGGAATAGGTTCGTTCCTTTAAGAGCAGGACTAAGGCTGCCTACTGTAACCACTTCTGTTTAACATGCACTATAGTTCTAGCCAGCACAATTAACCAAGAGAAGGAAATAAAAGCATCCACATTGGAAAGGAAGAACTAAAACTATCATAGAGATAACTATTTGTAGATGACAAGTTTTTATGACAAGTTTTTATTTTTATGGAAAATTCTAAGGAATCCACTAAAAAACTGTTAGAACTAATAAATAAGTTCAACAAGGCTACAGACACAAGATCAATATACAAAAATCAGGCCAGGGATTTAGCTCAGTGGTTCTGCCGCCTGCCTCGCAAGCTCAAGGTCCCAAGTTCGATCCCCGGTCCAAAAAAAAAAAAAAAAAATCAGTGGAATTTCTATACACTATAACAATGGTAAACCATCCAAAAATGCAATTCAGAAAATAGTCATAATATAATAAAAAGAATAAAAAGTTAGGAGTAAACTTAACAACAGTTCAAAAGTTATGTACTAAAAACAATAAAATAACATTAAGAATAACTGAAAACTAAAATAAGTTGTAAGAAACCCCATGTTCATAGATTGACAGACTTTATATTATTAAAATGGGGGCTGGGGATTTAGCTCAGTGGTTCCACAGCCTGCCTTGCAAGCCAAGGACCAGAGTTCGATCCCCGGTACCAAAAAAAAAAAAATCCCAGCTCACTTCTTCACAGAAATTAACTAGCTAATTTCAAAATTCATATGGAAACTCAAGAGACCTACAGTAGCTACAGTAATAGTGAAAAACCAAAACCAAGGAACTCATCGTTGGAGGACCCATATTTGCTGATTTCCAAATGTACTATGAAGCTACAGTAATAAGAGGGTGGTAATGACAGTAAGGGTAGACATACAGAGCAAACAACTAGAATTACAAGTTCAGAAATAAACCTTCACATTTATGATCACATGGCTCTCAAAAAGGCATGAAAACAATTCACAGGGGGAACAAATGGTGCTAGGGTAACTGAAGGGTTATGTACTGAGCAAGGAAGTTGGAGCCTTACCTCACACCATATACAAAAATTAACTCAAAGACCTAAATGTAAGAGAGCTAAAACTCAGAAGAAAACACACAAGGGAATCTTTATGACTCTGGGCCAGTAATAATTTCTTAGATATTACACTAAATGTAAAAGCCACAAAAGAAAAAATGGATTTGAATTTATCACTAACTTTTGTCCTTCAGAAGATAACATCAGGAATAGGAAAAGACAAAAAAGAATGGGAGAAAAATACTTGTAAGTCATGTACATGTTAAGGGAGTTACATCTAGAATATATAGATAACTCCTGTAATTAAATAATGAGAAAGACAAATAATTCTATTTTACTTTTTTTTTTGGTACCGGGGATTGAATTTGGGACCTTGCGCCTTCGAGGCAGGTGGCAGAACCACTGAGTTAAATCCCCAGCCCAATAATTCTATTTTAAATGTAGGCAAGGGCCAGGGATTTAGCTCAGTGGTTCTGGCGCCTGCCTCACAAGTCCAAGGTCCTGAATTCAATCAAAACACTATACCAGGCCAAAACACCAAGGTCTCATTAGAACTTTGTCTTGGGGAATATGTGTGTGATCAACGTTCAACCTTTATAAATAGATATCCAAGACTATCATTAGATACACTGCTTATTTTCCCTCTTTCCAAACCATTTCCTTAAAGTATCCTCTTGAAATCAGTATTACTAGGTCAAAGGGCATAAGCATCTGCTTTTTCAGAGTCCCATTAACTTTGGAGTTACAGTGTATTTTATTCATTAAATTTGGCACAAACTTTGCTCAAGGAGCTAGAATAAACTAGGAATTCCATTTATTTCCTTCCCTTCTTCCTTTCTTTTTTTGTGGTGGGGATCGAACTCAGGGACTCAGGCATGCCAGGCACAGGCTACACCACTGAGCTATATTGCTAGCCCATTTTCTTATTATGTTTTCTTAGTTTAACTCTCAGACTTATCTGGAATTTATTTTGGTGTACATTATATAGTATGGCATCATGGTAAAAGTTTTTCATCAAATTAGCCAACTGTCCCATAAAAAGTAATTAAAAATTCTCAGGAAAGATGGATTATTAAGGAAATAGCACTGAAATTCCTGGAAGCCACTTGGATTAACAAAGTAATATTCCTACATCATTCTATGTATCATGGTAAACTGATAAATGTCAAGATAAATTAAAAGTTGAATGTCAAAATGAAACAATGAAAGTACTTTTAGGAAACAATACAAGTACTTTTGGGTAGATAAAAAAAAATAATTTTATGGGGAAAAAAGACCACAAAGACCATAAGGAGAACACTGAAGTTTGATTATATAAAAGATTTTCTGCTGGGCATGGTGGCACATGCCAGTAATCCTAGCTACTTGGGAAGGTAAGGCAGAAGATTGCAAGTTCAAGACCATCCTGGGGAATTTAGTGAGACCTTGTCACGA
This sequence comes from Heterocephalus glaber, assembly GCF_053883595.1. Classification (NCBI taxonomy): domain Eukaryota; kingdom Metazoa; phylum Chordata; class Mammalia; order Rodentia; family Bathyergidae; genus Heterocephalus; species Heterocephalus glaber. Next base: position 73,907,605 of record NW_028258324.1, read on the forward strand.
AATTTAAAAAGAAAAATAAAGAAATAATTTTCAAAGGCTTAAAAATAATTTACAATGCTGAAAGACAAACAATGGGAAAAAACACATAAAACTTTACAAAGGATTAGCAGTTATAACATATAAAAAAGTGTAGGAAGGGAGTGTATAGGAGTAAAATTCCCAGTAAACTTATTAAGAGAATTCAAATACATTAATAATAAAAAAATGAAATAAACAAAAGCTCATATTCTCCATTTACCTACAAAGATTTAACTGAAATATGACCAAGTAAAGAGCACACTTAGGGGAAATGAGCCACCTTGTGCCTTTTTGTGGGAGTGTAATTGGCGGATCATGGGTAGAAAACGTTTTGGTAATAGATGTTAAAGTCTAAGACCTACAGACTGTCTGATTCACCACCACCACTGCTGAGATATTAAACATATTTTCACAAGTGGGAAAGTATACGGTGTAATTTACTCTGGACAAAAAAATAAGGCTGCTGGGTACAGACTCAATATGAAAAAAAAGGTCGGGGATTTAGCTCAGTGGTTCCGCCACCTGCCTCACAAGTGCAAGGTCCGAGTTCAATCCCCAGTACCAGAAAAAAAAAAAGAAAAGAAAAAAAGATCAGTATTTTCATGTATGTGAATTAGAAAACATCAGAGCAGACTAATTCCAAAGAATAAATGTTAGCAGAAATACGTAAGATCTAGAACAATGCTATTTTAAAACAAGCTTGAAATACAAAGAAAAAGCATTACATAAAAAAAGGAATGGTATACAATTTATTTTTTTATACTGGGGATCAATCATAGGGATTCTTTACCAATGAACTACAGCCCCAGCCCTTTTTGTTATTTTGAGACAAGGTCTCACTAAATTGTCTCAAGTGCCTTAGCTCAAGAGATCCTCTTGGCCCAGCCTCACAAGTCGTGAGCACTATACCCAAGTACCACTGTACTTTGCTAGATAAAAATTTAAATACTCTTTATTACTAATCAAAGTCCATTTCAGAATAGATATTGTAACTTTAAAAATTGTATTTCAAAGAATGAGATTACTAAGAACAAATTAGGGCAGAGCAAAAGGAACACTGATAAAAACAGAGAAAAGGAACTAAGTAGCAAGTACAAACCAGGACAGAGAAAAAGGAATTGTTGGTAAGGGCAGAGAAGACAGGGGTCACTATGGAAAGTAATGTGGCAGTATGAAGGAAAGGCTTCTGGTTTTGTTTGCTTTGTTTTTGTTTCCGGGGTTTTTTTGTGTGTGGTGGTACTGGGGAGTGAGTCCAAGGAAGGCTAAGCTACCACCCCAGCCCCTTTAAAAATCTTATTTTGTTGGGCTGGGGATTTAGCTCAGTGGTACTGTGCCTGCCTCACAAGCGCAAGGTTGTGAGTTTGATCCCCAGTAGCCGCCCCCCCCAATTAATTAATTAAAATTTTATTTTGTGAAAGGGTCTTAGTAAGTTAACCAGACTGGGCTTGGACTTTCAATCCTTCTGCTTCAGTTTCCAGAGTAGCTAGGATTACAGGCATGCACTACCATGCCCAGCTGAAGCAAAAGTCTTTCAGCAATTTAAACATTTAGACGCAGTATTTTTTTAAAAATAATGAGAAATAAACGTTCTAGGCACAGGGGTTGATGATTATAATAGCAATTATCTAAAATAAGGAAATGGCTAATAAATAAATAAAATAAAATAAAGAAATGGCTAACTTATGGTACAACTTATGTAGCTAATATAGATAATACTTCCAAAGAGTTTGTAATACCAGTGAGAAAAACATGAAGTCTATAAAACTGTATAGATACACACACTTGCACACATTTGAACAATGTTCAAAAACTGTCAAACATAGAAAAAACCAGAGAAGAATGCATCAAAATGTTGACAGCAGTTGTTTGTGAACAGTGGAATTAAAGTGGGTTTGCTTCTTTGCAATATTTTGTTTTCCAAAATAAGCAAACTATTTTATTAAATTAAAAAAAAAAAAAGGCTGATGAACTGAAGGTAAGAATTGTGGGGAAAAAAGAGAGTCCTTACCTAGGGAGGTGACATTTCCATAATTCTCCAGCATCACATCCCAGTACAAGGCCCTCTGGATTGGGCCCAGACATGCCCATTCCTCTGAGGTGAAGCATACCGATACCTCCTCAAACATTACCAACTCCTGAAATAACAGGCATGTGTGAGATTACAGATGCCCAAGAGCTCCCCTACAAATAGGGTTCTTTTGCTTCTGGGGACAGAATACATTGTGAAGCCATGAGGTGGGATGCAGATATCAAGGAGACCCCGTGTAAAGTCTGTCTTCCAATAGTTGGACCTTGATTTAGCGATGGGGACTGACAGGGCGCCCCAGTACCAGGAACAGAGAGGGCACTTCAGCAGCAATTTGGAAGTGTGGACAGGAGGGAAGGAGAATGTCAGACTTACCTGCGGCTGGGCGGTCAGGAGCATAAGTGCCATTAACTGATTTCGGGGGTTCTCTTCCTGGGAAAGGGTAGATGCTTCAGGGGCAGGAGAATCTGAAGAAGGAGACCAACTTTGTGTGAGATTCCTGCTATGCTTATTGACTGCCCAAGTCCAATACCTTCTACAAATCAGGGTCTCAGAATAACCCAGAACTCCCAGGCCAAGGCAATGATGGCTATAATAGGACTACAAACCTTTTCTGAGTGACTCCTGTGGGCAGGGCTGGAATAACCCAAGGGTAGCAATAAGAACAGATGCAGAGTCAGAGGCACTAGGAAGGGACAGGAGGCCCAATAGCAGGTATAGTAAGAGACTGGGACTGTAAAGGATGCCTACATGGGGCAGGAGAGGAAGCACTGTCCTGCTTACGTGGAGGAGCCAGAGGAGGGGTCTGGAAAAGGAAGTACCATGAGGAGGATCCTGGAGGTTGAAGACCCCTGAGTCAGGAAGAGGGTTCAGATGGATTTCGGCTGCTAAGTGGCTGCTGGGAGGTGCAGGAGGAAGTGCTGCTCCTGGAGCACTGGACCCCTCCTGGACAGTGTCCTGGTTGTGGACAAGGACCGGAACCTGGGGACAAGCCAAAATACACGAAGTTGGCTCTTCTTGTTCCTTCAGAAAATGGGCTCAGCTAACCACCACGGAACTCTTTCTGTCGTCAGTCAAGAACTGAGAGGTCAGAGAGACCCACCTTGAACGTGGAGCCACAAAAGAGCAGCAAAGCTTTGCAAGGAACAAAAGAACTGTCCTCCAGCTGTTTTCCTGGCACTGTGGCCTCTCTGGAGGAGGTTGCACAGGAAGACAACAGAAGCCAGCCTGTGTGTGGGTTTGGGAGGGGATGGAAGCATCAAGCAGGAACTGAGAGCATGGATTTAGCTTCAGACCTAGTTTTACATCAGATTTGGGTTCAATCCCACCTCTTCTACTTATTTACTCTTTTACCCTTTGCCTAGACCTTCCTGCTCCAACACAAGTAACACTGCAGTGAGTGCCTAGACACTTGGTTTTTCTGCTAGCTACATATGCAGCCTGTGGCAATCCACCGAGTTTTTCTGCTTCAGTTTTCTTTTCTCTCAAATGAAGAGGATGTGTAAGTGACCAGTAATGAGACAGACAGCTCTAATATTCTTCATTCTTTTTTCTTCATTTTTGTTAAAACAAACAAGCCCATTCTTCTTTTTTTTTTTTCTTTTGAGACAGGGTCTTGCTATGCAGTTCAGGCTGGTCTGGAATTCACTATGTAGCCCAGGCTGGCCTCAAACTCTCTGAGATCCTCCTGCCTTAGTTTACCAAGTGCTGGGATTACAGGTGTGCGCCACCACACCCAAAAGAAACCCATTCTTGATGCCACTGACATCTGAGTTATGATTCAGACCTCTTACACAGAAATGTCTCTAGCAGGCCACAGATTTACAGAAAGAGATCTCATACCCACAGGTTCCAACCTAAAGGTCAAGGATATAAAGTCTTATCAGAAGCAAATATCTCAACCTAAACCCCTGGTCTGGCTGAATCCCAGCAGGGGCACACAAAGGAGGTCAAAATAGACCTAGAAAGCTTCGTTCTTGCTATGCCATTGCTTTCCACACTCCGGTCTCCTATGAGTATTTCAAATGGCCTTCCAGAGACAACCCACAAGGTTCCGTCCAAGGCAATGCTTATACACACTACCCTCCACAAGGCACTGAACAAACTTAACCATTATCAAGAGTCCCCCAGGGGGACAAAATGGAATCAATGGTTATGTGTTGGTTCTGAGTTGGACCCAAAGACCTCATCCTAAATCTACCTCTCTGCTAATATATTCTGTGTTCTGAACAGCTTCTCAACCTGCTTTAATTAGCACTAGGTTACTCATGTGCCATTAATTATTACTGAAAATCCCAGGAAAACCCACCAATGGCCCTCAATTCTTTCCTTCCCTCCATTCACCCCCAAGCCAGCCCTTCTCACCTTTAGTGCTGGTCCATCCAGGTACTTCTGCAGCTCCTCTATCAAGGCCACGGCCTCCTCACTACTCCCAGGCTGATGGAGCTGCACCCAGGTCTGGAGCTCCCCTGGAAGGATGCTCAGGAACTGCTCCAGCACCAGCAGCTCCAGGATCTGGGCCTTGGTGCGTGCCTCTGGCCTCAGCCACCGGCGACAGAGCTCCCGGAGACGGCTTAGGGCCTCCTGGGGTCCTGAGGTCTCGTGGTATCGCAGCTGTCTGAATTGCATGTGTGATGTCTCCCACATGGAGGAGCTGCTGCCGGGGTAACCAGGTCCCCACTTCCAGGTATCATCCTTCCCCTTCACAAGCCCCTCTTGTGGCAAAGCATTGTGGGCCCAGTTCTCTCTTGTCATTGCTGTCTTTTAGGAAAGTTTCCTCTCCGGGTTCCCTTAATGTTTGCTTGACTTCTTCCTTAAAGTTTGGAGAATGTCATCTCTCAGACCTTAAGAAATCATTGTTAAAGTTAACCAGAGAAGTAATCAAGCTTTCCCCAGGCAGCTCCTAGTAGTAAAAAGAATTTCCCTGAACCCAGGGTTCAGGGCTCCTGCGTCTGCTTCCTCTGGCAGAAATGCCCAGCTAGGGCCCTGAGGACAGACATTGCTGAAACCAGCAATATGGAAATGCTCTGGTCTTTATTCAAAGGATCCTTCCCATCCTTCCATTCAAACTACAAAAAACTCTTTACCACGAATGTGGCCCTTCTAGATACTTCTGAGGCTCAACAAGTTATTTCACTTCTAAGCCTCCGTTTCTTAATTTGTAAAATAGGAATAACAGCGTTCCTACCTTATACAGTTGTGAGAATATGACATCTAAACATATCTCTTTTCTTTTGTGTGTGTTACTGAGGACTGAACTCAGCCTTTGCAAAGAGTTACATCCCCACCCTTTTTTATTTTTTAAAATTTTTGGAGACAGGGTCTCACTAAGTCACTAAGTGCCTAGGCTGGGCCCAAACTTGCAATTCTCCTGCCTTAGTCTCCTAGAGTGCTGCGATTACAGGGATGTGCCACTACACCTGGCTCTAAACATATTTCAAGGTGGGTTTTATTAGATTTTGGTTTTTCTGCAGACCTGGAACTGAACCCAGGGTGATGTGCTAGGCAAGTGCCCACCACTGAGCTGTACCTCCACCCCATTCCGAGCTTCTGAATAGTGCCTGACACATGGACTCCAGTGTTAGTGGTCTTTCTGTAACTAGCTTGGTTTCCTACACTCAGCAGAGTCAACAAATAATCATGATCTTAATCTGGATATACATGGGAAAAATTCTAACAATTAGCAAAGAATGACTGATTTAAGTTCTGTGTAACTTTGCTGTATCTAGTTGTTTTTTTTTTTCCTTAAATTCTTTTATTGGTACATTTTAGGTAAACAATACATTTACATTTATCATTGGGTGCTTGTACCTTTACATGATGTATCTTGGTTCTCATCTTTTTCCCCACTACCTGTATGGTCTTCACCCCCTCCCCCCTTCCCTATTTACATGCTGTATCTATTTTTAATTCTTGAAAATTATTTCCACTGTTAATCAAAATACTTGTATTACTTTGTTTTTGTAATTTTAAATTTTTTTCCATTTTTCATTTAAAAATTATTTTAATTTTTATTAGTACATGTTTATAGTACGTAAGGATTACATTCATCATGGGAAGTTGGTACCTGTACATAACACACCTTTGTATTACTTTGAATAAGGCTTGCTGCTCTTTAGAAATCATCTGATCATTTGAAATACACTTACATTTCTGATACAAAACAGGTAACTGGTAAAACTGAAAAACATGCACAAACCAGAAAATAAGTGTTGCTACTGTTTTGGGCTATGTCCTTCCAGTCCTTTTTCTATGCATAAATCTAGAATACAAGATCAGACCTGACTGTACTACTCTATAACTTGCTTTCTCATATATTACATGGTGAACATGATATTAAACATTGTTCAGTATTTTTAAGAGCTGTATGAATCCAGTCATAATTAAGTAGTTCCCTGTTGCAAGACACTTAGATTATTTCCAATTTTTTCCCATTATAGGGCCACAATGACTATCCTTGATGAAAAACTGGTTAACTACCCCCTCTCCCTGAGGAGCAAACCTAAGGCCTAGTGCATGACAGGTGAGCGTCCTACCACTCACCTACATTCCTAGCCCATCTCTGATTATTTTTTCAAGATAAATTTCTATGAGAACTGTTGGGTCAAAGGTTATAAATTTTTTTTTTGGTACTGGGGATCGAACTCAGGTCCTCGCACTTGTGCAGCAGGCAGCGAAACCACTGAGCTAAATCCCTGGCCCAAAGGTTATAAACTTTCCAGGTTCTAACATTCACATCACCATCAGCAACAGATGAAAGTATTTTCATCAATTTCATTAACACACAAAGGCTCAAAAAGCTTGGTTATAACCAAGCAGGAGAGGCAGAAATACAAACACGATTTCAATATGATGTGTAAATACAATTACTAGGAGAACATATAAACACAGAAAGGACTCATGAAAGATAAATTCTGAGTGAACATTAAAGGAAAAATAAGTAGGCCAATGGATATCAGGGAAACCATTCCCAAAGCAACTATTTTTCAAATGCAAGGGGGTGACCTTACACATAGCTCTGTTAGAAATGGGCTTTGCAGGGGCCGCCCACTGTGTCACAAGCGCAAAGTCTGGAGTTGGATCCCTGGTACCAAAAAAAAAGAAAAAGAAATGGGCTTTGCAGTATTTTGCTAGCATGAGGCCCTGGGTTCAATCTCCAGCATGAGGGGGGATGGGGAGGGACAGGAGAGGACAAGAAACACAAATGGGATTTGCAAACCAGAGAAGAAGGAAAGTAAACTTAGGAGGCAAGACTGTAGAAATAAAGCAGGGAGGTAAGCAGAGGTCAAATTCTAAAGGTTGCTGAGAAGCAGAACATGGAAGTGATCATGTCTTGTAAAAAACTGTTAAAGAGCCTTTACTTGACATTTTCCCTTGTTATTTTTTTAAAAAGGTAAGATATTCACTTCCTTCAAGGTCTGGAATTACAAAACACATACTATTTAGTTTCCCTCTCCCCACTAGTTTCTTATGTACCTTTCCAGCTATTTACGTACATACAAATATATACACATATTGTTTTGCATTTCCCTTTTCTCACAAATGGTAGAACATCATGAACAACGAAGTTCCACCTTCCTTTCTCAATAATGTACCCTAAAGATCTTTCCAGTCAGTACATAGCTCTTCCCTATTGTTACGGATCCACCTTAATTTATTTTGCACAGCAGCACTGAGATATTTAGGTAATTTTTAACCCTAAATTACCAATAATATCATCAATGACTTTGAGCATACATCAATTTGCATGTGAATAGGTATAAATAGAGACATTCCTCGAAGCGGAATTGCTGGGTCAAAAAGTATGCATTCATAACTTTGATATTGCCAAGCAGTCCTCATTGGGATGGAACCACTTCACAACCCACACTCCAGTCAGCATGAACTGTGGGGAGTGGCTATCTCCTCGATAACACCAATGCAGGAGAGAAGACTTCGATTTGTGCCTTTTTACTTTAGTCAGGGTCCTGCCATACTGCCCAGGATAGTCTCAAGGCTCCTGGGCTCCAGAGATCCTCCCACCTCAGCCTCCTGAGTGCTGGGTCTATGAGCATGTGACACAAAGTCTGTTATTTCTAACAAATTTTTAACTTGTACCTCAAGTAAATGAGTATATTAAGAAAAAAAAGAGCCGGGGATTTAGCTCAGTGGTTTTGCCACCAGCTGCGCAAGCACAAGGACCGAGTTTGATCCCCAGTACCCCCCCAAAAGTCATCTTGTTAAATATTTCATATGGTCATATTTCTCCTGGGATGGTGGGTCTTGTTATTTTGTACACACTTTGTATCACAGCAAAATGTTGCTTTCAATAGGAGTTGCAAATTTTTCCATTTGCTATGTCTTTGTCACATGTGTCGCCTGACTGTGCTTACCAAGTTTTTTGCCATGTGAACTTTTGTTTTACGGTTTCTGGGTGTTGTGCCAGGTTTGGAAAGACGTTTCACTGAGCATTGTGAAGGGAGACTTAAATGGAGTGCGGAATCAATAAGGAAGGAATGATGGGAGAGGGAGAGTTGGATATTAGGAAGGCTAGTCACGTGTGCAATGAACACATGATTAAGCTCTAAATAAGGCAGCAGGAGGGATAAAACTACTAAGAAATATGTGACAGTTCTTGATGATCTCTTAGGGGTGATGTAAAGGAATTTTTAAAAAGTACTTTAACTGTCTACATAAATTATCAGAATTCTATTCACAATTATTTGCAGACAGAAATGACAAATCTTAAATGTAGACTCTGCTTGCTTCTTACAAAAGGTGTACGAGGTACAAGTTAGAGACTCAAAGGCTTAGAACTAAGTGATTCACGCACTCAACTAGGTAAGTGAGGGGAGGGGATTCTAAACTCCAAACCTCCAAAATAATTCCATTGAAGAAAATTATGAAGCCCAGATAACAGCTATCTAAAAAAAAAAAGTTTCCAAACAATCCCTGATAGAGCTTTAATCTGGCAAGCTATAAAAAAAGAGCAATGGTCACAGACAGCCCGACAGGCTGGCACTCCCTTTTTTTGTTGCAAAGGACCACATTCATTCTAAGTTTACAGTCTTGTATTAAAATGTATTCTCTTCAGCGACGGCAATATGCCCGGTTTGCTTTTTAAATACCGTTATATTACAAAATTAAAAGCTGACAACGGGTCCATCCCTAAAAACAAAACCGTCCCCTAGAGAAGTCTCACACTGTTTTTGCGCCCCACAGCAGAAGCCGCGGTGGGAATCTGGAGGTCCACTCCGGGTCACCCTCAGACTCGAGGTGCTGTACTCAGTACCTCTCGGCGCCCACGCTGCGCCACTCCCGGGTACTGCTGCAGCCCCGACCCCGGCCCCACCCCGCTCACCACGGCCTCAGCCTGCGGCTCCAGCCTCCGGGGCACCACCCCTGCGCCGGGACGCTAGGAGATGACACCGGAACCGGAAGCAGCGCAGCTGAGAGCCAGAAGGACGGCCGAGCCCGGAACACGGCGGCTTCCGGTTGCGCCCAGCCGGTCATTCCGGCTTCTCTAGGAAGCCACATCTCTATTGTTTGTTGCTTTTTCCAGGAGGAGGAGGGAGTCCCTGCTGTAGCTGCTCACAGTTGTTCTGGAGGCCAGCTTTCTGTTACTTGGTTGAGAATACCCTAATGAAACAGATCTTGAAAGAAGTCTTGGGCCGGGGATTTAACTCAGTGGTTTCGCCGCCTGCCTCGCAACTCAGGGACCCGAGTTCGATCCTCGGTACCAAAAAAAAAAGTCTTTCTGGTTGCAAAAAATTACCCAGCAGCATTTCTTCCATCTTCACCCCAACACAGGCGCACTTTTCAACAGTATGTAACTGGTAACTGCAGATCATTTAAGTGGAATGAAGCTAAATTTCAAACCAGAACAGCTGAGATATCAGGAAAAAAAAAAAAGGAAGAAAGAAAATTCAAAACTGTAAAAACTTATGTGCGGGTCTCTAGCACATGGTTAATTTCAATTGTTCCTCACAGGAATCCTTTTTTTTTGGTACCGGGGATCGAACTCGGGTCCTTGGGGTTGTGCAGCAGGCGGCGAACTCACACGAATCCTTTGAGACAGGTAATATTGTCACAGCTTTAATGATACTGAAAATAAGTGTGTGTGAATTTAATTTGTTAAATATTCCTAATAACTAGTAGTGCTTTGAAATCGAAGGCAAGTCCTCTCTCCACCAGTATATGTAGTTTCTTATCCACAAGGAAGCAAGCAAATTACTCAGGATTCTGAGGCAGGATGGAGGTAGGGAATAGGGGGAAGAAAGGCCAAGACAGCCTGTGTAGAGTATCTCGAACCTGAATATTTTAGCATAGGTAGGTAGAGAAGTCATGCCAACTTGAATGCAAATCAGCATTAAATGCTTGGTTTACTGGGAATTCATCAGAGCCTGTGATAATCTGGTGTGGGGTGGGAAGGAGGGAAGCTATCCTCCACTCTCATATATATATGAGGTCATGACTTTTCTTTTTTAGTACTGGCGATTGAACTCAGGGCTTTCACACTGAGCTACTTTTTACTTTGAGGCAGGTTCTTGCTAAATTGCCCAGGGTGAGCTCAAACTTGTGACCCTCCTGCATCAGCCTCCCGGAGTGCTGGTATTACAAATAGATGTGCATCACCACACCTGGCCTATAACTTGAATATACTCTGCTATCGATAGGCCCAAAAGTGGTAGATCTAAGAAAAAAAATAAACGCTAAGTAGTAGTAACAATGTAACCGAGGCCCTAAGATTTTTTTCCCCTTTCAGGTACTGCAAAAATAATGGTTGCTACGCAAGTGGAGGGCATATTTTGAAATACTAATATTATTTGAGTCAGATACTAAGGCTGGCTTTTGCTTTTTACCTGAAGATTCCCTTTGTGCTCTGCACCAGGATTGCCACTGCCCACCTGATTTGTGTATGGCTGTGGGGCAATGGCTCTACCCTTCCAACGCTTCTCATTTATGTAAGTATGAAAATAACAAACTTCACCCTGAAAGAAGTCATAATCACGTCTTCATTCTAAAAACAGCTCCTTAAAGGAAAGCCAGACTGACCTGTTTTCTTCTCCCTCTGAACAAAGAAGAATAATCTTAAACCCCAGTAATATTTTTAAGAACAGCAGGTTTATTGGAGGAAGTATCACTATTTTTTGTAAAAACAATTTTATTACACCAGTTTTATAATATTAGAGGTGATTAACAACAGTCTGGTGACTACCATCTAACAATAAAAGCGCCCTTTTTTACTTACACAGAATGGAAAAGGTAAACAGTCTGTCACTGAGGATACAGAGCTGCAGTGAATTTAATCTTACAGGATTTAGACACAACACAATTACTCCTCTACTTAATGCTCTTTTTGGTTTCAATTTCTCCCAAGACCTAACACGGTACACACCATGTATGAAGAAAAATCTCTCAAGGAGACACCACTTTCCTCTCTAAGCAGGTTTGCCTGCCATAGTTCTTTTAGTCAAGGCTATATAAGACTTCATTTTCTCCTCAAGTGGGAACATACATACTTTCATTTTACGCAGGGCAATTCTACACGACCAGGGTGTCTGTAAAGTATTTCCTCTTCATCTTCCGCAGGGATATTCAGAGTGAAAAACATCAATGAAGAGTACATAGGAAACCAGTAGATAACAAAAACAGGTGGGTAATGCTCAAGTTTCATGAGATAGATTTCAAGAGAGCTTGGTTTCTGATGGAGAACAAAAGAAAGGGGATTAATGACACAAAAATTAGCAACCAAGGGATTGTGGAGAAAGCACTGCTCTTAAGTTAGGATTCCACAGAACAAGAAGTGAAGAAAACACCATTGGAGACAGCCCCCACTTCAGAGTACTACGAAAGGGCTTGAAAGGAGGGTCAGCACTGCATGGTTAACATATTTACAACAGGATTATAATTTAGAAGTCTTGCTACCAGGTGGCTTAAACCATCGATGGTATATGTACGACTGTCCCATCAGGTGGTTTTTTATTAATTATACTGGTGAAAATATCAATAAAAGTGATTAGATCTGTTTGTATCACCAGTGGTACAAGCTGCCTAATGGGACAGTTGTGCATGTACCACTGGTGGTTCAAGCTGATGGTAACATGTTAAACTCCAAGGTTAACAGCTGGCAGTCCGGGCGGACTCCTGGAGGAAGGTGGTGACCAGTGCCAATCACATAGCAGAACATTTACCTTGAGGTTACAGGGACCTCTTACTATCATTTCCTCCTGCACCTCAAGGCATGCATTGGCCTAGAAGATGAGTGAGGGCTTGGAGGGACCATAACCCTAGCATTCTTAGCGCAACAAATGTGACAATCTCCTGCATTAAGATCTCTGCATATAAGGTGACAGGATATCCTTCCTAGAAGACATTTAAAGATCAGAGTCTTTTCAGATGAAAAAGAAAGCCTATGTGAAGAAATAATTTCAGGCTCTATGACACAGTGATGAGATAACAGTAACACAGTGGCCAGAGAGTATCTGCTCAGCAATACAGGATGATACCACTTAGTGATCAACAGTCCTGGAAGCAACACATCTCTTCCCGTCCCCCCAAACTGTGCCTTGAATAATTATGCAGAGGAATGGTAATATCAAAAAGTTATATGCAAACCACTATTCTACCAAAATAGGACAAAGCCAAACAATCCTTTTCACAAAAGTATATAAAGCTTTCACTTCTTTCTTTGCTGTAACTAGAGGGAAGAGTACATAACACTTAAAACTAAATGATGAGATATACAAATAGGTTGTAAATCTGAGATTTACAGCGTCTTCCTAATGAAACCATGGTCAAGTAACTGTTCAGGTACAATCACTTTTAATAGAGGTAGCTACCCAGGAGAGCCCTAACTGGCCTCATACAGAATCACCATGGTGGGCAGAGGCACTTTGGTATAATGAAGAAAGCATGAACTTCAAAGTCAGATCATAGCTCATGTCCTGGCCCCAGCCACTGACTGCCAGTCACCTAATCTCACCGAGACTCAATTTTCTTATACAAATAGAAGGGTTAAATGAGATAACATACTCTCAGTAACTCTGAAACAATGAATTGCTACATGCATAATGCAAAGAGGACTGGATTTAAGGACTGTAAACCAAGAGGAATGGCTAAGAATGGAGAGACACTTAGTGCTAAGCAGATTTTGAGCTATGGACTTAAATGTTCTGATACTAGTTGAAGATGGGCTAAGGCCTTCCTGGAGGGCCAGCCACAGAGGTGGGAGAAGCTGGGGAGCATCTATAGCATCGACTGCTCAACACTCTTCCCTCCTATCTTTTGGGAAAGACTTTTTTCTCAATGATGAAAGATAGGAATGAGATGAGGAAGCCTCAGCTCTTCATCAATCCTAACTTTGAGGGAGTTGTGTAAAGGAAAGCAGCTTGCAGCTAAGGCCATCATCTTCTGACACTGCCATCAGATCACAAAAGTTGGAAGTTTGAGGAACTGCTAAGTTGCCAAACCAAACTTGGAACTGGTTCCTTCTAGACTTCCTCCTAATGGAATAGTCAGTGTCCTTAAGGGTAAAGCAATTACTCCTTGGTATCTCACTCATTATACCTGAAAATATCCTGAATGCTACCTTTGGCACAACTTCTTCTGAATCCCTCTTCCTCTAAAGTGTTGAGAAATATTTTGCCATGTCTTATATTTGAGCTTATGATGTACCATATGCCAGGGTTGCTGTGAGGTAGATAATTATTCCCCTTTGACAGAAAAAGCTGAGGCTCACCAGCAGTTTAGTGACTTGTCCTAAACTGACAAGCTACAAGTGGGGAGACTTGAGATTGGAACACAGATCTGTCCAACTCCATGGTCTATACTTTTACCTACCAAGCTCTACCTACAACACGAAGGCCCACTCTTCTACATTTTACTTAATGGTAACTAACTTTTTCAGGTTTTTGCACCTACAATTATTTCAATTTCCTAAGGACACATTCCCCCCCCAAGTTGTCTAGATATATACTGAAAAGATAGAGCTTAGGTAGTTCTCCATCATTTACAGATCTTTCTACTACTGAAAGAAAGATGCTCTAGATTTTGGCTGTGTTCTTTTAACACAACAGAAAGTATATACTTTGTGGACAACTTTAAAGTCAATTTAAAACTGCAAAAGACAAAGGACTGGTATTGATGGTTTTACTAACATGGAAGAGGTTCTAAAAGAAATTGACTTGGACCTGGGTCCACTCCTAAGTATTAGGCTTAAACCCAAGACCTTCAACTCTATACACTGAGACCCTTTTCTAACACTGTTTAATGAAAATGAGTGCGAGCTCATTGCATTTAAAAAATACCATACTTTTACCCTGAATATAAAAGTTGAACATTCTCACTGTAGAAAATCTAGAAAGCATAGAAAACTATACAGAAGAAAATAGAAACCATCTATAATACTGTCACCCAGAGGTAATCATCATTAATATTTTGGCTTAGTTTACTTCTTTGCCCTTTTTTCTTAGGCATAATTTTAAAAAACTGGATATTTCATTGTGTTTATCTTTCACTTAATCCAGACATTTCTCTATATCATTATATATATTTTTTGAGATGGGAGTCTCACTATAGTGGCCAGGCTAGCTTCAAACTTATAAGCCTTCTACCTCAGCCTCCAGAGTAGCCCAGCTTAATTATTCTCTGAAAATGTTTACAGTGCTGCAGAACCACTACCTGGATAGAACACCATCCATTTAACCCTGCACTGTTGAAAATCTAGGTTTTTCTCTTTCAGTTATATATGAAAGAACATTCTTTTAGAATATCCCTTTTGTTAACCTCGTCTATTATTTTTTCTATATGGATTCTTGGAAGTAGAATGAAGGTTACTGATACTACTTGCTTTTCAGAAAAGTAGTAATTAGCCCTATTACCAACAATATTTATTATTTATGAGGTTTCTTTCTCATTATGTTTTCTTTGATGCTGAATAAGCTGTGAGCTGTAACGATAGGCTTTCCCACATTCACTACACTTATAGGGTTTCTCCTTAGTGTGAGTTCTCAAATGTAGAATAACTTGAGAAGTCTGCCTGAAAGTTTTCCCACATTCATTGCATTTATAAGGTTTCTCTCCAGTGTGGACTCTCAGGTGATCAATGAGGTTTCGATTAGAAGTAAAGGCTTTCCCACACTCATTACATTTGTAAGGTTTCTCTCTACGATGAAGTCTCTGGTGTTCATGAAGGGTCTTACTTAAGATGAAAGCTTTTCCACACTCATCGCATTCAAAGGGCTTCTCCCCAGTGTGAATTCTCTGATGGTCCATTATCTTTGTATTAGAACCACATGTCTTCCCACATTCCTTACATTTGTAAACTTTCTTTCCTTTGTGCATTCTCTGATGTTGAGTGAGGTTTGAACTCCGGCTAAAGGCTTTCCCACACTCAGTACAAGTGTAGGGCTTCTCCCCAGTGTGAACTCTGTGGTGAGAAATGAGCCCTGAGCTCCGGCTAAAGGCTTTCCCGCACTCCTTACATTCATACATCTTCTCCCCACTGTGGATTCCCTGGTGCCGGATGAGGTGGGACTTTCCGCTGAAGGATTTCCCACATTCACTACACGTGTAGGGCTTCAGTCCAGTGTGGATTCTGCGGTGAACCACAAGGTTGGAACTATGACTGAAGGCTTTCCCACACTCCTTGCACTTATATGGTTTCTCTCCGGTGTGGATTCGCTCATGCACTGTGAGGTTGGCGCTCTGACTGAAGGCTTTCCCACACTCAGTGCATACATATTGTTTCTTCTCAGCTACAACTCTCTCATTTGTTGCGGGCTCATCGCACCGACTATCATCTTTTTCAGATTCTTGGTCACTGATAGCAGTGTGTGTTTTGCTGTCCTTAACTGTCTTGTGTTTGAAGCTTCTTGTCTTTCTCATTTTCTCATGCTTGGAGCATTCCAATGGTCTCTCTAGTCTTCTTCCTTTCAGGGAGCTTTTGAGAATGTGACCTCCTTAGCAACACTTCTGTAGGATTCTCTTGAGAGTACAACGTAATTCAAATTTTTCAAGAATGATGCTTTGGAATCAACTCCTCCTCAGACCCAGTTTCACCATCTGACAGGAGAAACAGAAATTAATCATGTTTTCTGTGCTAGGGGAAGGAGAATTATCCATGGACAACTAGTTGTGGTAGACCATGGGGTATTTTATGGAAGGTTCAAAGGCAGAGGAACTGATCAGAAAGATGAAAAAAGTCAAGTCAGACATAAAGGCCAAAGTAAAGGATTATGGAAAGCCAGGGGCTGATAGGGGTCCAACAGGTTCACCCTCAGAAAAAGCACTAAACTATAAAATCCACCCTGGATTCTTCCTGGTCCCCTCCCAGAATTGGAGCTATAGCACTCCTAATGTTAAGTTCAATTATAATATGGTTCCGCCAGAAAGAAAATTGAATGATTCTTAGATCAGGATCTGAAATGACTAATCTTTAGATGAGTTTGGCTTTTAGTTCTTGCTGACTTCTATCCTTAGTATTACTGAGAGTGGCTTGCACATAATAGGCACTCAAACATTGTTTTATAGGGGTCAGGGATTTAGCTCAGTGGCAACACACCTGCCTCGCAAGTACAAGGTCCTGAGTTCGATCCCTGGCACAGCAAAAAAAAAAAATTGTTTTATAGGATAGCAACTGGGATTCTCTCTTAGGGTGTGACTAAGTTCATCTGTTGGTATAGTGGCGAAGCCCAACCGACCTCCATTGCTGCTTGACAAAGTTCCAGCTGGGGGAAAGAAAGGGTGGAACACATCATACCCTCATGTTTTATTTTTTCTTGCCATAATGTTTATAATTGTTACTCTGATTACAGGAGTCATTGTGTTTGTGACTAACAACAAACTCTCCATGAGACACATTGGTAATGATATATTGAAATCTGATCTGGCTCACAAGTCCCAAATTCTAGTTTCTCTTAGTTCTATTGCCACATCCACTTCTAAAGAAACCTCTCCTAAAACCCCCTCTGTTTCCCCACTACTATAACTCCCCCTCTTATTGTTGACATTCTACTTACTAAAGGGGTCTTACAAAAAGATTGGAAAGACAGACTTTACGTGAAAGAAATAGTGAGAAATGAAAAATAGAAAGAATGTTAAGACAGGTAAATGCATTAAGGAGACAAGTTACTCAATATTTCTCAAAGTGCTGTAAATATCTCCTGCTTATGGACTATGAACCCAAATGACATTTAGGTAAGATGAATAGAGGTAAAGTAAAATAGAGAGCTAATAGCAAACTATATTAACCATTGTGCAGTTTCTCAAGGGCCAGCTGGCGACAACAAGTTTGACACTTAATTGATTAAATCTCGCTTGAACCCCCGCTGATATAAAGATTTTGATTAAGTTACTTTCTGTTCTGTTTAGGTGTGGGTAAATAAGGGGACAATTGTAATTTTTAAGTATGTATTCATGATGTTCAATGAAATGAAACAGCTTAGAGGAACTGTACCTTGTTTAACAAAAAATAACCTTTACTTCAATAGAAATTGCTAAGGCAACTTAAAATGTAAACATGTTCCGCCCAATGCCTCCCAGCTATTGCTTAAAGAGCTAAAAATAAATCAGACCCTGAGACTTCTCAGAGGGAACCTGAACATTGCTTGAGAAGGTTCTTTTCTCATCGGCCGGCCCAGGACATCTCCCCTTCCTACCCTACATCGACATCGACTGCAGCTGGCCTGCGGCAGTATAGGTCTATGTTTTAGACCCCAGGCTACATCTTTGTATTTAAGGGCTGTTTGATAAATGATAACATAATTCTGTCAGTGTAGAAGCCTAGTCACACCACAGCCTGCATTACAAGCCGCTCTGTAGTTGGTACCAACTTCATGTGCCAGTTCACCCACCTGTCTGTTTTCAGAATGCTGCCACTCTCATGGACTGCGTCTACTGGGTGAAGGTGAGAGGCTACGTAGGGGAAGAGAGTTAGCTAACGCGTGACAGGAAACTCTCACAGGACCTTCACTGGCATCACAGTAACCTACCTAAGAATGGCAAAGAGTGAGAGTAGGGACAGTACAACCAAGAGGGGCTCAGACTTGAAACCACCTATCAGGCATGAACAGGAACTTCCCAACTGGCTTCCTCATGGAACTCTGCACATATAGGGACCCTCAAGTCTAGAAGGAGGTGACTTATCAAAAACCCAAAGGTGCAGACTGGATGGCACATGCGTATAATCTGAGCACTCCAGGCTGAAGCAGAAAGATCAAGTTCAAGCCCAGCTTGGGCAACTCAGTGAGACCGTGTCTTGAAATAAATAAAATAGAGAAAGGGATATAGTTCATTACAAATGCCCTGACTTCCCCAGTTCTACGACAATGACAACAACGATGATGACAATGACAATGATGACATAGGTAACTCCATAATAACACGTGACTAATTTTCTTTTTACCATTTTCCTTGCCAGACTTATCCACATACATAATGTTGCATTATTAAATGTACAGTAGAAACTATTTGGCATTCTACTTCTTCCACTTAACTCCACTGGTAAATAAAAACTGTATATATATATGGTAAACAATATAATGTCTTGATTTATGCATACACTGTGAAATGTTAAGTCAAGACAATTAGCATATTCATTATCTCTCACACGTAACCATTTTTTTGTGGAAAACATTTCAAAATCTCTCAGCATTTCCAAGGGTATAATATATACTGTTACTAACTATAATTAACATTTTATACAATAGACATCCTCAACTTATTCCTCTAGGCCATATGAAATTTTTTATCCTTTGATCAGTGTCTCCCCAACCCACCCACTTAATTTTCGATAATATTTTTCCACATTATTTAATCTTCAGATGATAATTTAACATGTATATAATATGCCACTAATGAATTCATTGTAAGTTACCTACCTACCATTCTGTTAGCCTTAGATTTCTGCTGTTCCGTAAGGTTCAGGCACTATTTAAAATGTCATAATCTCATTATACATATAAAGTTTTCTTCCTATTGTCATGTATTCCTAGGATAGACGGCTCACAAGTGAGTTAAGAGTCAGAAGGAATGAAATTTTTCTGCAGTGCTGCCTGCTCCTTTCAAAAGGGTCTGATCAATTTCCATCATCTCTGATGATGGAAAATGCCCTGATAAGCTGTCTGAAGGAGGGACATACCCAGTAGTAATGCTCAAGGACAGCAAAAACAGAGCTTTCAAGGCTGGAGTTCACCTCTGAAGTGCAGCGTGCTAACTGAGGCACGGGCAATGCTCAAGTGAGGAGGGTGGACCTGGGCAGGGGCCTGAGCTCACTCCAACACATCTGCTGCTGCCTCTTCTAAGCAGAGGGGTTAAAGCAGGTGGAGGGAACTTGGCAAGAGGCAGGGACCTGCAGAGCAGAGCGATACCAGGGAGCTCATCTCACTAGAGTTCTGAGAAAGCTGATGGCTCTGCTTTCCTCTTCCACTTCTAATCTCTGAAACTTCTCTTTTCTTCATATATTCTTAAACTAGTAATTACTTACAATCCTATTCTATACATATTACTAATCTGGGTCTAACAGAGGGAAATTTAAGAGACCACTGTGATGGACTATCTCTCCAAACTTTCTCTGTCAAAGCTCTGACCTCAAAAGTGACTCTATTTGGAGATAGAGGCTTTGGGAGCCAAGTAAGATTTAAAGAAGGTGGGGCCTGATCCAAAAGCATTACATAGTTTCCTTACAAGAAATACTTCCTGCCCCTGCAGAGGCAAGAAAGGCCATGTGAAATCACAGCAAGAAGGTCGCCATCCACAAGGCAGGATATGAGCCTGACAGAAACCCAAGTGCTCACTTATTCTGAGACTTCAAGCCTTTGGAACCATGAGAAAATGTTTGAGCTATCCAGCCTCTGTTGTTTGCCATGGTGCCCCAAGCAAACTAAGGCAAGAGTGAAATAGCGTACCCACCTCTAAGGAGCTTACAATGGATAATGTAACAAGAGAGTAAGTTACAAATTTACAAATTACCCAAGTGGGAGAGGAAGGAAAAGAGGTAAGAAAAGGAGCAGTTACTGGGGCTTGGAATGCTGGAGCATTTAAAGGCAGAAGCAGCCAGGTGTGATGGCGCACATTGGTAATCCCAGCGCTCTGAGAGGCCGAGGCATGAGGATAGCAGGTTTGATTACAGCCTAGGCAACCTGGCAAGACCCTGAAGACCCTGTTTAAAAAAAAGAACTGGATATGGAGCACAGTGCAAAGGCCCTTGGTTCAATCCCCAGCACCACCATAAAAAACAAATATTTTTTTCTCAGAAGGAAGGTGGCATAGTTGTACTCACAAGTAAGTAGGAGATCACACTATAATGTAAGCCTTAGGCTGGCAAGGTTTTGTCCATTTTATTCACTACTCCATTTCTAGCATTTAGAACAGCTCCAGGCACTTAGCAAGCACTCACAATGTTTATATTGTTCAAGAGCAAATGAGCACCTGAAGTGAATCCTGCCAGAACGCTAAAGTTACAAGACAAAGAAAAAAACATATATAATTTGATAGTCAATAGGAAGCAAGTTCTAAAGAGAAGAATAAAATCTATTTCTCCACCCTATCAAGGGTGATCAACAAGTTGTGTAAATATTTAAAATTTTAAAATGCTTAAATTTAAAAAATACACTGCCACTTTAGGACTAAAAGGTATAATCAATATTGGGAAATGGAAAGAAAATGTTCAAATGGGAAGGGCAACAAGGGAGGAGGGAGGGGGAAAGGAAGGAACAAAAAAAGTGAAAAGAGAAGGAAAAAATGGAAACAAAGCTTTTATACATAGGAAAGGATGAGGGCTTGAGGGGAGGGGGAATGGCAAAAAAGAGGCGGGATGTACCATGTAGAGGTGCAAATTCCCATTATGTATCCCTAAAATGTACCAATAAATGTTTTGCTATAAAAAAAGATGAAACATGAATTAAAAGTATTTCCAACACAGAAAAAAGACACATTGCCATGAATCCTCTTCACAATCCTCCCCCTGCTTTGCTCACATTTATTCATCACTCTTTCCACTTTCTGAGGCAGTTTTGGAAATCCTTCAAGAGTGTCCTTGTGAGGTGTGATCACAAATATTGTGAATACTGCTCAGGTAGGAGGTAGCTAAGGAAAAGACTGGAGAGAGAATGGAGAGCTGGCCCTCTCGAGCTTGCTTTCTGGGCTAGATATGAAGTATAAAGTAACCAAGGAAACATTTATAAAGAAGGGAGGGGCACCCTGAAGCCTGGTTTCTGGGCTGGATCTACTTTCTGAGTTAAACATTAGCCCAGGACCAGGATGCCCAGGTCTAAACATAATGGGAAAAAGTGACCAGGAGACTTAACTTGTACACAGTAAGTCCCAGGCTTGTGCCCTTGGCCAACTCTAATCCTAATTACCATGTCACTGACTATGCAGATCTGACATCCCAGTGGACTCTGGATGCCAGATGGTTCCTATCAGATCAACCCGTCTATGCCACCCCAAACCCTAGGGCTTAAAATCCCCAACACCAAGACCTTCAGTGCTGTGAGCTCTTCTCACTGGCTGGCTCCGATCCTGTGGGGTGGATCTTGTCTTTTTTCTTTCAAATAAATCTCTGATCTTACTGCTATTCCTAGGTGTCCTACTCAATTCTTTGTTTAGAACATCAAGAACCTGAGCAAGTCCCCTCAACCTGATAACACTGCTGCTGAGGGCCAATGAACAGAAAGGGGGCCTAGTAAAAATAACACCTGTCTTCATCTACATCATTCACTGGATCTGGCACTGTGTGACTTCTGACTCTTCCTCAAAGTCAAAATGACCACGAAAGGGAAACATTTTCAATCAACTCAGGACACTGAGGCAGCCGCAACAGCATAACGAAAGATACTCATGAAAGAGGACTCCAGAACTGCTTCACAAAGTGGCAAGAACGATAGGATGAGTGTGCTGGGAGTGATGGGAAATATTCTAAGGGGGAGTACTGTCAACGTTTCTTTTACTGTAATACATTTTGTAAAATGTAAACAACAACTGTAGTATTTTTTGATCATAGGTCATATGGTCTTTTCTCCACCTTGCTCTCCTCATTCGTCCCCTTCCCTGGCACTTGTTAATACAGTTTGCCGAGCATTACTGTTCATTTCCCTGAATTCCCATATTTCCGTCCCCTCTGCCACCTCTCACAATATTCATGTTTCTCTCAGTTTTATAAAGTGGAAAGCAGAGAAAGGCAGCTGGGGTACCCCACCCAATGGAGAGGGGGAAAAGGGAAAGATTCCATGAGGTGCTGCTTAGGAATACAGTAATCATGTATCTCGGCTCTCCAAGACCAGTGGTGGCTTGAAACTGTACCTCAATATCATATTTTATAATTCCTTCCTTAACTCACAAAAATATCCCAGTTTGGACATAAACTTTGCACATATCCAAAACTGAAATTAGGATGAGAATACTTTAGGAAGATTAGCTCACATGGATTAGAAAGAGAATGAAGGAAGGAAAATGAATTAGGTGCAAACTTTAAGAATGTGGTATTGATATCCATTGGAGGGCCTGGCACTTTGTAGATGACAAATAAATATTTGTTGAATGAATGAACAATGAATAAAATAGCAAGACCCTAGTCCTAGATAATGACAGAAGAGAGAACAATGAAATCCAGCTATGCTGAGACACCATCCATATACATCAGACTGGATCTGGAGGATGACTGATGGAAACAATCCAAGGACATGAGACCTCATCTGGTAACCAGAATGGTAGTGTCACTAAGGAAGATGGGAACAGGGGAAAGCACTTTAGACAAGGGGAAGAGGAATGTATCAGGAATACCAAGTTGAGCATAAGACAGAGGACATCATGAAAACATATAAGCTTACCAAGACAGGGATGTGGGTTGGAAGGGGCAGGTGGAGAAAAAGAAATGCATAGGGTGGCTCAGGGTGTTTCTATAGGACGAAGCAGAACTACAAGATCAGGGAAGGCTAGTTTGAGGGGAAAGGACCTAACTTTAGGCTGCTTCCTGGCTGAACCGATGTGAAATTCCCTCAGAAGTCCAGGAAGAATTCCCAGGCCCTGAGGAGTAGGGTCTTGGGGATGGTAGCAAGAGTCAGGAAAGATAAGGCCATGGGCCAGTGGGACACGGACGGTGTCTAGAAAACCGTACCATAAACTCGGGTAGCTAGAGAATGGATGAGCAGCAATGAGGCCTAACAGGTCTGACCCACGAATCCCTGAGGCTGGGAGCTAGATAAGTGTTCTGACCCCAGGACCACCTCCCATCTCAGGGTGCAAGGAACACACAAAGTGCAGAGTCCCGTTCCCAGAAACAGTGAGAGCAAGAGTGTGAGAGACTTTACCGAGGCAAGCTGTATGCCTTTAATCTCCAGTGCCATTTGTTTTGGTCCCTCTGAGCAAGGGTCACATGGTCTTTGGTCATTAACTGAGTGAAGAATAGGAGGAAACACCTGAAATAAATTCAAGATACAGATCAGTGAAATGTGAAAATTGAAAAAAAACTCCAGCAACAAGAAATATGAAAATATGAACAGTTCTTATCTCATGTATAACACAAGGACTAACACCATAATGAAAAAAGCTAATACATTTAACTATATAACATTTTCTGTACTTCAAAAAAATCTGTAATATAAATAAGAGTTTATCTTAAATGAGAATTGCTTGTGTGCATGTCTGTGCCCCTCCTCCTTTCAGGGACAAATTAATCCCTAAGCCCACAGAGGGCAGAGCTCGTGAGATTGGCCTGTGGGCACCACACAGTGCTTGGCACAAAGAGGGTTCACAGGGTTCAAGATTCTCTACCAAAGAGTGCACACAGGATGGTAAGAGGTGAATCCACCACCTATCACCACCATGTCGTCATTCTGGGCTTCATATGGTTTGACGCACACCATGACAGAGTATTTGCACTCTTGTCAGTTCTATCTCAACACAGTCACCTAAGGGCCTAAATTCTTTAAGAAACTGATCAGCCCCAGTCCCCAGATGTTCTCTGAATGCCAGAGCTGGAAGGACCTCCCAAACTACCTAGTCACATCCAAACGTAGAGATGGGGACACTAAAAGCTGAGGCGAGCTGGGACTACACCCAACCTCAAATTCCACTCCATTACTCTCTCCCATCATCCCAAATGAGATCCAGAGGTCCCCCTCCCACTTCCAGGCTTTTCTCCTGTTTGATAAATAATCACTGAGAAATGCTCTCTTTCAATCCTGGTCCACACATTCCTTAGGAAGGTTTTCTGTCCCTGTCAGTCTGCCTCTCAAATGCTCAGGAGAGAAGGGAGTGACTCACCCTCACTCCTATACACAGCAGCTGCTCACCAAAGATCTGGCCAGCATGGACCCCACTGACACCCTGCCCACCCCCCCGCCCCCCCGCCCCCGTGGGCTCAGTGGGGAAGTTCCCAATGTGTCTCCAATCACTGTAAACACAAACTATGGAATCCTCATCAGGCAGGGCGGCACCTATCTGAAACCCCATCACTCAGGAGGCTGAGGCAGAAGAATCGTAAGCTCAAGACCAGCCTGGACTACACAGTGAGTTACACCAGTTCAGGCTGAACTATGTAGTGAGACTTTGTCTCAAAAAACCCCCCCAAAAATGAGTTCTCTGAGACCTCAAC
Organism: Heterocephalus glaber; assembly: GCF_053883595.1. Classification (NCBI taxonomy): domain Eukaryota; kingdom Metazoa; phylum Chordata; class Mammalia; order Rodentia; family Bathyergidae; genus Heterocephalus; species Heterocephalus glaber. The sequence continues at coordinate 73,932,222 of NW_028258324.1, forward strand.
TCCAAGTGGACAGTCTGGGCATGTCTCATCCTTGGGTACCCCCCTTTCCGGTAGAATAGAGTGATGATTCCCATCTTAGAGATATGGAAATGAGGTTCCCAGGGACTGAATGACTCGTCTTGAGATCAGTTGACACGTGACAAGCCTTCTGTGTCCCAACGAAATTCTCATTCTAACACATCAAAGCTGCTTCTTTTCAAAAGCCTCCATATTCTCCTGTAACTATAAAATGCATTCCAAGAGGAATTTCTCTGCAGTCCAGCTTTCGAGAAAGTTAGCAGAATGTGGAAGAGTGGGGAACTTAGCTAGGTGTCTTTGAAGAGACAGGAAGAAATAAATCCTTAAAGGCTTGACACTATAAGACACAAGCAGAAAAACAGGGTGGTTTTTTTTGATCACCCATTTTTTTAGCTATTAGGTGCTCATGCTCTGCCTCCAACCTTCAAGCCAGTTGCCTTTCTTCTTTCCCAGAACACAATTCCGCCTGATACAAACTGTATCCCCGGGACCTATAACACCCCTGGGCAGATGCTCAGGGAATATTTGCTGTGTGAATAAATGAATGGTAGCGCCCCTGGGTCCGCACTGAGTCGGGGCGGGAGTCCCGGGGAGCCGCCTGGGCGTCGAGCGAGGGCGGGCGGCACCGTCCCCACCCGGCCGCAGCGAGGAGCAGGGGCCCGGACCGAGACAAAGGGAGAGAGGGGCGCCCGACCCCTGGGCTCCGCGCCGCCTCAGCGCCGGCAGCTGCGGAAGAACCTGGCTCCGTCCTGCACTCCGCGCGCCCTCTACCCCGACCGCCCGGCCCTCGCGCAGCTAAACGCTCACCGCGAGCGCCACCAGCGCGTCTCGGAATGGGGCGGAGAAGGAACTGCGTCTGCGACGCCCACTGAGCCCTCTCGCGACTCCGGCCCCTCTAGGCACCGGGAGGCTCCGCGTCTCAGTGCCCCCCAGGCCGGGGTCCTCCGGTTGCCTAGCACGCTGCGCATTGTCCCGAGACCCTTTGGCCCCGCCTCCCGCCCAGCCTATGCCCTAGCACTGGACGGGAGGACCAGAGAATTGGAGAGCTCAGCCAATAAGAAGAGAGCGCTGGAAAGGGGGGCGCCAGCGGGGCCGGGCTAGGGCGGAAGAGGGAACGCTTGTGCGGGCGGCCGCGCCGGGCTCCTCGCGCCTTGATCCCTTGAGGCCACCCGGTCACCGGCCCCGCGGCTGGCTGAGAAGTGGCCTGCGCTTCCACCCGGGCCTTTCAGCCTCAGAGCCGGGACTGGCTGTTTATGGGCGACAGGTGAAAGGACGTCGGGGGGCTTGCGGACAAGGTGACCCGAACTTACAGTGAATGTTTACATTTAAACAAAATATTATAGTCAAAGACACATTGCTGCGAGCCCTCCCTCCCGATACCCCAGCTTCCAGCACACTCATCCCGTCATCTTGCCACTCAGGCAGTTCTGGAGGCTGAGGCAGGAGGATCACAAGTTTAGGCCTCGTCTGGGCAGATTAGCGATTTATGGAGACCTTATCTCAAAGTAAAACGTCTTTAAACAGGGCTGGGCGTGTAGCTCAGGGTGACGGCCTGGGTTCGGTGCCCAGCGCCTCCCCCGAAGCTACTGCAGTGGTAGAAGAGGAATGATGGTAGCGAGGCCTAGCTTGGGAGCCGGCGCTGTGAAAAGGACGCGCACACTTACCTCGGGGTCCGGGGTGCGTCAGCCGGAGCGAGCGGCCTGGGGTGGTCCGGGGCAGGGAAACGGCCTGAAGGGCCCAGGCCTGCGGGGAAGGGTCAGTAGTTTGGATGCGTTTGCGGTCAGTGGCTTCGGAAAGTTGGAGGGATGCACACGTTCCTGAGAGGGTGTCGCGGGCAGCTGGGATAGGGGCCCGGGCTCAGCGGAGAGAGCGGAAGGCGTCGCCGTGCACGACCGGGCCGGGTCGCCCAGGGCCGGGGACCAGGCTCGACCCCGGGTGGACGCAGCTGCAGCCCGCGCTCTTGCTGCTCAGACCCCTGCGCGGCCCGGAGCTCCTGGAGCAGCGGCCAGGCCGCCCTTCCCGGAGGCGGTGCCGCCCAGAGCCGCCCGATTCCAGGGCTGGCCCCGGAGCTTCTGGCAGATTGGCTGTGGTTTGATAATAGGGGAAGTAATTGTAACCCAACCTGCTAGATGTCAGACACACCGAGTTCCCCGAAAGAGGGGAGTGAATTCTAAGGCACGACGGAGGTTAAGAGTAGGAGAAACTTAGCGAAAGAGAGATAGCTCCTGACAGACAGGAGGGGCGCGGGTGGGTTGCCGTGGACCCCACTTCAAAGAGGAAGTTCTATAGAGCAAAATCACAAGGTGGGAACAACGTGGGTCGAAACTAATCAGTTATCAGTAAGATTACAAGCATAGCCGCTTAGGTAATACTGATCCAGTGGGGAAGCTGGCCACGTAGCGGTTGAACACGGAAGAAACAACGACCCTTTTAGGAAGGGATGGATCGGGAGGTCCTGGTCACCCACGTGGGTGACTGACCTCTGTCTAGACTTTCTTGGATCAGGCAATTCCAGTTATTTTATCCCCTGGGGAGGCATGCAGGCCTGGCCTCCAACTGATGCGCCTCTGGCCTGAGCTGTGATGTTCTCACCCTCGGCACAGACGCCCTCGAGGCCCAGCCCTGTCTGACGGCCTAGGATATCTCTACCTAACTCAGCTGTCTGTGATAATTTCCTCCCCTGCGACCTCATGACTCACACCTGGAACTGTCGCTGTCCACGGCCTGGCTGGGACCCAAGGTCGGGACCGCAGCCCGGACCCAGGCCTCGGAGCAGGCGCAGAGGCGGGGAGGGGCCGCGCGGGTGCTCCGGTCAGGTCAGTCGGGTAGAAGCGGCCTGTCTGTTGCCCGTGCACTGCTGGTACTTAACCAGGGGAGAGCTGCTGAACACGAGGACACGACGAGCTGCTTTCAAAGCCAGACGCATGTGTAGAAAACAAATGAACAAGCAGAGATTTATTTCATCACGGTGGGAGACTGACCATGAAAAACTTGAAGCAAAGGAATATTGCAGAAAACATTTTAAGACCTAAAATATACCAATAAAATTAATTTTTTTAAAAAAACTTACAACCCCTTAAATAGGTCAGGAACTGTTCTAGGTAAGTCTGGAATTTCACATTTTCAAAAAAAAAGAAAAGAAAAAATCTTAAGAGACTGTGTGAAATCTAGGAAGCATGCTTCAAGTTAATTAAAATATGCCTATTTTGCTGGGCATTGGTGGTGCAAGCCTGTGATCCCAGCATGTGGGAGGCTGAGGCAGGAGAATCGCCGCAAGTTCGAGACCAGCCTGGGCTACGTAGTAAGTTCAAAGATGGCCTGAACTACACAGACCTTGTCTCAAAAACAAAAAACAAAAATCAGTAATGCCTCAGAATGTGTCTGTTCTCAAGACCTTTTTATTCAAAGTTTTAATAAGTGTACCTTTTAAAATGTCTATAGTACTGAATTTATTTTCAGGCTTTGTCCTTTGCTTTATCTTGGAATATTTTAATTAATATAGCACGACACCTCATGTTTCTTTTGCCTGCTGGTTTAAGATCAAGCTGTTGTCAAATGACAGCTTTTTAAAGGGGGGATTATAAATAAAAAGCCTAATTATTTTAGGTGAGTTTACCAATTACTGGGGCCCATCTACTCTGGGTCTAATTTTACCAGGTAGGATTATAAATAAAAAGCCTAATTATTTTAGGTGAGTTTACCAATTACTGGGGCCCGTCTACTCTGGGTCTAATTTTACCAGGTAGAGTAACAGCAAGTGGAAATCTAGCATTTGTTGTTGCCATGACCTCATGCAGTGAAGAGAGAAGGAATGTGGTTGGTATCGCCCGTCTGCTGCATCTTTCCAGGGTGAGTTTGGGTGTCTGTGTCCATCTGTGTCCCCAGGGAAGGTGGCCGTGTCCTTGTGTGTGGTTTCCAACATTCTGGCAGACACGAGCCTGAGGAGTTGTTGGAAGAGAAGAAGCCCCAGCCTTTGCAGAGGAAAGCTATTTTCTTATTCACATATTTGTTTCCTGGAGTACTTCTGGGAAGCAAGTCATGAATTATCAAGTATTGTCAAAAAATGATGGATACAGCTGGGTGGGGTGGTGCACACCTGTAATCCAGCTGCTTGGGAGGCTGAGGCAGGAGAGTCACAAGTTTGAGGTCAGCCTGGGCAACTTAGTGAGTCTCTATCTCAAAAAATAAAAAGGGCTGGAGAAGTGGCTCAATGGTAAAGTGCTTGCTTAGCAAGCACAAAGCCCTGGCTTCAATCTCCAGCAACACACACACACACACACACACACACACACACGCACGTGCGCACGCACACACACAAATGATAAATTTTTACTTTCGAATTTTCTGAAGCATATATTTTGAAAATTATCCATCAAAAGCTTGTAATTCCCAGACAAATAAATTTTAGTTTTTATAATTCTTTTCAAATTTCATGGATAAGGCTAATGTCTAAGTAATATAACTAATTTTCAGTGTTAAGATATTTGAAAAACGTTTAGAAGTCCTTACCACTCCACAGAATAGCAAGGAACCTTACGAACGTGGCACTGTCCTGAAAGAAGATATTAGTGTTCATTAGTCTATTTATGGTGATAGTTTTACTTCCACAAATGTCTCATAATTTCTAAAATGATGCTGGCAACTATTGAATTTGCCATATTTTGAATCAGTGATATTAAGTTGCTGTTGTCTCAAGAAAAAGCACTTTCCTATATTGATGATTCCAGAGCCCGAGGAGTTATCCTGATATAGTTAAAGGGGGGGTCTTCCCACACCCCAGTTGTCCCTTAGTCCCTGATCGCCCTAGAGGAAGAAACCATGGTTCCAGAGGAATATGGTGTCATTCTCCATAAGAGAATTCATTGATAAATGACGTGCATTTGGTGGGTGAGGGAATCCAGTACTCTTGAATTCATAAACAGTACGTGTGTGCCAACCGTTTTCACAAGTTTATGTGTGCTGTTCATAGTTTGCTGTTACCATGTGGCTCTCAGAAGGCAAACAGGACAACACACAATGCAAAGTCTGACCTGAGGAATATCTGTTTCTTGCACAGAAGTATTTACAGGATGGAATTTGATCACTATATTTTGTTTTCTAATATAAGTTATTCAATTATATCTTTATCATTTTATATCATAGATTAAAATTTATAGTGGGGCTGGGGATTTAGCTCAGTGGTTCCGACGCCTGCCTCGAAAGCACAAGGTCCCGAGTTTGATCCCTGGTACCAAAAAAAAAAATTTATAGTGAACAAACTATTAGTCCAGAATGATGTTGTAGCTCAGGAATCAGGGTAGTGTGTGTGTGTGTGTGTGTGTGTGTGTGAGACATTTGCTGAATTCATAGGAATAATTTCATTTGTTTCTTTTTGAAACAGGGTTTCACTAAGTCATTAAGTTACCCAGGCTGCACTTGAATTTGCAGTTCCCTTGCCTCAAGTCCCAGAGCGCTGGGATTACAGTGTGTGCCAGCACACTCAGCTTAATATGAAGCAATTTCAGTCTTTATTATGACTTCTGTTAGGCAACAAAATTCCAACTCGACTTTGAGTACATGAAATCAATATCCACTGGGCCGGGGATTTAGCCCAGTGGTTCCATTGCCTGCCTCGAAAGTGCAAGGACCCGAGTTCAATCCCCAGTACCAAAAAAAAAAAAAAAAAAGAAATCAATATGCACTTTGGCCAGGTTATACTTTATTTGTAAGAATGCTGGTTTCTTTTGGCAGTTCAGAATCTATTTGAGCATATGTATCATGGGATATAATAATGGATCAAAAGATACTTCAAAAATATAGAACTGGAAGTGTTTCTTCCAGTTGAATCCCTGTCTGAAGTCAGCTCAAATGAAACAGGGGAATTACCTCAGAGGATGACCACAAGCTATCCTGAAATGGATCAGGTTGGGATTTCGAAGAAAGAAGCATTACACACCTGAGTGATCTGTCCGAAACTTTTACTGGGAACCTATGCACAAAAGGCTGTGGAATCCTTAAGATGGCCAGTGAGAGCGGCATGCTCTACCAAGACAGGTCTCCTGTAAAGGGTGGGCTATGGGGCTTCTCCAAGGCTTGATCAAATTAGCTCAGAATCTGGTCTGGTTTCCTTCAGTGTTTTGGGGCAGCAACCTAAACACCTTTATGAGTACCTGGGAATGTTGCAGGCCCTGCCCTAGGTTCAAGGTTATAAAGAAAAACACACAGCTGTCCGGTCTCCATCAAAGTACTGTTATTTCTCAAAGAGGACAGAGAAGAAAGTGCTGGAGCCTGAGAGACCCAACACAAAGGGACTTACTCCTGCAACATGTATCACATTATGAAGTGTGAAGGGCTTTCATTGGTGTTTAATGATTTAAGCCTCAGAATAGTTTCATAATCTAAGATGATGCTTATTTTTCTAGATAAGGAAATGTGAAATGATTTGTCTGGGCTTCTACAGAAAGTATAGACATTTTTAGGTAGAGACCTGGCTCTTTCAACTACAGATTTATTGTCTTATTTTTTTTTCTCTCCAGTGCCAGGCCTCAAACATTCTAGGTAAGTGCTCTACAACTGAGCTATGTCCCCAGCCGCCATGTTCATTTATCTATCACCACACTGCTTCATGCTACAAATCAATTCCTTCCAAAGGGTGTTTGAGTTATGCACCATCCATAATCCTCTTCTAACTTTTGCAAACTTTATTTTGAAACTTTCATGCAAATGCCCCCTAGCTGAATTCAATCTTCATTATTATTTTGTCATATTAGATATCTCCCTCCTCATGTATATATATTTATTTTCCTGGTTAGTGTTCAGCCATTTAAAAACACATAATAGCGATGATGTTACCAAATGAAAATATATTCTTTTAAGATTATGATACACAGTGTATTTAACATGGTTATTCTCTAATAATTTTTGTTATGAAAAATTATTTTTCATAGAATGGCTTTTATATTTTCTTTATTAATATCTACTTGTAATACATTAAAATAAAATTTTTAAAAAATTTTCTCAGTGGTAGAGTGCTTGCCTTGGATATGTGAGGCCCTTGGAACATAAAAAATCATGAAACATAAAAAATAAAATAAAGACCCTTCAACCCTAAATACTGCAGCATCTTTCTCTTAAGGATAAGGTTATTTTTCTGCATAATCAAAATACCACCCATTTAAGAAATCTACACATAACTGCATATCATCAAAATGGAGCCAATGCTAAACATTGTATCTAGTTAAGTGCACCATGGCTTCAGTAGCAACAGCGTCCACTGTCAGGCTTCTCCCCCAAGAGACTGCGCAGCTGAGCAGCCTTTGTCTATGGTAACCATGTGCAACCAAAGGCCACAGTCAGAAACGTGGACAAGTCAGAAGGGGCGCAACAGGACCCAGTGGGGAGCACTACCCATGGACTGGAACAGAAGAGGACGTGTGGCCAACACTGAGAAGGAGTTTGGCAAGTAGAAGCCCGCCTGGCATTGCATCTTGGGGAGAGCTCAGGGAGCAGTGGTGAAGATGACGTTAACCCTGGAGGAAATGTCTACAGACGGCACAGAGAAACCATGTGGTGGATTTATGGAAGGATGAGAGCCATGTGCACTTGTGACAGCAGAAACCATCAGTCCACAAAGGAGTCAGACTTCCAAGCCCAAACCGAGGGAGATGATTCTGGAGGAAATTTGTTTTGTGTTTTGTTTTGTTTTCTTTTGTTTTGTGAGATAGGAGCTGGCCTTGAACTCCCCTCCCAGCGGAGGAAACATTTTTAAAAGCCATTCAGCAAAATGCCTCCTCAGTCCTAGAGGAACCAATCCTGGTTCCTTAACTGCTTCTGCTGTTTCTTTTCAACTAAAACGAAAATAAAAGTGTAACCTTTTAATTAAAACATTGCCATTGTTCAACAGGTGATCCAGGGATTCTGGTGATACCTTCATGCTGCGTAGTTACTGTGCTGGGTCATGCTTTGTGCTAATGGTGTGCCTTATTCTTTACTGTTAAATGCTTGTGTGACATTAAGTACAAGGAAAGGGTTGCTGATCAGCATCAGCGGCTTATACATTCAGACCAAGCGATGGCAGAGATCCCAAATAACTGAGATGGTGCCCTCAGGTGGCTGGGATGGTGACACCTTTGCTTTCCAATGGTTCATTAAAAATGGATTTATTTCATGCACAAAATATTAAAATATCGCTTAAAATTACCAACAAATCCATTCCATATTCCAACTTTTTCTTTTCCACTCAAATATCTTCTATAGTGTTTTTTTTGTTTGTTTGTTTTGGTACTGGGGATCGAACTCTGGTCCTTGCACCTGTGCAGCAGGCAGCAAAACCACTGATCTAAATCCCCAGCCCGCAGTTTTTCATTTTTTGAGTGCAAACCAAGGAAATAGAGATAGATCTTTTGCAAATGGGAGGGAACCAAGAAATGGAGGGGACAGGAAGGAGGTGAAAAAGAAACTGTGCTGTGTCCATGCGCCAACTCCCAAAATGAATGTAATCATTATGTACTGCAAACGTGAATGAATAAAAATAAAAATTTAAATTAAAAACAAAATAAAAATAAAAAATTGCATGCACTATGTAAATATAAAATATACTTATATGTTAGTATATAAATTAAAATATTTCTGGAAGGGCTGGGGATTTAGCTCAGTGGTTTCCCCGCCTGCTGCACAAGCGCAAGGACCTGAGTTCGATCCCCGGCACCAAAAAAAAAAAGAAAATTTCTGGAAGAATCTATAGGAAACAAGATTAGTTTTCTTTTGGGAATAAAAAAAAAAACCTTTCCAAATATTCTTCAGAAACCTGTGTGTAAAATAATGGAAGCTACTGATGAATATTTCTTGACCTCTAAAAACCAGAAGGCACTCTCATCCCTATGGATTTTCCCAGGTTGAACCAGAAACAAATAGTAATCAAAGGCTTTCCTCCCACAGAAGTGGAGGAGGCTTCCTTGTGAGTATGAGGTATCTAGTGGCTGTTTCCCACAGCTGAGGTTTTCACACTATCTCAGAAATGGGATTCTCCTCCAGTGTGGAGTCACAGCAATAGCATAAAGTCTAACTGAAGGTCTTTCACACGCACTGCCCTCACAGTCCTGCTGTTCTCAGTGAGGCCCAGAACTGAGAAAAGGCCCCACTGGATACCTATTATGGAGGCTGAGCCAAAAGGGAGCTGGATACAAATGCTGGGCCTGAGTGGCGTTTTCAGCCAGATGAGCGAATAGGAAGCTGCGAAGTTATTCCTGAAGCATGAAATTACACACTTTTACAATAAAACCTACCAGCCTCAGATCTAAAGGGACAATTTTGATAACATCCAATTGGACTGTAGAGGAATTCAAGGAAAACTCATTTTCCTGTTTTGTGGCAAACATCAAGACTGGAAAGCCCTAATCATCCATTAATGAAGAAAAAAGAAATATGGGATCAATGGAAGATTTTTTACTACAAGTCGAGGAAGTAAAAGAAAATAAAAACTATATATCCAGGAAAAAATGGAATTCAAAGGAGGGGCGTAAGACACTATCTTTGGAAATCCTGACAGAGAAAACAATGGAAAGAAAACTAAAATATAAAGAACACTATATATAAAAAAGGAATTCTAACCACATATGCAGAAGGGAGAAAAAATGATTTTATAGAATACCAGGTACAGATTTTTGCCTAAGTTCATAGGCTAGTGAACATTCCAATTTCTAGATATATATGCAAAATTTACACAGAGGGAAAAATGCTAAACAGTACAGTCGTTGAAGAAATGGAAAAGTTGCCAGAAAATGCCTGCTTTCTAATCCCATCCTTCCAACCAAACAAAACCAAAACAAAACATAATAAAACGAACAGGATAGTGGGGCAGGTGATGAGGAAGAGGTATTTTTATCTAGACTGCAAGGAATAATTCCTACATTATACAAAGTCTTTCAGAGTGATAAAAGAGAGAAAAGCAGGGTCGGGGATTTAGCTCAGTGGTTCTGCCACCTGCCTCACAAGCGCAAGGACCCAAGTTCGATCCCCGGAACCAAAAAAAAAAGACAGAGAAAAGCTTTCAAATTCACCTACAAAGCCAGCAAAACATTTGCAAATGAAATTTGTATCTGTACTTTAAAAATATAAACAAAAAATCATGAACAAATACATTTTACTCCATAAGTGCAAGGAAATTTCAATTATTTGAAACTTCTGTAAATTAATTACAAAAGAATAAAAGATATAACCTGTAAAACAAAACTAGTATTTCTTAAACCTTTGACAAGATGTAGCAATTATTCCTAATAAAAACTAACTATAATAATTGCTATAGTGTATATTGTGTGCCAAGCATTGTGCTGAGTACCTTCCATATTTTAACTAATTTACTCTTCACACCCTTATGAGGCAGCTCCAAGTGGTCCATGCAGGCCACACACCTAACAGTGGTGAAGTCAGAATTTTAGTGTAAGATGCTGGGCTCAAAATCTATGCTTTTAAACACTACATTACCTAACTTAGGAATGGAAAGGCATTTCCCAAATGGAATACAATATCAGAACTCATCGATGAACCCCTTATGGCACTGCAAAATACTAAGAACATTATTCCTAACAGAAGGAACACTTGAGATGCCTGGTGTTATGCTTCATACATCCTCCAAAGCCTCACGCACGCATACGCAGGGCCCTTGGAAGGTAGATTATGGGGCTTATACTGGAGGTGGGGTCTGGTTAGAAGAGTCAATATGCTGGGGCTACAGCCTGGAGGGGTTTATCTACCTCCCTGGCTCCTCTCTTCACTCTCTCTCTCTGCTCCCTGTCTGCCTCTGGTGAGCAGCTCTCCCGTGCCAGGCCCCTCTGCCATGCCATCCTGCCTTGGAGCCAGCCAACTATGGACTGAAATCCCTGGGAGCCAAAATAAATCTCTTCTCCTTTAAGTTGTGTGTGTGTCTGGTATTGTGTCTCAGCCTCAAGAAAGTGACTGAGACAGATTTTGGTACTGAGAGTGGGGTTGTTGTTTGATGCTCCTTGACTATGTTGTTCACAAGCCTTTGGAACTGGCTTATGGGAGGAGTTTGGAAAGGTTTGAAGATGCCAGATGGACAGGCAGCCCTAGAATTTGGTAAGCTGAGCTTGATGAGAGAGACTGGCCAGAGCTCAGAAGACCAGAATGCTGATAGTAATGCAGCTGGTAAAGAAGAGTTGGAATGCAGAGCAAATGTGTTATGCTCTGGTGGAAAATTTGTCTACATTTTGTTCATGTCCTGAGACTTTGTGGGAGACTGAGATAAAAGGCAGCTGACTAATGAATCTGGCAGAGAAAAATTCAAAGCAACCCAGTGTTCAGGCTGTAGCATAGATACTACTTGGTGCTTTTAGCAGGATATACACTAAAAATCAAGAGCATATGTCACAGCTGAATGACTGAAAGAGTGTGGCCAGAAAGGAAGCTCCAGTAAAGTTGGGGTCTGCAAAATTGAAGCAGAGGAGAGTTTGGTTGCTGAAAAGATTAGGATGAAAAAGAAGGGCTGGGGATTTAGCTCAGTGGTTCCGGTGCCTGCCTCGCAAGTGCAAGGTCCTGAGTTCAATACCTGGTACCAAAAAAAAAGAAGCCAAATACTTTACAACAGGATGATAGGGGGAAAATGGCTTAAGGGCACTTAAGAACAAGCAAGGCCTCACCCTTGGAAATCTCAAGATTGCAAAAAGGAAAGAATATTTTTTTAGATGAGAGCCCCAGGGCACTGTGCTCCAGAACAGCATCTTAGGAAATTAGTTCCCGAGGATTCAGTTGATAATCCTCAGCTATCCAGTCATGCTTCAAGGAGGCCTAGCTACTGCTCGAGGTGGCAGAAATCTTGGAATCATCACGTGGTGCCAGTTTTACAGCCATACAGAATGCATGAGTTGTGGAATCAGACAGGCTTCCATGTAGATTTCAGAAGAAGGCCTGGGAGGCCAGGCAGTGTGCCCCCGAGAGAGCAGTTGATGAAACTGTGAAAGTGAAGATAAAAGTGCAGTGGAGACCCCAGAAAGTTGGAGAAGCCATGCATGTGGAACATATGAGGAAAGATGCAAGGAGTGAGCAGAGCCAGGCTGAGAAAGAAGCCATGAGATCTTCAACAACCAGCAACACTGTAGGGATGGGGCCACTCAAGCCCTTTGGAGTTTGCATCTTGCCATGACTTGCCCTTGGTGCTGAACGTGGAACTATGGGATTTGATGTTTGCCCTACTGAACTTCAGCGCTACTTTGGTCTCACTTCCTCTATTCCTCCCATTTGTTTTTGTTTTTTTGTACTGGGGATCAAACTCGGGTCCCTCTGCTTGCGCAGCAGGCGGCAGAACCACTTATTCCTCCCATTTGGAATGGGAAAGTTTATCTTATGCCATTGTATGTTGGAAGTGCTTAACTTTCACTTTTACATGGGCTCGCAGCTAAGAGTTTGGCCTTAAGTCTCAGAGGAGACTTTGGACTTGGACTTTTCAGCAGTGCTGGAACTGTTAGGTCTCTGGCAACTCTTAGAGATGGACTAAATACATTTTGCATAAAGAGATGCACATGAGTCTTTTGGGGGGCTGGGGCACAATGCTATGGTTTATATCCAGATGTCCCCTAAAGTCTCCTGTGCTTATAGGTGGGGCTTTTGTTAGGTGACTGGATCATAACGATGTGATAGTCTTCAGTGAGTTAGTCCACTGATGAGTTTATAGCTAAATGTGATGTTGGCATGTGGAGCCTGGTCACAGGATGTGGTTTCTAGAGGCACAGCCTGGAAGGGCACATCTCCCACCCACTCCTTCCTTCCTGCTCTCTGCCTCCTGGACACCATGGCATGAGCAGCTATTTCTCTACCATGCTGTCCTGCCCTGGAGCCCCTGGACTTCAATTGAAATCTCTACAAACTGTGAGCCAAAATAAACCTCTCCTCCTTTGCTTGTATTGTGTATTGTGTCCCAGTGATGAGGAAAGTAACTAAGACACCTGTTGTTCACTACTCGATATGTTTTGAAGTTCTTGCTGATATACAAAATGAGTGACAGATTAGAAATTGAGATTAACAATTATTTATTGTATATCTGGAGAAGCAAAGAAATGAAACTAAAAAACTATGAAAACTGAAAATAGGCCAGGGATTTAGCTCAGTGGTTTTGCTGCTTGCTGCACAAGTGCAAGGACCAGAGTTCAATCCCTGGTACCAAAAAAAAAAAAAAAAAAAAAAAAAACCAACTGAAAATAACTGCTAACTAGATTGACAATCATATCAATAATTTTATTTATTTATAGTAGCAGTATCCAATAGAAAGAGATATAAATTTCAAATGCAGCCATTTTTCATCCATCGAAGAACCTAAAGCTTCTCCATTTCTACTGAACACTTACACCAGGCTGGTGGTAGTGAGTGAATGGATTTATGATGACAGCTGGTTCCTGACCGCCAGAGACTTGGTGTTGTAGAGAATGAGCAGAGAAGAACCAGAATGTGAAACTACCATCTAATAAGGGGGGTACTCATGCTGAAGTTGGGAACAGTAATGTCCAACGCAAGGTGGAGGGCTGCCCATGCACCGACACAGGCTCAGGCTCTCCCCTGGGTTCTGGGAGCTCTCAAAGTAAAACACATTTTTGAAACTTATCTATATAACTTTCTTTTCTTATAACTTTTAAAAGAAAATGAAAACAATTACCAAAAAAAAAAAAAGCTGGAGGCAAATATAATTGAAAATACATATTCACAAATGACAAATTTCCAATTGTGTCCTGAATTCAGTAATCTTTTTGGGGCCCTGAAGAATGTATGCCCCCAATCATCTTTTCTAACTTTAAGATGTCTCCCTTGGAATCACATCTAATTAGTCCCTTAACCTCACTCTCTTCCCTCTCTGTCTTCAGATACAAACCAGTTTACAACTCCCCTCCAGGTTACATATCTGATGTTGCCACTCTAGTCTCCTTGTCTACCTCTGCCACATTTCTGGTCTTCTCATCCTATTAAGACTAAGTCTGGGGGCCAGGGATTTAGCTTGGTGGTTCTGCCACCGACCTCGAAAGCCCAAAGATCAGAGTTTGATCCCTGGTACCAAAAAAAAAGAGTAAGCCTGAGAGATATACACAGAGGTAAAAGCCCCTAGCACTGGGAGAAGCTGTTCAAGCTCATGACTGATAAGATGACTTGAGAGAAAACCCTGAGACATCCTGTTTCTTCTTTTGAGGGAATGAAAGTGGGCCCAGAAGATAATTAAGGGTATAGCTTTCACCTTAGGTAAGACGGGAGTTGTAGGTAGACAGGACTATTTGATAATGAAAACTGATTAGTCTGACTCTATTATATCCTGCCACAATATCAATTACTGTGCATTCTGATAAAAAATGTGCCAGCTGGATTTTTAATTATCATTATTATTATTATTTTGATTTTTTGAGACAGGTTCTCCCTTTGTAGTTCAGTCTGGCCCGGGACTATGTAGCCTAGGCTGGCCTCAAACTCATGGTGATCTTCCTGCCTCTGCCTCCCAAGTGTTGGGATCACAGGTGTGTGCCACCACACCCAGTGATTTTTAATTATTTGTATCATAGCCATGAACATGGAGTTGTCTTTGCAGTAAATTTTAACTATTTTCTTTTTTGACATGGGATCTTTCTATGTTACTCATACTGATAATGAATTCCTAAATTCAAGTGATATATATATATTTTTCTTTTTTCTTTTGATACCAGGGATCAAACTTGGGACCTTGCGCTTGCAAGGCAGGCACTGGAACCACTGAGCTCAACTGATATATTTGCTCCACCCTCCCTAGTACATGAGACAACAGGCATAAGCTAGGCCTGAGTCAACCTCGGATGACTATATTCTTGTTTATTAAGGAAACAGGGTACAGAGTGCCTAAGTTCAGAACATAGGTCACTGTGCAGGGTAACTTATATCTCAGAGGGACACAAGTGCCCACAAACCTAGACACAGTCATCCCCATACACACACAGACACACTCACTCACAAATCCATTAGTTTTTTGAGCCTGAAATATCAGTAGGAAGACTTCCATGAGTACACAGTGAACATGTGAGGTCTTTGAATGTGATGGCCCATAAGATGAACTTCCATCTTTAGAAGCCTGGGGAAAAGGGGCAATAGTGCATAACTTAAGGATGATTAAATATGAGAGATGAGGTTTAAAAAAATTATTTATTTGAAAACTAACATATACAAACTACTATCTATATGCTGAAGTAGATATACATCTGACCTCAAAGACTCTACAGTAAGTTGGTATGAATGTATACCACAAACATTGAGAATAATTTACAAGGAAATTTAAAAACAGTTGTACCTTGGGCCTGGGGATGTAGCTCAGTGGTTCTGCCACCTGCCTCACAAGCGCAAGGACCCGAGTTCAATCCCCAGTACCAAAAAACCCAAAAAACAAAAAGCCAGTTGCACGTTGTAGCACCAGCTAATACAAAGAATTGAGGTCACATCAATAGACATTTTAGAAGAACGTAGAAGAATGTGAAAAGGAAAGTCCTTAAGAAGTGAGGTGGATGGTAAAGGTTGAGGGAACTTAAACTACCAAACAGAAATGAAAGTTTTCTAGATAGGGACACACAAGAGATAAGCAGCTGTTAATGGCAGTGAGTTTAAAAGTAGGTGAGGAGGGCCACAGGCAAGAAGCAAGCCCTAGGAGAATGTCTCTGTGTAACTGGTGACACAGACAAGTTAGAATAGAATATATATTACCTCTGTCCTTGGGAAGCAGTCTGATTGTGGGATGCATAAGAAATAAAATAGACATTAAGACAATTAAGTAAAGGAAAAGGGACACCTACAAGTAAATGAAACACACAGTCCTTACTTTCCCAATAGTGGAGGAGGATTACACTAAGTCATTACCACTCTTGCACCTTAGTGACCCAGTGGGAAGCAGATGGCAATGGTGTTCCTTGATTAACAGTTCCAAGAGGAGTGCAGAATGAGCATCCTTCTTATAAACAAAGCTTCACTGAAACTTACTTATTTTCTGTCTCCAAAACCACACCTTAGGATACTGACTGGGGCAGACCTGAGGGCTTCTCTCCAGTGTGAGTTCGCTGGTGGTGGTTGAAAGTGGAACGCTGACTGAAGGCTTTCCCACACTCACTACATTCATACGGTTTCTCTCCGGTGTGAACTCTCTGGTGCACGATAAGCTGGGAGCTGTCACTGAAGGCTTTCCCACACTCCTTGCACTTATAGGGTTTCTCCCCAGTGTGTGTTCTCTGATGGACCATAAGGCTAGAGCTGTAACTGAAGACCTTCCCACACTCACTACATTCATACGGTTTCTCTCCAGTGTGAATCCGCTGGTGAATAATGAGGTGAGAGTTTTGATTAAAGGACTTCCCACATTCGTTGCATTTATAGGGCTTTTCACCCGTGTGAAGTCTCTGGTGCCGAACAAGGCACTTACTCAGACCAAATGCCTTACCACATTCACCACATTCAAAAGGTTTTTCTCCAGTATGAATTCGCTCATGGTCAATGAGTTGAGAATTTTGATTGAAGGCTTTCCCACATTCACTACATTTGTATGGTTTTTCCCCAGTGTGGAGGCTCTGGTGTCGAATAAGACACTTACTCCGACTGAATGCCCTGCCACACTCATTACACTCATAGGGCCTCTCTCCCGTGTGGATTCTCTGATGGTCAGTAAGGTTTCTGTTGGAACAGAAGGCTTTCCCACACTCAGCACACTTGTAAGGTTTCTTCCCAGTATGAAGGACCTGATGTCGCATGAGACTTTTACTCCGAATGAATGCCTCTCCACACTCGTTGCACTCATAGGGTTTCTCCCCACTGTGGATTCTTTGGTGGTCAATGAGCTGGGAACTCTGTGTGAAGGCTTTTGCACATTCGCTACATTTATAAGGTCTCTGCCCATTATGCAGCCGCTGGTGCTGGATGAGGTGGGAGCTGTGCCGATAGGTCTTCCCACACTCGTTACATTCGTAGGGTTTCTCCCCTGTGTGGGTTCTGAGATGAACAATGAGCTGAGAGGGCTGCCTGAAGGTCTTGCCACACTCATTACACTCACAGGGGTTCTCTCCAGTGTGGATTCTCTGGTGGCCAAGGAGGTGTGAACTCCGACTGAACACTTTCCCACACGCATCGCATTGACAGAATTTCTGTCCCTTTGGAGCTCCCAGACGTTGTGCAGGGCTGGAGGACAGATGTGGATGTCCCTTCACTTCCATATATTCTCTACATCTGTCTTTTGTGGAATTTTTATCCTTGTCTGGTATTTCCAAGAAATCACTTTCCAATCCACTCCCTTCTTCTTCTAAGGGCTGGCCTTCCAGCTGCTCTAAAGTATCTTTGTAGACATCGTCACCATCTGGTCCGGGAGCCACCACAAAGAGTCCCTCTGATGACCTCTCAGATGTCTCTGATTGCTTAGAAATGGCCTTTGCAGTGGACTCTGAACTGTCCATGCTGTTTTCACCTGCTGCCAAAAGAAACAAGAAAGTAACTTTTACACGTTTCTTGTCCTGTTGTGGAACTAGAATAATTAAGAGTCAGATGTATCTGTAAAAAAAAAAAGTCACATTACAGTTAAGGAAATGACACATTGAGAACAGAGGAAATAGGAAAGAGCTCAATTTTTTTCTTTGGGGATACAAAAAGAAAGATGAGGGTTGGGGGCAGAAAAGAGGGAGGACAGATGGACATTGAGCCAGCATAGCCTGTTAGGGTGGTCAGAAAGCAAGTGTCAGACTGTAATGCATGGTGTACAAGGTCCCAGAAGTCACTGTGCTGCTATCTCCTTGGTGAAATGATGAACCCTATGTTCCTTTCTAATCATGATCTTGTATATTTCCATGTCTCTCAGAAAAGATGCTGGGAGAAAGAAGGATGGCAACGACCTCAAGCCAAATACAAGAAAGACAGAGGGCAAAGATGGGAGTGAGTTGATAAAAGATTTCTATGATGGCATGATTTGGAAAGTGTACCGAAAGAAGAGATCGTGTATGACAGGCCAGTGACAACGTGGATGTAGGCTCACAAATGCTGGGATACAGTGCTGAAGGGCATAGCAGAGTTCAAAAAGTGGGGATGCCATAGGAGTCCAGATCTGGATCTACCAGTCCAGACTGGTAGGAACCAGTTCTGCACTTGTATTAAAAGCTGCACAAGGTCCTGAGTTCAATCCCCAGTATCAAAAAAAAAAAAAAAAAAAAAGTTGAACTAAATGTGCCTTTGGGCTCTTGATTCTCTACAACAAGGAAACTATTGAGTTCCATACCTGGAATTCTGCAAACAAAATCTTGGAAAAGGCTCATCACTGAGGGTTATCACTAACCACCAAAATGTTGGTTTCTTTCAGGAATTTCTTAGCCCGGGCTAGGCCGTCCCACTACTTGGCATATGGTAAGTTGGACAATGTCTGGGGCAGTGTTTCTGTCAAGTTGGTACTGTCCTAAGCTTATCAATCACAGGAACTTCCGTGTATCAGACTTGCCAGAGAGGGAAGCTCACACAACCCCGCTTTGTGTCAAATGACGCTAAGCACCCTATGAGGCACCACAGGTAAGACTGGACCAGAATGAGGACCTAGGTTCATGTGTAGCTTATCTGCAGGTTACTCATTACCCTCTGCTGTGGCCTGGGCCAGGGAATGTCCTAACACTGAGAATGTTTAATGGCTGTGCCAACCAGAATCCCCCTCTAAGTAAATTCTGCCCTGAAAACAGACCCAAATTAAGGCAATTACAAGTCAAACCTGCAGGTGAGATGATGCATGGAACCAAGTCAAGTCATTAGGAGCCACAGCCAAGTGCTAAGTATGAGAACTGAAGACAGCTGAGGCGAGACTATGGCGACAGAGTCTGAGTAAAGAAACGTGTAGCAGTGGGAGATGGAAAGCAGAGATGCATGGGGGCTGCTGCATTACTATCAAAGGGGCACCGGCTAAAATTCATCAGACTGCTGAAGCTACAGCTCATTCTCCACAAGGCCCTGTTTCCCCGTCTGGTCTAGGTGAGCGGTTTCTTCTAGCTTAGCATATGCTTACCAAAACCTGAGTGACTCCCTATTCCTAACCCCTGTATATCCATTAACCACAAAGCAGAAAAGAATACCGATCACTGTCAAAGCTAGTAATGGGTGCAGGAGGGCTCATTTCACTATCCTCTGTATGGAAGTGTTCAAAGTGAAAAATTTATAAAATAAATATAACAAAAAAATGTACAGAGTGCAGACTCTAAGTTACAGGGGAAGAAAAATGACCAGGTGAGGCCTTGCTGTAGTAATTTCCCAGCATGGTATTATGGTGCAGGGATGACTGACGGCCGGGCCTTTCCACTTCTGCCTAAAGTCCACAGGTGATCCCCACGGGCTGCTGTCCCTGAAATGGCAGCTTCTCCTGCTGAGGAACAGACTCATTCTGCAGGGCAGAGTGCTGAGGGGTTCCGAGGGCATGGAGGACAGTCTCTAGGTGGGCAAAG